>NW_027478881.1:0-300000 GCF_051014685.1 Ptiloglossa arizonensis | reverse complement strand
AAAGTGCGCATACCGTTGTAATCGGGAGAGTTTCTACTTTCAGAAGCAACAGAAATTTTGCGGATTGATCAATCCGTTCGCGAGATATGGCAGTTTGGAGGTAAGAAACGCTTGAGAAACTCAAAATTTTCGCAGTTCTGATGCTCGAAATGAATAACTGGAACGGCCTAGGGGAAAACTACACATACCGTTGTAATCGGGCGAGTTTCTACTTTCAGATGCAACAGAAATTTTGCGAATTGGTCAATCCGTTCGCGAGATATGGCAGTTTGGAGGTAAGAAACGCTTGAGAAACTCAAAATTTTCGCAGTTCTGATGCTCGAAATGAATAACTGGAACGGCCTAGGGGAAAACTACACATACCGTTGTAGTCGGGCGAGTTTCTACTTTCAGATGCAACAGAAATTTTGCGGATTGGTCAATCCGTTCGCGAGATATGGCAGTTTGGATGTAAGAAACGCTTGAGAAACTCAAAATTTTCGCAGTTCTGATGCTCGAAACGAATAACTAGAACGGCCTAGGGGAAAAGTGCGCATACCGTTGTAATCGGGCGAGTTTCGACTTTCAAATGCAACAGAAATTTTGCGGATTGGTCAATCCGTTCGCGAGATATGGCAGTTTGGTGGAAAGAAACGCTTGAGAAACTCAAAATTTTCGCAGTTCTGATGCTCGAAACTAATAACTAGAACGGCCTAGGGGAAAACTACACCTACCGTTGTAGTCGGGCGAGTTTCTACATTCAGATGCAACAGAAATTTTGCGGATTGGTCAATCCGTTCGCGAGATATGGCAGTTTGGAGGTAAGAAACGCTTGAGAAACTCAAAACTTTCGCAGTTCTGATGCTCGAAATGAATAACTGGAACGGCCTAGGGGAAAACTACACATACCGTTGTAGTCGGGCGAGTTTCTACTTTCAGATGCAACAGAAATTTTGCGGATTGGTCAATCCGTTCGCGAGATATGGCAGTTTGGATGTAAGAAACGCTTGAGAAACTCGAAATTTTCGCAGTTCTGATGCTCGAAACGAATATCTGGAACGGCCTAGGGGAAAACTACACATACCGTTGTAATCGGGCGAGTCTCTACATTGAGATTCAACAGAAATTTTGCGGATTGGTCAATCCGTTCGCGAGATATGGCAGTTTGGAGGTAAGACACGCTTGAGAAACTCAAAATTTTCGCAGTTCTGATGCTCGAAACGAATAACTGGATCGGCCTAGAGGAAAACTACACATACCGTTGTAATCGGGCGAGTTTCTGCTTTCAGATGCAACAGAAATTTTGCGGATTGGTCAATCCGTTCGCGAGATGTGGCAGTTTGGAGGTAAGAAACGCTTGAGAAACTCAAAATTTGCGCAGTTCTGATGCTTGAAACGAATAACTAGAACGGCCTAGGGGAAAACTACACATACCGTTGTAATCGGTCGAGTTTCTACTTTCAGATGCAACAGAAATTTTGCGGATCGGTCATTCCGTTCGCGAGATATGGCAGTTTGGAGGTAAGAAACGCTTGAGAAACTCAAAATTTTCGCAGTTCTGATGCTCGAAACGAATTACTAGAACCGCGTAGGGGAAAGTGCGCATACCGTTGTAATCGGGAGAGTTTCTACATTCAGATGCAACAGAAATTTTGCGGATTGATAAATCCGTTCGCGAGATATGGCAGTCTGGGGATAAGAAACGCTTGAGAAACTCATAATTTTCGCAGTTCTGATGCTCGAAACGAATGACTAGAACGGCCTAGGGGAGAAGTACGCATACCGTTGTAATCGGGCGAGTGTCTACTTTCAGATGCAACAGAAATTTTGCGGATCGGTCTATCCGTTCGCGAGATATGGCAGTTTGGAGGTAAGAAACGCTTGAGAAACTCAACATTTTCGCAGCTCTGATGCTCGAAACGAATAACTAGAACGGTCTAGGGGAAAAGTACGCATACCGTTGTAATCGGGCGAGTTTCTACTTTCAGATGCAACAGAAATTTTGCGAATTGGTCAATCCGTTCGCGAGATATGGCAGTTTGGAGGTAAGAAACGCTTGAGAAACTCAAAATTTTCGCAGTTCTGATGCTCGAAATGAATAACTGGAACGGCCTAGGGGAAAACTACACATACCGTTGTAGTCGGGCGAGTTTCTACTTTCAGATGCAACAGAAATTTTGCGGATTGGTCAATCCGTTCGCGAGATATGGCAGTTTGGATGTAAGAAACGCTTGAGAAACTCAAAATTTTCGCAGTTCTGATGCTCGAAACGAATAACTAGAACGGCCTAGGGGAAAAGTGCGCATACCGTTGTAATCGGGCGAGTTTCGACTTTCAAATGCAACAGAAATTTTGCGGATTGGTCAATCCGTTCGCGAGATATGGCAGTTTGGTGGAAAGAAACGCTTGAGAAACTCAAAATTTTCGCAGTTCTGATGCTCGAAACTAATAACTAGAACGGCCTAGGGGAAAACTACACCTACCGTTGTAGTCGGGCGAGTTTCTACATTCAGATGCAACAGAAATTTTGCGGATTGGTCAATCCGTTCGCGAGATATGGCAGTTTGGAGGTAAGAAACGCTTGAGAAACTCAAAACTTTCGCAGTTCTGATGCTCGAAATGAATAACTGGAACGGCCTAGGGGAAAACTACACATACCGTTGTAGTCGGGCGAGTTTCTACTTTCAGATGCAACAGAAATTTTGCGGATTGGTCAATCCGTTCGCGAGATATGGCAGTTTGGATGTAAGAAACGCTTGAGAAACTCGAAATTTTCGCAGTTCTGATGCTCGAAACGAATATCTGGAACGGCCTAGGGGAAAACTACACATACCGTTGTAATCGGGCGAGTCTCTACATTGAGATTCAACAGAAATTTTGCGGATTGGTCAATCCGTTCGCGAGATATGGCAGTTTGGAGGTAAGACACGCTTGAGAAACTCAAAATTTTCGCAGTTCTGATGCTCGAAACGAATAACTGGATCGGCCTAGAGGAAAACTACACATACCGTTGTAATCGGGCGAGTTTCTGCTTTCAGATGCAACAGAAATTTTGCGGATTGGTCAATCCGTTCGCGAGATGTGGCAGTTTGGAGGTAAGAAACGCTTGAGAAACTCAAAATTTGCGCAGTTCTGATGCTTGAAACGAATAACTAGAACGGCCTAGGGGAAAACTACACATACCGTTGTAATCGGTCGAGTTTCTACTTTCAGATGCAACAGAAATTTTGCGGATCGGTCATTCCGTTCGCGAGATATGGCAGTTTGGAGGTAAGAAACGCTTGAGAAACTCAAAATTTTCGCAGTTCTGATGCTCGAAACGAATTACTAGAACCGCGTAGGGGAAAGTGCGCATACCGTTGTAATCGGGAGAGTTTCTACATTCAGATGCAACAGAAATTTTGCGGATTGATAAATCCGTTCGCGAGATATGGCAGTCTGGGGATAAGAAACGCTTGAGAAACTCATAATTTTCGCAGTTCTGATGCTCGAAACGAATGACTAGAACGGCCTAGGGGAGAAGTACGCATACCGTTGTAATCGGCGAGTGTCTACTTTCAGATGCAACAGAAATTTTGCGGATCGGTCTATCCGTTCGCGAGATATGGCAGTTTGGAGGTAAGAAACGCTTGAGAAACTCAACATTTTCGCAGCTCTGATGCTCGAAACGAATAACTAGAACGGTCTAGGGGAAAAGTACGCATACCGTTGTAATCGGGCGAGTTTCTACTTTCAGATGCAACAGAAATTTTGCGGATTGGTCAATCCGTTCGCGAGATATGGCAGTTTGGATGTAAGAAACGCTAGAGAAACTCGAAATTTTCGCAGCTCTGATGCTCGAAACGAATAACTGGAACGGCCTAGGGGAAAAGTGCGCATACCGTTGTAATCGGGCGAGTTTCTACTTTCAGATGCAACAGAAATTTTGGGGATTGGTCAATCCGTTCGCGAGATATGGCAGTTTGGATGTAAGAAACGCTTGAGAAACTCGAAATTTTCGCAGTTCTGATGCTCAAAACGAATAACTGGAACAGCCTAGGGGAAAACTACACATACCGTTGTAATCGGGCGAGTTTCTACTTTCAGATGCAACAGAAATTTTGCGGATTGGTCAATCCGTTCGCGAGATGTGGCAGTTTGGAGGTAAGAAACGCTTGAGAAACTCAAAATTTTCGCAGTTCTGATGCTCGAAACGAATGACTAGAACGGCCTAGGGGAGAAGTACGCACACGGTTGTAATCGGGCGAGTGTCTACTTTCAGATGCAACAGAAATTTTGCAGATCGGTCAATCCGTTCGCGAGATATGGCAGTTTGGATGTAAGAAACGCCAGAGAAACTCGAAATTTTCGCAGCTCTGATGCTCGAAACGAATAACTGGAACGGCCTAGGGGAAAAGTGTGGATACCGTTGTAATCGGGCGAGTTTCTACTTTCAGATGCAACAGAAATTTTGCGGATTGGTCAATCCGTTCGCGAGATATGGCAGTTTGGATGTAAGAAACGCTTCAGAAACTCGAAATTTTCGCAGTTCTGATGCTCAAAACGAATAACTGGAACAGCCTAGGGGAAAACTACACATACCGTTGTAATCGGGCGAGTTTCTACTTTCAGATGCAACAGAAATTTTGCGGATTGGTCAATCCGTTCGCGAGATGTGGCAGTTTGGAGGTAAGAAACGCTTGAGAAACTCAAAATTTGCGCAGTTCTGATGCTCGAAACGAATAACTGGAACGGCCTAGGGGAAAACTACACATACCGTTGTAATCGGGCGAGTCTCTACTTTCAGATTCAACAGAAATTTTGCGGATTGGTCAATCCGTTCGCGAGATATGGCAGTTTGGAGGTAAGAAACGCTTGAGAAACTCAAAATTTTCGCAGTTCTGATGCTCGAAACGAATAACTGGAACGGCCTAGGGGAAAAGTGCGCATACCGTTGTAATCTGGCGAGTTTCTACTTTCAGATGCAACAGAAATTTTGCGGATTGATCAATCCGTTCGCGAGATATGGCAGTTTGGAGATAAGAAACGCTTGAGAAACTCAAAATTTTCGCAGTTCTGATGCTCGAAACGAATAACTAGAACCGCCTAGGGGAAAAGTGCGCATATCGTTGTAATCGGGCGTGTTTCTACTTTCAGATTCAACAGAAATTTTGCGGATTGGTCAATCCGTTCGCGAGATATGGCAGTTTGGAGGTAAGACACGCTTGAGAAACTCAAAATTTTCGCAGTTCTGATACTCGAAACGAATAACTGGAACGGCCTAGGGGAAAACTAAACATACCGTTGTAATCGTGCGGGTTTCTACTTTCAGATGCAACAGAAATTATGCGGATTGGTCAATCCGTTCGCGAGATATTGCAGTTTGGAGGTAAGAAACGCTTGAGGAACTCAAAATTTTCGCACTTCTGATGCTCGAAACGAATAACTGGAACGGCCTAGGGGAAAACTAAACATACCGTTGTAATCGTGCGGGTTTCTACTTTCAGATGCAACAGAAATTATGCGGATTGGTCAATCCGTTCGCGAGATATGGCCGTTTGGATGTAAGAAACGCTTGAGAAACTCAAAATTTTCGCAGTTCTGATGCTCGACACGAATAACTGGAACGGCCTAGGGGAAAACTACACATACCGTTGAAATCGGGCGAGTTTCTACTTTCAGAAGCAACAGAAATTTTGCGGATTGGTCAATCCGTTCGCGAGATATGGCAGTTTGGAGGTAAGAAACGCTTAAGCTACTCAAAATTTTCGCAGTTCTGATGCTTGAAACGAATAACTAGAACGGCCTAGGGGAAAACTAAACATACCGTTGTAATCGTGCGGGTTTCTACTTTCAGATGCAACAGAAATTATGCGGATTGGTCAATCCGTTCGCGAGATATTGCAGTTTGGAGGTAAGAAACGCTTGAGGAACTCAAAATTTTCGCACTTCTGATGCTCGAAACGAATAACTGGAACGGCCTAGGGGAAAACTAAACATACCGTTGTAATCGTGCGGGTTTCTACTTTCAGATGCAACAGAAATTATGCGGACTGGTCAATCCGTTCGCGAGATATGGCCGTTTGGATGTAAGAAACGCTTGAGAAACTCAAAATTTTCGCAGTTCTGATGCTCGACACGAATAACTGGAACGGCCTAGGGGAAAACTACACATACCGTTGTAATCGGGCGAGTTTCTACTTTCGGATGCAACAGAAATTACGCGGATTCGTCAATCCGTTCGCGAGATATGGCCGTTTAGATGTAAGAAACGCTTGAGGAACTCAAAATTTTCGCAGTTCTGATGCTCGACACGAATAACTGGAACGGCCTAGGGGAAAACTACACATACCGTTGTAATCGGGCGAGTTTCTACTTTCAGATGCAACAGAAATTTTGCGGATTGGTCAATCCGTTCGCGAGATGTGGCAGTTTGGAGGTAAGAAACGCTTGAGAAACTCAAAATTTTCGCACTTCTGATGCTCGAAACGAATAACTAGAACGACCTAGGGGAAAAGTACGCATACCGATGTAATCGGGCGAGTTTCTACTTTCAGATGCAACAGAAATTTTGCGGATTGGTCGGTCCGTTCGCGAGATATGGCAGTTTGGAGTTAAGAAACGCTTGAGAAACTCAAAATTTTCGAAGTTCTGATGCTCGAAACGAATAACTAGAACCGCCTAGGGGAAAAGTGCGCATACCGTTGTAATCGGGCGAGTTTCTACTTTCAGATGCAACAGAAATTTTGCGGATTGGTCAATCCGTTCGCGAGATGTGGCAGTTTGGAGGTAAGAAACGCTTGAGAAACTCAAAATTTTCGCAGTTCTGATGCTCGAAACGAATAACTAGAACCGCCTAGGGGAAAAGTGCGCATACCGTTGTAATCGGGCGAGTTTCTACTTTCAGATGCAATAGAAATTTTGAGGATTGATCAATCCGTTCGCGAGATATGGCAGTTTGGAGATAAGAAACGCTTGAGAAACTCAAAATTTTCGCAGTTCTGATGCTCGAATCGAATGACTAGAACGGCCTAGGGGAGAAGTACGCATACCGTTGTAATCGGGCGAGTTTCTACTTTCAGATGCAACAGAAATCATGCGGATTGGTCAATCCGTTCGCGAGATATGGCCGTTTGGATGTAAGAAACGCTTGAGAAACTCAAAATTTTCGCAGTTCTGATGCTCGAAACGAATAACTAGAACGGCCTAGGGGAAAAGAGCGCATACCGTTGTAATCGGGCGAGTTTCTACTTTCAGATGCAACAAAAATTTTGCGGATTGATCAATCCGTTCGCGAGATATGGCAGTTTGGAGATAAGAAACGCTTTAGAAACTCAAAATTTTCGCAGTTCTGATGCTCGAAACGAATAACTAGAACGGCCCAGGGGAAAAGTGCGCATACCGATGTAATCGGGCGAGTTTCGACTTTCAAATTCAACAGAAATTTTGCGGATTGGTCAATCCGTTCGCGAGATATGGCAGTTTGGATGTAAGAAACGCTTGAGAAACTCAAAATTTTCGCAGTTCTGATGCTCGAAACGAATAACTAGAACGGCGTAGGGGAAAAGTGCGCATACCGTTGTAATCGGGCGAGTTTCGACTTTCAAATGCAACAGAAATTTTGCGGATTGGTCAATCCGTTCGCGAGATATGGCAGTTTGGTGGTAAGAAACGCTTGAGAAACTCAAAATTTTCGCAGTTCTGATGCTCGAAACTAATAACTAGAACGGCCTAGGGGAAAACTACACCTACCGTTATAGTCGGGCGAGTTTCTACTTTCAGATGCAACAGAAATTTTGCGGATTGGTCAATCCGTTCGCGAGATATGGCAGTTTGGTGGTAAGAAACGCTTGAGAAACTCAAAATTTTCGCAGTTCTGATGCTCGAAACGAATAACTAGAACCGCCTAGGGGAAAAGTGCGCATACCGTTGTAGTCGGGCGAGTTTCTACTTTCAGATGCAACAGAAATTTTGCGGATTGGTCAATCCGTTCGCGAGATATGGCAGTTTGGAGGTAAGAAACGCTTGAGAAACTCAAAATTTTCGCAGTTCTGATGCTCGAAACGAATAACTAGAACCGCCTAGGGGAAAAGTGCGCATACTGTTGTAATCGGGCGAGTATCTACTTTCAAATGCAACAGAAATTTTGCGGATTGGTCAATCCGTTCGCGAGATATGGCAGTTTGGAGGTAAGAAACGCTTGAGAAACTCAAAATTTTCGCAGTTCTGTTTCTCGAAACGAACAACTGGAACGGTCTAGGGGAAAACTACACATACCGTTGTAACCAGGCGAGTTTCTACTTTCAGATGCAACAGAAATTTTGCGGATTGGTCAATCCGTTCGCGAGATGCGACAGTTTGGAGGTAAGAAACGCTTGAGAAACTCAAAATTTTCGCAGTTCTGATGCTCGAAACGAATAACTAGAACGGCCTAGGGGAAAAGTACGCATACCGATGTAATCGGGCGAGTTTCTACTTTCAGATGCAACAGAAATCATGCGGATTGGTCAATCCGTTCGCGAGATATGGCAGTTTGGAGGTAAGAAACGCTTGAGAAACTCAAAATTTTCGCAGTTCTGATGCTCGAAACGAATAACTAGAACGGCCTAGGGGAAAAGTACGCATACCGATGTAATCGGGCGAGTTTCTACTTTCAGATGCAACAGAAATTTTGCGGATTGGTCAATCCGTTCGCGAGATATGGCCGTTTGGATGTAAGAAACGCTTGAGAAACTCAAAATTTTCGCAGTTCTGATGCTCGAAACGAATAACTAGAACGGCCTAGGGGAAAAGAGCGCATACCGTTGTAATCGGGCGAGTTTCTACTTTCAGATGCAACAAAAATTTTGCGGATTGATCAATCCGTTCGCGAGATATGGCAGTTTGGAGATAAGAAACGCTTTAGAAACTCAAAATTTTCGCAGTTCTGATGCTCGAAACGAATAACTAGAACGGCCCAGGGGAAAAGTGCGCATACCGATGTAATCGGGCGAGTTTCGACTTTCAAATTCAACAGAAATTTTGCGGATTGGTCAATCCGTTCGCGAGATATGGCAGTTTGGATGTAAGAAACGCTTGAGAAACTCAAAATTTTCGCAGTTCTGATGCTCGAAACGAATAACTAGAACGGCGTAGGGGAAAAGTGCGCATACCGTTGTAATCGGGCGAGTTTCGACTTTCAAATGCAACAGAAATTTTGCGGATTGGTCAATCCGTTCGCGAGATATGGCAGTTTGGTGGTAAGAAACGCTTGAGAAACTCAAAATTTTCGCAGTTCTGATGCTCGAAACTAATAACTAGAACGGCCTAGGGGAAAACTACACCTACCGTTATAGTCGGGCGAGTTTCTACTTTCAGATGCAACAGAAATTTTGCGGATTGGTCAATCCGTTCGCGAGATATGGCAGTTTGGTGGTAAGAAACGCTTGAGAAACTCAAAATTTTCGCAGTTCTGATGCTCGAAACGAATAACTAGAACCGCCTAGGGGAAAAGTGCGCATACCGTTGTAGTCGGGCGAGTTTCTACTTTCAGATGCAACAGAAATTTTGCGGATTGGTCAATCCGTTCGCGAGATATGGCAGTTTGGAGGTAAGAAACGCTTGAGAAACTCAAAATTTTCGCAGTTCTGATGCTCGAAACGAATAACTAGAACCGCCTAGGGGAAAAGTGCGCATACTGTTGTAATCGGGCGAGTATCTACTTTCAAATGCAACAGAAATTTTGCGGATTGGTCAATCCGTTCGCGAGATATGGCAGTTTGGAGGTAAGAAACGCTTGAGAAACTCAAAATTTTCGCAGTTCTGTTTCTCGAAACGAACAACTGGAACGGTCTAGGGGAAAACTACACATACCGTTGTAACCAGGCGAGTTTCTACTTTCAGATGCAACAGAAATTTTGCGGATTGGTCAATCCGTTCGCGAGATGCGACAGTTTGGAGGTAAGAAACGCTTGAGAAACTCAAAATTTTCGCAGTTCTGATGCTCGAAACGAATAACTAGAACGGCCTAGGGGAAAAGTACGCATACCGATGTAATCGGGCGAGTTTCTACTTTCAGATGCAACAGAAATCATGCGGATTGGTCAATCCGTTCGCGAGATATGGCAGTTTGGAGGTAAGAAACGCTTGAGAAACTCAAAATTTTCGCAGTTCTGATGCTCGAAACGAATAACTAGAACGGCCTAGGGGAAAAGTACGCATACCGATGTAATCGGGCGAGTTTCTACTTTCAGATGCAACAGAAATTTTGCGGATTGGTCAATCCGTTCGCGAGATATGGCCGTTTGGATGTAAGAAACGCTTGAGAAACTCAAAATTTTCGCAGTTCTGATGCTCGAAACGAATAACTAGAACGGCCTAGGGGAAAAGAGCGCATACCGTTGTAATCGGGCGAGTTTCTACTTTCAGATGCAACAAAAATTTTGCGGATTGATCAATCCGTTCGCGAGATATGGCAGTTTGGAGATAAGAAACGCTTTAGAAACTCAAAATTTTCGCAGTTCTGATGCTCGAAACGAATAACTAGAACGGCCCAGGGGAAAAGTGCGCATACCGATGTAATCGGGCGAGTTTCGACTTTCAAATTCAACAGAAATTTTGCGGATTGGTCAATCCGTTCGCGAGATATGGCAGTTTGGATGTAAGAAACGCTTGAGAAACTCAAAATTTTCGCAGTTCTGATGCTCGAAACGAATAACTAGAACGGCGTAGGGGAAAAGTGCGCATACCGTTGTAATCGGGCGAGTTTCGACTTTCAAATGCAACAGAAATTTTGCGGATTGGTCAATCCGTTCGCGAGATATGGCAGTTTGGTGGTAAGAAACGCTTGAGAAACTCAAAATTTTCGCAGTTCTGATGCTCGAAACTAATAACTAGAACGGCCTAGGGGAAAACTACACCTACCGTTATAGTCGGGCGAGTTTCTACTTTCAGATGCAACAGAAATTTTGCGGATTGGTCAATCCGTTCGCGAGATATGGCAGTTTGGTGGTAAGAAACGCTTGAGAAACTCAAAATTTTCGCAGTTCTGATGCTCGAAACGAATAACTAGAACCGCCTAGGGGAAAAGTGCGCATACCGTTGTAGTCGGGCGAGTTTCTACTTTCAGATGCAACAGAAATTTTGCGGATTGGTCAATCCGTTCGCGAGATATGGCAGTTTGGAGGTAAGAAACGCTTGAGAAACTCAAAATTTTCGCAGTTCTGATGCTCGAAACGAATAACTAGAACCGCCTAGGGGAAAAGTGCGCATACTGTTGTAATCGGGCGAGTATCTACTTTCAAATGCAACAGAAATTTTGCGGATTGGTCAATCCGTTCGCGAGATATGGCAGTTTGGAGGTAAGAAACGCTTGAGAAACTCAAAATTTTCGCAGTTCTGTTTCTCGAAACGAACAACTGGAACGGTCTAGGGGAAAACTACACATACCGTTGTAACCAGGCGAGTTTCTACTTTCAGATGCAACAGAAATTTTGCGGATTGGTCAATCCGTTCGCGAGATGCGACAGTTTGGAGGTAAGAAACGCTTGAGAAACTCAAAATTTTCGCAGTTCTGATGCTCGAAACGAATAACTAGAACGGCCTAGGGGAAAAGTACGCATACCGATGTAATCGGGCGAGTTTCTACTTTCAGATGCAACAGAAATCATGCGGATTGGTCAATCCGTTCGCGAGATATGGCAGTTTGGAGGTAAGAAACGCTTGAGAAACTCAAAATTTTCGCAGTTCTGATGCTCGAAACGAATAACTAGAACGGCCTAGGGGAAAAGTACGCATACCGATGTAATCGGGCGAGTTTCTACTTTCAGATGCAACAGAAATTTTGCGGATTGGTCAATCCGTTCGCGAGATATGGCAGTTTGGAGGTAAGAAACGCTTGAGAAACTCAAAATTTTCGCAGTTCTGATGCTCGAAACGAATAACTAGAACCGCCTAGGGGAAAAGTGCGCATACCGTTGTAATCGGGCGAGTTTCTACTTTCAGATGCAACAGAAATTTTGCGGATTGGTCAATCCGTTCGCGAGATGTGGCAGTTTGGAGGTAAGAAACGCTTGAGAAACTCAAAATTTTGGCAGCTCTCATGCTGGAAACGAATAACTAGAACGGCCTAGGGGAAAAGTACGCATACCGTTGTAATCGGGCGAGTTTCTACTTTCAGATGCAACAGAAAGTTAGCGGATTGGTCGATCCGTTCGCGAGATATGGCAGTTTGGAAATAAGAAACGCTTGAGAAATTCAAAATTTTCGCAGTTCTGATGCTCGAAACGAATGACTAGAACGGCCTACGTGAAAAGTGCGTATACCGTTGTAATCGGGCGAGTTTCTACTTTCAGATGCAACAGAAATTTTGCGGATTGATCAATCCGTTCGCGAGATATGGCAGTTTGGAGATAAGAAACGCTTGAGAAACTCAAAATTTTCGCAGTTCTGATGCTCGAAACGAATAACTAGAACGGCCTAGGCGAAAAGTACGCATACCGATGTAATCGGGCGAGCTTCTACTTTCAGATGCAACAGAAATTTTGCGGATTGGTCGATCCGTTCGCGAGATATGGCAGTTTGGAAGTAAGAAACGCTTGAGAAACTCAAAATTTGCGCAGTTCTGATGCTTGAAACGAATAACTAGAACGGCCTAGGGGAAAAGTGCGCATACCGTTGTAATCGGGCGAGTTTCTACTTTCAGAAGCAACAGAAATTTTGCGGATTGATCAATCCGTTCGCGAGATATGGCAGTTTGGAGGTAAGAAACGCTTGAGAAACTCAAAATTTTCGCAGTTCTAATGCTCGAAACGAATAACTAGAACTGCCTAGGGGAAAAGAGCGCATACCGTTGTAATCGGGCGTGTTTCTACTTTCAGATGCAACAAAAATTTTGCGGATTGATCAATCCGTTCGCGAGATATGGCAGTTTGGAGATAAGAAACGCATTAGAAACTCAAAATTTTCGCAGTTCTGATGCTCGAAACGAATAACTAGAACGGCCCAGGGGAAAAGCGCGCATACCTATGTAATCGGGCGAGTTTCTACTTTCAGATGCAACAGAAATTTTGCGGATTGGTCAATCCGTTCGCGAGATATGGCAGTTTGGAGGTAAGAAACGCTTGAGAAACTCAAAATTTTCGCAGTTCTGATGCTCGAAACGAATGACTAGAACGGCCTAGGGGAAAAGAGCGCATACCGTTGTAATCGGGCGAGTTTCTACTTTCAGATGCAACAGAAATTTTGCGGATTGGTCAATCCGTTCGCGAGATATGGCAGTTTGGAGGTAAGAAACGCTTGAGAAACTCAAAATTGCCGCAGTTCTGATGCTTGAAACGAATAAGTAGAACGGCCTAGAGGAAAAGTGCGCATACCGTTGTTATCGGGCGAGTTTCTACTTTCAGATGCAACAGAAATTTTGCGGATCGGTCAATCCGTTCGCGAGATATGGCAGTTTGGACGTAAGAAACGCTTGAGAAACTCAAAATTTTCGCAGTTCTGATGCTCGAAACGTATAACTAGAACGGCCTAGGGGAGAAGTACGCATACCGTTGTAATCGGGCGAGTTTCTACTTTCAGATGCAACAGAAATTATGCGGATTGGTCAATCCGTTCGCGAGATATGGCCGTTTGGATGTAAGAAACGCTTGAGAAACTCAAAATTTTCGTAGTTCTGATGCTCGAAATGAATAACTGGAACGGCCTAGGGGAAAACTACACATACCGTTGTAGTCGGGCGAGTTTCTACTTTCAGATGCAACAGAAATTTTGCGGATTGGTCAATCCGTTCGCGAGATATGGCAGTTTGGAGGTAAGAAACGCTTGAGAAACTCAAAATTTGCGCAGTTCTGATGCTTGAAACGAATAACTAGAACGACCTAGGGGAAAAGTGCGCATACCGTTGTAATCGGGCGAGTTTCTACTTTCAGAAGCAACAGAAATTTTGCGGATTGATCAATCCGTTCGCGAGATATGGCAGTTTGGAGGTAAGAAACGCTTGAGAAACTCAAAATTTTCGCAGTTCTGATGCTCGAAATGAATAACTGGAACGGCCTAGGGGAAAACTACACATACCGTTGTAATCGGGCGAGTTTCTACTTTCAGAAGCAACAGAAATTTTGCGGATTGATCAATCCGTTCGCGAGATATGGCAGTTTGGAGGTAAGAAACGCTTGAGAAACTCAAAATTTTCGCAGTTCTGATGCTCGAAATGAATAACTGGAATGGCCTAGGGGAAAACTACACATACCATTGTAATCGGGCGAGTTTCTACTTTCAGATGCAACAGAAATTTTGCGGATTGGTCAATCCGTTCGCGAGATATGGCAGTTTGGAGGTAAGAAACGCTTGAGAAACTCAAAATTTGCGCAGTTCTGATGCTTGAAACGAATAACTAGAACGGCCTAGGGGAAAAGTGCGCATACCGTTGTAATCGGGCGAGTTTCTACTTTCAGATGCAACAGAAATTTTGCGGATCGGTCAATCCGTTCGCGAGATATGGCAGTTTGGATGTAAGAAACGCTTGAGAAACTCAAAATTTTCGCAGTTCTGTTTCTCGAAACGAACAACTGGAACGGTCTAGGGGAAAACTACACATACCGTTGTAACCAGGCGAGTTTCTACTTTCAGATGCAACAGAAATTTTGCGGATTGGTCAATCCGTTCGCGAGATGTGGCAGTTTGGAGGTAAGAAACGCTTGAGAAACTCAAAATTTTCGCAGTTCTGATGCTCGAAACGAATAACTAGAACGGCCTAGGCGAAAAGTACGCATACCGATGTAATCGGGCGAGCTTCTACTTTCAGATGCAACAGAAATTTTGCGGATTGGTCGATCCGTTCGCGAGATATGGCAGTTTGGAAGTAAGAAACGCTTGAGAAACTCAAAATTTGCGCAGTTCTGATGCTTGAAACGAATAACTAGAACGGCCTAGGGGAAAAGTGCGCATACCGTTGTAATCGGGCGAGTTTCTACTTTCAGAAGCAACAGAAATTTTGCGGATTGATCAATCCGTTCGCGAGATATGGCAGTTTGGAGGTAAGAAACGCTTGAGAAACTCAAAATTTTCGCAGTTCTGATGCTCGAAATGAATAACTGGAACGGCCTAGGGGAAAACTACACATACCGTTGTAATCGGGCGAGTTTCTACTTTCAGATGCAACAGAAATTTTGCGGATTGGTCAATCCGTTCGCGAGATGTGGCAGTTTCGAGGTAAGAAACGCTTGAGAAACTCAAAATTTTCGCAGTTCTGATGCTCGAAACGAATAACTAGAACCGCCTAGGGGAAAAGTGCGCATACCGTTGTAATCGGGCGAGTTTCTACTTTCAGATGCAACAGAAATTTTGAGGATTGATCAATCCGTTCGCGAGATATGGCAGTTTGTAGATAAGAAACGCTTGAGAAACTCAAAATTTTCGCAGTTCTGATGCTCGAATCGAATGACTAGAACGGCCTAGGGGAGAAGTACGTATACCGTTGTAATCGGGCGAGTTTCTACTTTCAGATGCAACAGAAATCATGCGGATTGGTCAATCCGTTCGCGAGATATGGCCGTTTGGATGTAAGAAACGCTTGAGAAACTCAAAATTTTCGCAGTTCTGATACTCGAAACGAATAACTAGAACTGCCTAGGGGAAAAGAGCGCATACCGTTGTAATCGGGCGTGTTTCTACTTTCAGATGCAACAAAAATTTTGCGGTTTGATCAATCCGATCGCGAGATATGGCAGTTTGGAGATAAGAAACGCTTTAGAAACTCAAAATTTTCGCAGTTCTGATGCTCGAAACGAATAACTAGAACGGCCCAGGGGAAAAGTGCGCATACCTATGTAATCGGGCGAGTTTCTACTTTCAGATGCAACAGAAATTTTGCGGATTGGTCAATCCGTTCGCGAGATATGGCAGTTTGGAGGTAAGAAACGCTTGAGAAACTCAGAATTTTCGCAGTTCTGATGCTCGAAACGAATGACTAGAACGGCCTAGGGGAAAAGAGCGCATACCGTTGTAATCGGGCGAGTTTCTACTTTCAGATGCAACAGAAATTTTGCGGATTGGTCAATCCGTTCGCGAGATATGGCAGTTTGGACGTAAGAAACGCTTGAGAAACTCAAAATTTTCGCAGTTCTGATGCTCGAAACGTATAACTAGAACGGCCTAGGGGAGAAGTACGCATACCGTTGTAATCGGGCGAGTTTCTACTTTCAGATGCAACAGAAATTATGCGGATTGGTCAATCCGTTCGCGAGATATGGCCGTTTGGATGTAAGAAACGCTTGAGAAACTCAAAATTTTCGCAGTTCTGATGCTCGAAATGAATAACTGGAACGGCCTAGGGGAAAACTACACATACCGTTGTAGTCGGGCGAGTTTCTACTTTCAGATGCAACAGAAGTTTTGCGGATTGGTCAATCCGTTCGCGAGATATGGCAGTTTGGAGGTAATAAACGCTTGAGAAACTCAAAATTTGCGCAGTTCTGATGCTTGAAACGAATAACTAGAACGGCCTAGGGGAAAAGTGCGCATACCGTTGTAATCGGGCGAGTTTCTACTTTCAGAAGCAACAGAAATTTTGCGGATTGATCAATCCGTTCGCGAGATATGGCAGTTTGGAGGTAAGAAACGCTTGAGAAACTCAAAATTTTCGCAGTTCTGATGCTCGAAATGAATAACTGGAACGGCCTAGGGGAAAACTACACATACCGTTGTAATCGGGCGAGTTTCTACTTTCAGATGCAACAGAAATTATGCGGATTGTTCAATCCGTTCGCGAGATATGGCAGTTTGTAGATAAGAAACGCTTGAGAAACTCAAAATTTTCGCAGTTCTGATGCTCGAATCGAATGACTAGAACGGCCTAGGGGAGAAGTACGCATACCGTTGTAATCGGGCGAGTTTCTACTTTCAGATGCAACAGAAATCATGCGGATTGGTCAATCCGTTCGCGAGATATGGCCGTTTGGATGTAAGAAACGCTTGAGAAACTCAAAATTTTCGCAGTTCTGATACTCGAAACGAATAACTAGAACTGCCTAGGGGAAAACAGCGCATACCGTTGTAATCGGGCGTGTTTCTACTTTCAGATGCAACAAAAATTTTGCGGTTTGATCAATCCGTTCGCGAGATATGGCAGTTTGGAGATAAGAAACGCTTTAGAAACTCAAAATTTTCGCAGTTCTGATGCTCGAAACGAATAACTAGAACGGCCCAGGGGAAAAGTGCGCATACCTATGTAATCGGGCGAGTTTCTACTTTCAGATGCAACAGAAATTTTGCGGATTGGTCAATCCGTTCGCGAGATATGGCAGTTTGGAGGTAAGAAACGCTTGAGAAACTCAGAATTTTCGCAGTTCTGATGCTCGAAACGAATGACTAGAACGGCCTAGGGGAAAAGAGCGCATACCGTTGTAATCGGGCGAGTTTCTACTTTCAGATGCAACAGAAATTTTGCGGATTGGTCAATCCGTTCGCGAGATATGGCAGTTTGGACGTAAGAAACGCTTGAGAAACTCAAAATTTTCGCAGTTCTGATGCTCGAAACGTATAACTAGAACGGCCTAGGGGAGAAGTACGCATACCGTTGTAATCGGGCGAGTTTCTACTTTCAGATGCAACAGAAATTATGCGGATTGGTCAATCCGTTCGCGAGATATGGCAGTTTGGAGGTAAGAAACGCTTGAGAAACTCAGAATTTTCGCAGTTCTGATGCTCGAAACGAATGACTAGAACGGCCTAGGGGAAAAGAGCGCATACCGTTGTAATCGGGCGAGTTTCTACTTTCAGATGCAACAGAAATTTTGCGGATTGGTCAATCCGTTCGCGAGATATGGCAGTTTGGACGTAAGAAACGCTTGAGAAACTCAAAATTTTCGCAGTTCTGATGCTCGAAACGTATAACTAGAACGGCCTAGGGGAGAAGTACGCATACCGTTGTAATCGGGCGAGTTTCTACTTTCAGATGCAACAGAAATTATGCGGATTGGTCAATCCGTTCGCGAGATATGGCCGTTTGGATGTAAGAAACGCTTGAGAAACTCAAAATTTTCGCAGTTCTGATGCTCGAAATGAATAACTGGAACGGCCTAGGGGAAAACTACACATACCGTTGTAGTCGGGCGAGTTTCTACTTTCAGATGCAACAGAAATTTTGCGGATTGGTCAATCCGTTCGCGAGATATGGCAGTTTGGAGGTAAGAAACGCTTGAGAAACTCAAAATTTGCGCAGTTCTGATGCTTGAAACGAATAACTAGAACGGCCTAGGGGAAAAGTGCGCATACCGTTGTAATCGGGCGAGTTTCTACTTTCAGAAGCAACAGAAATTTTGCGGATTGATCAATCCGTTCGCGAGATATGGCAGTTTGGAGGTAAGAAACGCTTGAGAAACTCAAAATTTTCGCAGTTCTGATGCTCGAAATGAATAACTGGAACGGCCTAGGGGAAAACTACACATACCGTTGTAATCGGGCGTGTTTCTACTTTCAGATGCAACAGAAATTATGCGGATTGGTCAATCCGTTCGCGAGATATGGCAGTTTGTAGATAAGAAACGCTTGAGAAACTCAAAATTTTCGCAGTTCTGATGCTCGAATCGAATGACTAGAACGGCCTAGGGGAGAAGTACGCATACCGTTGTAATCGGGCGAGTTTCTACTTTCAGATGCAACAGAAATCATGCGGATTGGTCAATCCGTTCGCGAGATATGGCCGTTTGGATGTAAGAAACGCTTGAGAAACTCAAAATTTTCGCAGTTCTGATACTCGAAACGAATAACTAGAACTGCCTAGGGGAAAACAGCGCATACCGTTGTAATCGGGCGTGTTTCTACTTTCAGATGCAACAAAAATTTTGCGGTTTGATCAATCCGTTCGCGAGATATGGCAGTTTGGAGATAAGAAACGCTTTAGAAACTCAAAATTTTCGCAGTTCTGATGCTCGAAACGAATAACTAGAACGGCCCAGGGGAAAAGTGCGCATACCTATGTAATCGGGCGAGTTTCTACTTTCAGATGCAACAGAAATTTTGCGGATTGGTCAATCCGTTCGCGAGATATGGCAGTTTGGAGGTAAGAAACGCTTGAGAAACTCAGAATTTTCGCAGTTCTGATGCTCGAAACGAATGACTAGAACGGCCTAGGGGAAAAGAGCGCATACCGTTGTAATGGGGCGAGTTTCTACTTTCAGATGCAACAGAAATTTTGCGGATTGGTCAATCCGTTCGCGAGATATGGCAGTTTGGAGGTAAGAAACGCTTGAGAAACTCAAAATTTTCGCAGTTCTGATGCTCGAAATGAATAACTGGAACGGCCTAGGGGAAAACTACACATACCGTTGTAGTCGGGCGAGTTTCTACTTTCAGATGCAACAGAAATTTTGCGGATTGGTCAATCCGTTCGCGAGATATGGCAGTTTGGAGGTAAGAAACGCTTGAGAAACTCAAAATTTGCGCAGTTCTGATGCTTGAAACGAATAACTAGAACGGCCTAGGGGAAAAGTGCGCATACCGTTGTAATCGGGCGAGTTTCTACTTTCAGAAGCAACAGAAATTTTGCGGATTGATCAATCCGTTCGCGAGATATGGCAGTTTGGAGGTAAGAAACGCTTGAGAAACTCAAAATTTTCGCAGTTCTGATGCTCGAAATGAATAACTGGAACGGCCTAGGGGAAAACTACACATACCGTTGTAATCGGGCGTGTTTCTACTTTCAGATGCAACAGAAATTATGCGGATTGGTCAATCCGTTCGCGAGATATGGCAGTTTGTAGATAAGAAACGCTTGAGAAACTCAAAATTTTCGCAGTTCTGATGCTCGAATCGAATGACTAGAACGGCCTAGGGGAGAAGTACGCATACCGTTGTAATCGGGCGAGTTTCTACTTTCAGATGCAACAGAAATCATGCGGATTGGTCAATCCGTTCGCGAGATATGGCCGTTTGGATGTAAG
This sequence comes from Ptiloglossa arizonensis, assembly GCF_051014685.1. Taxonomy (NCBI): domain Eukaryota; kingdom Metazoa; phylum Arthropoda; class Insecta; order Hymenoptera; family Colletidae; genus Ptiloglossa; species Ptiloglossa arizonensis. The sequence goes on along the minus strand of NW_027478881.1, from coordinate 280,123 downwards.
AAACGCTTGAGAAACTCAAAATTTTCGCAGTTCTGATACTCGAAACGAATAACTAGAACTGCCTAGGGGAAAACAGCGCATACCGTTGTAATCGGGCGTGTTTCTACTTTCAGATGCAACAAAAATTTTGCGGTTTGATCAATCCGTTCGCGAGATATGGCAGTTTGGAGATAAGAAACGCTTTAGAAACTCAAAATTTTCGCAGTTCTGATGCTCGAAACGAATAACTAGAACGGCCCAGGGGAAAAGTGCGCATACCTATGTAATCGGGCGAGTTTCTACTTTCAGATGCAACAGAAATTTTGCGGATTGGTCAATCCGTTCGCGAGATATGGCAGTTTGGAGGTAAGAAACGCTTGAGAAACTCAGAATTTTCGCAGTTCTGATGCTCGAAACGAATGACTAGAACGGCCTAGGGGAAAAGAGCGCATACCGTTGTAATGGGGCGAGTTTCTACTTTCAGATGCAACAGAAATTTTGCGGATTGGTCAATCCGTTCGCGAGATATGGCAGTTTGGACGTAAGAAACGCTTGAGAAACTCAAAATTTTCGCAGTTCTGATGCTCGAAACGTATAACTAGAACGGCCTAGGGGAGAAGTACGCATACCGTTGTAATCGGGCGAGTTTCTACTTTCAGATGCAACAGAAATTATGCGGATTGGTCAATCCGTTCGCGAGATATGGCCGTTTGGATGTAAGAAACGCTTGAGAAACTCAAAATTTTCGCAGTTCTGATGCTCGAAACGAATAACTAGAACGGCCTAGGGGAGAAGTACGCATACCGTTGTAATCGGGCGAGTTTCTACTTGCAGATGCAACAGAAATTTTAAGGATTGGTCAATCCGTTCGCGAGATATGGCAGTTTGGAGGTAAGAAACGCTTGAGAAACTCAAAATTTTCGCAGTTCTGATGCTCGAAACGAATAACTAGAACGGCCTAGGGGAGAAGTGCGCATACCGTTGTAATCGGGCGAGTTTCGACTTTCAAATGCAACAGAAATTTTGCGGATTGGTCGATCCGTTCGCGAGATGTGGCAGTTTGGAAGTAAGAAACGCTTGAGAAACTCAAAATTTTCGCAGTTCTGATGCTCGAAACGAATGACTAGAACGGCCTAGGGGAAAACTACACCTACCGTTGTAATCGGGCGAGTTTCTACTTTCAGATGCAACAGAAATTTTGAGGATTGATCAATCCGTTCGCGAGATATGGCAGTTTGGAGGTAAGAAACGCTTGAGAAACTCAAAATTTTCGCAGTTCTGATGCTCGAAACGAATAACTAGAACGGCCTAGGGGAGAAGTGCGCATACCGTTGTAATCGGGCGAGTTTCGACTTTCAAATGCAACAGAAATTTTGCGGATTGGTCGATCCGTTCGCGAGATGTGGCAGTTTGGAGGTAAGAAACGCTTGAGAAACTCAAAATTTTCGCAGTTCTGATGCTCGAAACGAATAACTAGAACGGCCTAGGGGAGAAGTGCGCATACCGTTGTAATCGGGCGAGTTTCGACTTTCAAATGCAACAGAAATTTTGCGGATTGGTCAATCCGTTCGCGAGATATGGCAGTTTGGACGTAAGAAACGCTTGAGAAACTCAAAATTTTCGCAGTTCTGATGCTCGAAACGTATAACTAGAACGGCCTAGGGGAGAAGTACGCATACCGTTGTAATCGGGCGAGTATCTACTTTCAAATGCAACAGAAATTTTGCGGATTGGTCAATCCGTTCGCGAGATATGGCAGTTTGGAGGTAAGAAACGCTTGAGAAACTCAAAATTTGCGCAGTTCTGATGCTTGAAACGAATAACTAGAACGGCCTAGGGGAAAAGTGCGCATACCGTTGTAATCGGGCGAGTTTCTACTTTCAGATGCAACAGAAATTATGCGGATTGGTCAATCCGTTCGCGAGATATCGCCGTTTGGATGTAAGAAACGCTTGAGAAACTCAAAATTTTCGCAGTTCTGATGCTCGAAACGAATAACTAGAACGGCCTAGGGGAGAAGTACGCATACCGTTGTAATCGGGCGAGTTTCTACTTGCAGATGCAACAGAAATTTTAAGGATTGGTCAATCCGTTCGCGAGATATGGCAGTTTGGAGGTAAGAAACGCTTGAGAAACTCAAAATTTTCGCAGTTCTGATGCTCGAAACGAATAACTAGAACGGCCTAGGGGAGAAGTGCGCATACCGTTGTAATCGGGCGAGTTTCGACTTTCAAATGCAACAGAAATTTTGCGGATTGGTCGATCCGTTCGCGAGATGTGGCAGTTTGGAAGTAAGAAACGCTTGAGAAACTCAAAATTTTCGCAGTTCTGATGCTCGAAACGAATGACTAGAACGGCCTAGGGGAGAAGTACGCATACCGTTGTAATCGGGCGAGTTTCTACTTTCAGATGCAACAGAAATCATGCGGATTGGTCAATCCGTTCGCGAGATATGGCCGTTTGGATGTAAGAAACGCTTGAGAAACTCAAAATTTTCGCAGTTCTGATGCTCGAAACGAATAACTAGAACTGCCTAGGGGAAAAGAGCGCATACCGTTGTAATCGGGCGTGTTTCTACTTTCAGATGCAACAAAAATTTTGCGGATTGATCAATCCGTTCGCGAGATATGGCAGTTTGGAGATAAGAAACGCTTTAGAAACTCAAAATTTTCGCAGTTCTGATGCTCGAAACGAATAACTAGAACGGCCCAGGGGGAAAGTGCGCATACCTATGTAATCGGGCGAGTTTCTACTTTCAGATGCAACAGAAATTTTGCGGATTGGTCAATCCGTTCGCGAGATATGGCAGTTTGGACGTAAGAAACGCTTGAGAAACTCAAAATTTTCGCAGTTCTGATGCTCGAAACGTATAACTAGAACGGCCTAGGGGAGAAGTACGCATACCGTTGTAATCGGGCGAGTTTCTACTTTCAGATGCAACAGAAATTATGCGGATTGGTCAATCCGTTCGCGAGATATGGCCGTTTGGATGTAAGAAACGCTTGAGAAACTCAAAATTTTCGCAGTTCTGATGCTCGAAATGAATAACTGGAACGGCCTAGGGGAAAACTACACATACCGTTGTAGTCGGGCGAGTTTCTACTTTCAGATGCAACAGAAATTTTGCGGATTGGTCAATCCGTTCGCGAGATATGGCAGTTTGGAGGTAAGAAACGCTTGAGAAACTCAAAATTTGCGCAGTTCTGATGCTTGAAACGAATAACTAGAACGGCCTAGGGGAAAAGTGCGCATACCGTTGTAATCGGGCGAGTTTCTACTTTCAGAAGCAACAGAAATTTTGCGGATTGATCAATCCGTTCGCGAGATATGGCAGTTTGGAGGTAAGAAACGCTTGAGAAACTCAAAATTTTCGCAGTTCTGATGCTCGAAATGAATAACTGGAACGGCCTAGGGGAAAACTACACATACCGTTGTAATCGGGCGAGTTTCTACTTTCAGATGCAACAGAAATTTTGCGGATTGGTCGATCCGTTCGCGAGATATGGCAGTTTGGAAGTAAGAAACGCTTGAGAAACTCAAAATTTTCGCAGTTCTGATGCTCGAAATGAATAACTGGAACGGCCTAGGGGAAAACTACACATACCGTTGTAATCGGGCGTGTTTCTACTTTCAGATGCAACAGAAATTATGCGGATTGGTCAATCCGTTCGCGAGATATGGCAGTTTGTAGATAAGAAACGCTTGAGAAACTCAAAATTTTCGCAGTTCTGATGCTCGAATCGAATGACTAGAACGGCCTAGGGGAGAAGTACGCATACCGTTGTAATCGGGCGAGTTTCTACTTTCAGATGCAACAGAAATCATGCGGATTGGTCAATCCGTTCGCGAGATATGGCAGTTTGGAGGTAAGAAACGCTTGAGAAACTCAAAATTTTCGCAGTTCTGATGCTCGAAATGAATAACTGGAACGGCCTAGGGGAAAACTACACATACCGTTGTAATCGGGCGTGTTTCTACTTTCAGATGCAACAGAAATTATGCGGATTGGTCAATCCGTTCGCGAGATATGGCAGTTTGTAGATAAGAAACGCTTGAGAAACTCAAAATTTTCGCAGTTCTGATGCTCGAATCGAATGACTAGAACGGCCTAGGGGAGAAGTACGCATACCGTTGTAATCGGGCGAGTTTCTACTTTCAGATGCAACAGAAATCATGCGGATTGGTCAATCCGTTCGCGAGATATGGCCGTTTGGATGTAAGAAACGCTTGAGAAACTCAAAATTTTCGCAGTTCTGATACTCGAAACGAATAACTAGAACTGCCTAGGGGAAAACAGCGCATACCGTTGTAATCGGGCGTGTTTCTACTTTCAGATGCAACAAAAATTTTGCGGTTTGATCAATCCGTTCGCGAGATATGGCAGTTTGGAGATAAGAAACGCTTTAGAAACTCAAAATTTTCGCAGTTCTGATGCTCGAAACGAATAACTAGAACGGCCCAGGGGAAAAGTGCGCATACCTATGTAATCGGGCGAGTTTCTACTTTCAGATGCAACAGAAATTTTGCGGATTGGTCAATCCGTTCGCGAGATATGGCAGTTTGGAGGTAAGAAACGCTTGAGAAACTCAGAATTTTCGCAGTTCTGATGCTCGAAACGAATGACTAGAACGGCCTAGGGGAAAAGAGCGCATACCGTTGTAATGGGGCGAGTTTCTACTTTCAGATGCAACAGAAATTTTGCGGATTGGTCAATCCGTTCGCGAGATATGGCAGTTTGGAGGTAAGAAACGCTTGAGAAACTCAAAATTTTCGCAGTTCTGATGCTCGAAATGAATAACTGGAACGGCCTAGGGGAAAACTACACATACCGTTGTAGTCGGGCGAGTTTCTACTTTCAGATGCAACAGAAATTTTGCGGATTGGTCAATCCGTTCGCGAGATATGGCAGTTTGGAGGTAAGAAACGCTTGAGAAACTCAAAATTTGCGCAGTTCTGATGCTTGAAACGAATAACTAGAACGGCCTAGGGGAAAAGTGCGCATACCGTTGTAATCGGGCGAGTTTCTACTTTCAGAAGCAACAGAAATTTTGCGGATTGATCAATCCGTTCGCGAGATATGGCAGTTTGGAGGTAAGAAACGCTTGAGAAACTCAAAATTTTCGCAGTTCTGATGCTCGAAATGAATAACTGGAACGGCCTAGGGGAAAACTACACATACCGTTGTAATCGGGCGTGTTTCTACTTTCAGATGCAACAGAAATTATGCGGATTGGTCAATCCGTTCGCGAGATATGGCAGTTTGTAGATAAGAAACGCTTGAGAAACTCAAAATTTTCGCAGTTCTGATGCTCGAATCGAATGACTAGAACGGCCTAGGGGAGAAGTACGCATACCGTTGTAATCGGGCGAGTTTCTACTTTCAGATGCAACAGAAATCATGCGGATTGGTCAATCCGTTCGCGAGATATGGCCGTTTGGATGTAAGAAACGCTTGAGAAACTCAAAATTTTCGCAGTTCTGATACTCGAAACGAATAACTAGAACTGCCTAGGGGAAAACAGCGCATACCGTTGTAATCGGGCGTGTTTCTACTTTCAGATGCAACAAAAATTTTGCGGTTTGATCAATCCGTTCGCGAGATATGGCAGTTTGGAGATAAGAAACGCTTTAGAAACTCAAAATTTTCGCAGTTCTGATGCTCGAAACGAATAACTAGAACGGCCCAGGGGAAAAGTGCGCATACCTATGTAATCGGGCGAGTTTCTACTTTCAGATGCAACAGAAATTTTGCGGATTGGTCAATCCGTTCGCGAGATATGGCAGTTTGGAGGTAAGAAACGCTTGAGAAACTCAGAATTTTCGCAGTTCTGATGCTCGAAACGAATGACTAGAACGGCCTAGGGGAAAAGAGCGCATACCGTTGTAATGGGGCGAGTTTCTACTTTCAGATGCAACAGAAATTTTGCGGATTGGTCAATCCGTTCGCGAGATATGGCAGTTTGGACGTAAGAAACGCTTGAGAAACTCAAAATTTTCGCAGTTCTGATGCTCGAAACGTATAACTAGAACGGCCTAGGGGAGAAGTACGCATACCGTTGTAATCGGGCGAGTTTCTACTTTCAGATGCAACAGAAATTATGCGGATTGGTCAATCCGTTCGCGAGATATGGCCGTTTGGATGTAAGAAACGCTTGAGAAACTCAAAATTTTCGCAGTTCTGATGCTCGAAACGAATAACTAGAACGGCCTAGGGGAGAAGTACGCATACCGTTGTAATCGGGCGAGTTTCTACTTGCAGATGCAACAGAAATTTTAAGGATTGGTCAATCCGTTCGCGAGATATGGCAGTTTGGAGGTAAGAAACGCTTGAGAAACTCAAAATTTTCGCAGTTCTGATGCTCGAAACGAATAACTAGAACGGCCTAGGGGAGAAGTGCGCATACCGTTGTAATCGGGCGAGTTTCGACTTTCAAATGCAACAGAAATTTTGCGGATTGGTCGATCCGTTCGCGAGATGTGGCAGTTTGGAAGTAAGAAACGCTTGAGAAACTCAAAATTTTCGCAGTTCTGATGCTCGAAACGAATGACTAGAACGGCCTAGGGGAGAAGTGCGCATACCGTTGTAATCGGGCGAGTTTCGACTTTCAAATGCAACAGAAATTTTGCGGATTGGTCAATCCGTTCGCGAGATATGGCAGTTTGGACGTAAGAAACGCTTGAGAAACTCAAAATTTTCGCAGTTCTGATGCTCGAAACGTATAACTAGAACGGCCTAGGGGAGAAGTACGCATACCGTTGTAATCGGGCGAGTATCTACTTTCAAATGCAACAGAAATTTTGCGGATTGGTCAATCCGTTCGCGAGATATGGCAGTTTGGAGGTAAGAAACGCTTGAGAAACTCAAAATTTGCGCAGTTCTGATGCTTGAAACGAATAACTAGAACGGCCTAGGGGAAAAGTGCGCATACCGTTGTAATCGGGCGAGTTTCTACTTTCAGATGCAACAGAAATTATGCGGATTGGTCAATCCGTTCGCGAGATATCGCCGTTTGGATGTAAGAAACGCTTGAGAAACTCAAAATTTTCGCAGTTCTGATGCTCGAAACGAATAACTAGAACGGCCTAGGGGAGAAGTACGCATACCGTTGTAATCGGGCGAGTTTCTACTTGCAGATGCAACAGAAATTTTAAGGATTGGTCAATCCGTTCGCGAGATATGGCAGTTTGGAGGTAAGAAACGCTTGAGAAACTCAAAATTTTCGCAGTTCTGATGCTCGAAACGAATAACTAGAACGGCCTAGGGGAGAAGTGCGCATACCGTTGTAATCGGGCGAGTTTCGACTTTCAAATGCAACAGAAATTTTGCGGATTGGTCGATCCGTTCGCGAGATGTGGCAGTTTGGAAGTAAGAAACGCTTGAGAAACTCAAAATTTTCGCAGTTCTGATGCTCGAAACGAATGACTAGAACGGCCTAGGGGAGAAGTACGCATACCGTTGTAATCGGGCGAGTTTCTACTTTCAGATGCAACAGAAATCATGCGGATTGGTCAATCCGTTCGCGAGATATGGCCGTTTGGATGTAAGAAACGCTTGAGAAACTCAAAATTTTCGCAGTTCTGATGCTCGAAACGAATAACTAGAACTGCCTAGGGGAAAAGAGCGCATACCGTTGTAATCGGGCGTGTTTCTACTTTCAGATGCAACAAAAATTTTGCGGATTGATCAATCCGTTCGCGAGATATGGCAGTTTGGAGATAAGAAACGCTTTAGAAACTCAAAATTTTCGCAGTTCTGATGCTCGAAACGAATAACTAGAACGGCCCAGGGGGAAAGTGCGCATACCTATGTAATCGGGCGAGTTTCTACTTTCAGATGCAACAGAAATTTTGCGGATTGGTCAATCCGTTCGCGAGATATGGCAGTTTGGACGTAAGAAACGCTTGAGAAACTCAAAATTTTCGCAGTTCTGATGCTCGAAACGTATAACTAGAACGGCCTAGGGGAGAAGTACGCATACCGTTGTAATCGGGCGAGTTTCTACTTTCAGATGCAACAGAAATTATGCGGATTGGTCAATCCGTTCGCGAGATATGGCCGTTTGGATGTAAGAAACGCTTGAGAAACTCAAAATTTTCGCAGTTCTGATGCTCGAAATGAATAACTGGAACGGCCTAGGGGAAAACTACACATACCGTTGTAGTCGGGCGAGTTTCTACTTTCAGATGCAACAGAAATTTTGCGGATTGGTCAATCCGTTCGCGAGATATGGCAGTTTGGAGGTAAGAAACGCTTGAGAAACTCAAAATTTGCGCAGTTCTGATGCTTGAAACGAATAACTAGAACGGCCTAGGGGAAAAGTGCGCATACCGTTGTAATCGGGCGAGTTTCTACTTTCAGAAGCAACAGAAATTTTGCGGATTGATCAATCCGTTCGCGAGATATGGCAGTTTGGAGGTAAGAAACGCTTGAGAAACTCAAAATTTTCGCAGTTCTGATGCTCGAAATGAATAACTGGAACGGCCTAGGGGAAAACTACACATACCGTTGTAATCGGGCGAGTTTCTACTTTCAGATGCAACAGAAATTTTGCGGATTGGTCGATCCGTTCGCGAGATATGGCAGTTTGGAAGTAAGAAACGCTTGAGAAACTCAAAATTTTTGCAGTTCTGATGCTCCAAACGAATGACTAGAACGGCCTAGGTGAGAAGTACGCATACCGTTGTAATCGGGCGAGTTTCTACTTTCAGATGCAACAGAAATTATGCGGATTGGTCAATCCGTTCGCGAGATATGGCCGTTTGGATGTAAGAAACGCTTGAGAAACTCAAAATTTTCGCAGTTCTGATGCTCGAAACGAATAACTAGAACGGCCTAGGGGAGAAGTACGCATACCGTTGTAATCGGGCGAGTTTCTACTTGCAGATGCAACAGAAATTTTAAGGATTGGTCAATCCGTTCGCGAGATATGGCAGTTTGGAGGTAAGAAACGCTTGAGAAACTCAAAATTTTCGCAGTTCTGATGCTCGAAACGAATAACTAGAACGGCCTAGGGGAGAAGTGCGCATACCGTTGTAATCGGGCGAGTTTCTACTTTCAGATGCAACAGAAATTTTGCGGATTGGTCAATCCGTTCGCGAGATATGGCAGTTTGGAGGTAAGAAACGCTTGAGAAACTCAAAATTTTCGCAGTTCTGATGCTCGAAACGAATAACTAGAACCGCCTAGGGGAAAAGGGCGCATACCGTTGTAGTCGGGCGAGTTTCTACTTGCAGATGCAACAGAAATTTTAAGGATTGGTCAATCCGTTCGCGAGATATGGCAGTTTGGAGGTAAGAAACGCTTGAGAAACTCAAAATTTTCGCAGTTCTGATGCTCGAAACGAATAACTAGAACCGCCTAGGGGAAAAGGGCGCATACCGTTGTAGTCGGGCGAGTTTCTACTTGCAGATGCAACAGAAATTTTGCGGAGTGGTCAATCCGTTCGCGAGATATGGCAGTTTGGAGGTAAGAAACGCTTGAGAAACTCAAAATTTTCGCAGTTCTGATGCTCGAAACGAATAACTAGAACCGCCTAGGGGAAAAGTGCGCATACGGTTGTAATCGGGCGAGTATCTACTTTCAAATGCAACAGAAATTTTGCGGATTGGTCAATCCGTTCGCGAGATATGGCAGTTTGGAGGTAAGAAACGCTTGAGAAACTCAAAATTTTCGCAGTTCTGTTTCTCGAAACGAACAACTGGAACGGTCTAGGGGAAAACTACACATACCGTTGTAACCAGGCGAGTTTCTACTTTCAGATGCAACAGAAATTTTGCGGATTGGTCAATCCGTTCGCGAGATGTGGCAGTTTGGAGGTAAGAAACGCTTGAGAAACTCAAAATTTTCGCAGTTCTGATGCTCGAAACGAATAACTAGAACGGCCTAGGGGAAAAGTACGCATACCGATGTAATCGGGCGAGTTTCTACTTTCAGATGCAACAGAAATTTTGCGGATTGGTCGATCCGTTCGCGAGATGTGGCAGTTTGGAAGTAAGAAACGCTTGAGAAACTCAAAATTTTCGCAGTTCTGATGCTCGAAACTAATAACTAGAACGGCCTAGGGGAGAACTACACCTACCGTTGTAGTCGGGCGAGTTTCTACTTTCAGATGCAACAGAAATTTTGCGGATTGGTCAATCCGTTCGCGAGATATGGCAGTTTGGAGGTAAGAAACGCTTGAGAAACTCAAAATTTTCGCAGTTCTGATGCTCGAAACGAATAACTAGAACCGCCTAGGGGAAAAGTGCGCATACCGTTGTAATCGGGCGAGTTTCTACTTTCAGATGCAACAGAAATTTTGAGGATTGACCAATCCGTTCGCGAGATATGGCAGTTTGGAGATAAGAAACGCTTGAGAAACTCAAAATTTTCGCAGTTCTGATGCTCGAATCGAATGACTAGAACGGCCTAGGGGAGAAGTACGCATACCGTTGTAATCGGGCGAGTTTCTACTTTCAGATGCAACAGAAATTTTGCGGATTGGTCGATCCGTTCGCGAGATATGGCAGTTTGGAAGTAAGAAACGCTTGAGAAACTCAAAATTTTTGCAGTTCTGATGCTCCAAACGAATGACTAGAACGGCCTAGGTGAGAAGTACGCATACCGTTGTAATCGGGCGAGTTTCTACTTTCAGATGCAACAGAAATTATGCGGATTGGTCAATCCGTTCGCGAGATATGGCCGTTTGGATGTAAGAAACGCTTGAGAAACTCAAAATTTTCGCAGTTCTGATGCTCGAAACGAACAACTAGAACGGCCTAGGGGAGAAGTACGCATACCGTTGTAATCGGGCGAGTTTCTACTTGCAGATGCAACAGAAATTTTAAGGATTGGTCAATCCGTTCGCGAGATATGGCAGTTTGGAGGTAAGAAACGCTTGAGAAACTCAAAATTTTCGCAGTTCTGATGCTCGAAACGAATAACTAGAACGGCCTAGGGGAGAAGTGCGCATACCGTTGTAATCGGGCGAGTTTCGACTTTCAAATGCAACAGAAATTTTGCGGATTGGTCGATCCGTTCGCGAGATGTGGCAGTTTGGAAGTAAGAAACGCTTGAGAAACTCAAAATTTTCGCAGTTCTGATGCTCGAAACGAATGACTAGAACGGCCTAGGGGAAAACTACACCTACCGTTGTAATCGGGCGAGTTTCTACTTTCAGATGCAACAGAAATTTTGCGGATTGGTCAATCCGTTCGCGAGATATGGCAGTTTGGAGGTAAGAAACGCTTGAGAAACTCAAAATTTTCGCAGTTCTGATGCTCGAAACGAATAACTAGAACCGCCTAGGGGAAAAGCGCGCATACCGTTGTAGTCGGGCGAGTTTCTACTTGCAGATGCAACAGAAATTTTAAGGATTGGTCAATCCGTTCGCGAGATATAGCAGTTTGGAGGTAAGAAACGCTTGAGAAACTCAAAATTTTCGCAGTTCTGATGCTCGAAACGAATAACTAGAACCGCCTAGGGGAAAAGGGCGCATACCGTTGTAGTCGGGCGAGTTTCTACTTGCAGATGCAACAGAAATTTTGCGGAGTGGTCAATCCGTTCGCGAGATATGGCAGTTTGGAGGTAAGAAACGCTTGAGAAACTCAAAATTTTCGCAGTTCTGATGCTCGAAACGAATAACTAGAACCGCCTAGGGGAAAAGTGCGCATACGGTTGTAATCGGGCGAGTATCTACTTTCAAATGCAACAGAAATTTTGCGGATTGGTCAATCCGTTCGCGAGATATGGCAGTTTGGAGGTAAGAAACGCTTGAGAAACTCAAAATTTTCGCAGTTCTGTTTCTCGAAACGAACAACTGGAACGGTCTAGGGGAAAACTACACATACCGTTGTAACCAGGCGAGTTTCTACTTTCAGATGCAACAGAAATTTTGCGGATTGGTCAATCCGTTCGCGAGATGTGGCAGTTTGGAGGTAAGAAACGCTTGAGAAATTCAAAATTTTCGCAGTTCTGATGCTCGAAACGAATAACCAGAACGGCCTAGGGGAAAAGTACGCATACCGATGTAATCGGGCGAGTTTCTACTTTCAGATGCAACAGAAATTTTGCGGATTGGTCGATCCGTTCGCGAGATGTGGCAGTTTGGAAGTAAGAAACGCTTGAGAAACTCAAAATTTTCGCAGTTCTGATGCTCGAAACTAATAACTAGAACGGCCTAGGGGAGAACTACACCTACCGTTGTAGTCGGGCGAGTTTCTACTTTCAGATGCAACAGAAATTTTGCGGATTGGTCAATCCGTTCGCGAGATATGGCAGTTTGGAGGTAAGAAACGCTTGAGAAACTCAAAATTTTCGCAGTTCTGATGCTCGAAACGAATAACTAGAACCGCCTAGGGGAAAAGTGCGCATACCGTTGTAATCGGGCGAGTTTCTACTTTCAGATGTTTGGCGGCGCTAAATTAAAGTATGTTAGAGGAAGGAGCGAACGGAAATAGGAAAAGGAGGTGGGGATAAGCGTTTCATCCCGGGCCTGCTAGTGGACTCGTCAGTAAGGCATCCTAGCAGGCCCTGCCTTATACGCCGGGACATTGGAAGATCGGTAAGAGGTCGTATATATAGCGATCGGAGCAGGTACGGGAACTTGCGGGAAACGGTTGGTGGTGAGTTTCCCTCTGGTGGCAAGCGTGGGTAGTGCCGCCACATAACCCCCTTGCCAGTGGTAAACGATACTTTGAAGTTCCGTCCTGATGTCCCAGTGGCGTAGCTATTTGTTCCGTTGTTCGGTGGCACAACAGGCACAGGAGGAGGTTGTCCAGAGCGGTGGAAGGGAAGAATGCTTCTTTTTCGTAGTAAGGCCCAGCTGCTGTCGATTACGAAATACGCATGGCGAGCCTTGTATGCTCAAGCCGCGATTTTACTTGTTGTCCGACGTTGATGCGTGAGCGTACCGGTACTTATGAAACGCATCGGTGTGGTCGGTGAATAATGTCGACAAGCTGCCTGCTGTCCTCCTGGGGTTGATCCTGATGGTTAGCCGGGAGTATAGCGTTCGTGTCGTCGCTGGCAGGTCGAGGAGTCAACCCTCGGAGAGGGGGATTTACGAAAAATCGGCCTTTACACGTTGCGTTCCATCCATCGTCTTGTGCTGCACCTGTACTGCTGCTGTGCTGTTGTCCAGAAGGTTGCGTTGGTTCTTAGACGGGGTCACCACTTTGGCGGCGCTAAATTAAAGTATGTTAGAGGAAGGAGCGAACGGAAATAGGAAAAGGAGGTGGGGATAAGCGTTTCATCCCGGGCCTGCTAGTGGACTCGTCAGTAAGGCATCCTAGCAGGCCCTGCCTTATACGCCGGGACATTGGAAGATCGGTAAGAGGTCGTATATATAGCGATCGGAGCAGGTACGGGAACTTGCGGGAAACGGTTGGTGGTGAGTTTCCCTCTGGTGGCAAGCGTGGGTAGTGCCGCCACAGATGCAACAGAAATTTTGAGGATTGACCAATCCGTTCGCGAGATATGGCAGTTTGGAGATAAGAAACGCTTGAGAAACTCAAAATTTTCGCAGTTCTGATGCTCGAATCGAATGACTAGAACGGCCTAGGGGAGAAGTACGCATACCGTTGTAATCGGGCGAGTTTCTACTTTCAGATGCAACAGAAATTTTGCGGATTGGTCAATCCGTTCGCGAGATATGGCAGTTTGGACGTAAGAAACGCTTGAGAAACTCAAAATTTTCGCAGTTCTGATGCTCGAAACGTATAACTAGAACGGCCTAGGGGAGAAGTACGCATACCGTTGTAATCGGGCGAGTTTCTACTTTCAGATGCAACAGAAATTATGCGGATTGGTCAATCCGTTCGCGAGATATGGCCGTTTGGATGTAAGAAACGCTTGAGAAACTCAAAATTTTCGCAGTTCTGATGCTCGAAATGAATAACTGGAACGGCCTAGGGGAAAACTACACATACCGTTGTAGTCGGGCGAGTTTCTACTTTCAGATGCAACAGAAATTTTGCGGATTGGTCAATCCGTTCGCGAGATATGGCAGTTTGGAGGTAAGAAACGCTTGAGAAACTCAAAATTTGCGCAGTTCTGATGCTTGAAACGAATAACTAGAACGGCCTAGGGGAAAAGTGCCCATACCGTTGTAATCGGGCGAGTTTCTACTTTCAGATGCAACAGAAATTATGCGGATTGGTCAATCCGTTCGCGAGATATGGCCGTTTGGATGTAAGAAACGCTTGAGAAACTCAAAATTTTCGCAGTTCTGATGCTCGAAACGAATAACTAGAACGGCCTAGGGGAGAAGTACGCATACCGTTGTAATCGGGCGAGTTTCTACTTGCAGATGCAACAGAAATTTTAAGGATTGGTCAATCCGTTCGCGAGATATGGCAGTTTGGAGGTAAGAAACGCTTGAGAAACTCAAAATTTTCGCAGTTCTGATGCTCGAAACGAATAACTAGAACGGCCTAGGGGAGAAGTGCGCATACCGTTGTAATCGGGCGAGTTTCGACTTTCAAATGCAACAGAAATTTTGCGGATTGGTCGATCCGTTCGCGAGATGTGGCAGTTTGGAAGTAAGAAACGCTTGAGAAACTCAAAATTTTCGCAGTTCTGATGCTCGAAACGAATGACTAGAACGGCCTAGGGGAAAACTACACCTACCGTTGTAATCGGGCGAGTTTCTACTTTCAGATGCAACAGAAATTTTGCGGATTGGTCAATACGTTCGCGAGATATGGCAGTTTGGAGGTAAGAAACGCTTGAGAAACTCAAAATTTTCGCAGTTCTGATGCTCGAAACGAATAACTAGAACCGCCTAGGGGAAAAGGGCGCATACCGTTGTAGTCGGGCGAGTTTCTACTTGCAGATGCAACAGAAATTTTAAGGATTGGTCAATCCGTTCGCGAGATATGGCAGTTTGGAGGTAAGAAACGCTTGAGAAACTCAAAATTTTCGCAGTTCTGATGCTCGAAACGAATAACTAGAACCGCCTAGGGGAAAAGGGCGCATACCGTTGTAGTCGGGCGAGTTTCTACTTGCAGATGCAACAGAAATTTTGCGGAGTGGTCAATCCGTTCGCGAGATATGGCAGTTTGGAGGTAAGAAACGCTTGAGAAACTCAAAATTTTCGCAGTTCTGATGCTCGAAACGAATAACTAGAACCGCCTAGGGGAAAAGTGCGCATACCGTTGTAATCGGGCGAGTATCTACTTTCAAATGCGACAGAAATTTTGCGGATTGGTCAATCCGTTCGCGAGATATGGCAGTTTGGAGGTAAGAAACGCTTGAGAAACTCAAAATTTTCGCAGTTCTGTTTCTCGAAACGAACAACTGGAACGGTCTAGGGGAAAACTACACATACCGTTGTAACCAGGCGAGTTTCTACTTTCAGATGCAACAGAAATTTTGCGGATTGGTCAATCCGTTCGCGAGATGTGGCAGTTTGGAGGTAAGAAACGCTTGAGAAACTCAAAATTTTCGCAGTTCTGATGCTCGAAACGAATAACTAGAACGGCCTAGGGGAAAAGTACGCATACCGATGTAATCGGGCGAGTTTCTACTTTCAGATGCAACAGAAATTTTGCGGATTGGTCGATCCGTTCGCGAGATGTGGCAGTTTGGAAGTAAGAAACGCTTGAGAAACTCAAAATTTTCGCAGTTCTGATGCTCGAAACTAATAACTAGAACGGCCTAGGGGAGAACTACACCTACCGTTGTAGTCGGGCGAGTTTCTACTTTCAGATGCAACAGAAATTTTGCGGATTGGTCAATCCGTTCGCGAGATATGGCAGTTTGGAGGTAAGAAACGCTTGAGAAACTCAAAATTTTCGCAGTTCTGATGCTCGAAACGAATAACTAGATCCGCCTAGGGGAAAAGTGCGCATACCGTTGTAATCGGGCGAGTTTCTACTTTCAGATGCAACAGAAATTTTGAGGATTGATCAATCCGTTCGCGAGATATGACAGTTTGGAGATAAGAAACGCTTGAGAAACTCAAAATTTTCGCAGTTCTGATGCTCGAATCGAATGACTAGAACGGCCTAGGGGAGAAGTACGCATACCGTTGTAATCGGGCGAGTTTCTACTTTCAGATGCAACAGAAATCATGCGGATTGGTCAATCCGTTCGCGAGATATGGCCGTTTGGATGTAAGAAACGCTTGAGAAACTCAAAATTTTCGCAGTTCTGATGCTCGAAACGAATAACTAGAACCGCCTAGGGAAAAAGAGCGCATACCGTTGTAATCGGGCGTGTTTCTACTTTCAGATGCAACAAAAATTTTGCGGATTGATCAATCCGTTCGCGAGATATGGCAGTTTGGAGATAAGAAACGCTTTAGAAACTCAAAATTTTCGCAGTTCTGATGCTCGAAACGAATAACTAGAACGGCCCAGGGGAAATGTGCGCATACCTATGTAATCGGGCGAGTTTCTACTTTCAGATGCAACAGAAATTTTGCGGATTGGTCAATCCGTTCGCGAGATATGGCAGTTTGGAGGTAAGAAACGCTTGAGAAACTCAAAATTTTCGCAGTTCTGATGCTCGAAACGAATGACTAGAACGGCCTAGGGGAAAAGAGCGCATACCGTTGTAATCGGGCGAGTTTCTACTTTCAGATGCAACAGAAATTTTGCGGATTGGTCAATCCGTTCGCGAGATATGGCAGTTTGGACGTAAGAAACGCTTGAGAAACTCAAAATTTTCGCAGTTCTGATGCTCGAAACGTATAACTAGAACGGCCTAGGGGAGAAGTACGCATACCGTTGTAATCGGGCGAGTTTCTACTTTCAGATGCAACAGAAATTATGCGGATTGGTCAATCCGTTCGCGAGATATGGCCGTTTGGATGTAAGAAACGCTTGAGAAACTCAAAATTTTCGCAGTTCTGATGCTCGAAATGAATAACTGGAACGGCCTAGGGGAAAACTACACATACCGTTGTAGTCGGGCGAGTTTCTACTTTCAGATGCAACAGAAATTTTGCGGATTGGTCAATCCGTTCGCGAGATATGGCAGTTTGGAGGTAAGAAACGCTTGAGAAACTCAAAATTTGCGCAGTTCTGATGCTTGAAACGAATAACTAGAACGGCCTAGGGGAAAAGTGCGCATACCGTTGTAATCGGGCGAGTTTCTACTTTCAGAAGCAACAGAAATTTTGCGGATTGATCAATCCGTTCGCGAGATATGGCACTTTGGAGGTAAGAAACGCTTGAGAAACTCAAAATTTTCGCAGTTCTGATGCTCGAAATGAATAACTGGAACGGCCTAGGGGAAAACTACACATACCGTTGTAATCGGGCGAGTTTCTACTTTCAGATGCAACAGAAATTTTGCGGATTGGTCGATCCGTTCGCGAGATATGGCAGTTTGGAAGTAAGAAACGCTTGAGAAACTCAAAATTTTTGCAGTTCTGATGCTCCAAACGAATGACTAGAACGGCCTAGGGGAGAAGTACGCATACCGTTGTAATCGGGCGAGTTTCTACTTTCAGATGCAACAGAAATTATGCGGATTGGTCAATCCTTTCGCGAGATATGGCCGTTTGGATGTAAGAAACGCTTGAGAAACTCAAAATTTTCGCAGTTCTGATGCTCGAAACGAATAACTAGAACGGCCTAGGGGAGAAGTACGCATACCGTTGTAATCGGGCGAGTTTCTACTTGCAGATGCAACAGAAATTTTAAGGATTGGTCAATCCGTTCGCGAGATATGGCAGTTTGGAGGTAAGAAACGCTTGAGAAACTCAAAATTTTCGCAGTTCTGATGCTCGAAACGAATAACTAGAACGGCCTAGGGGAGAAGTGCGCATACCGTTGTAATCGGGCGAGTTTCGACTTTCAAATGCAACAGAAATTTTGCGGATTGGTCGATCCGTTCGCGAGATGTGGCAGTTTGGAAGTAAGAAACGCTTGAGAAACTCAAAATTTTCGCAGTTCTGATGCTCGAAACGAATGACTAGAACGGCCTAGGGGAAAACTACACCTACCGTTGGAATCGGGCGAGTTTCTACTTTCAGATGCAACAGAAATTTTGCGGATTGGTCAATCCGTTCGCGAGATATGGCAGTTTGGAGGTAAGAAACGCTTGAGAAACTCAAAATTTTCGCAGTTCTGATGCTCGAAACGAATAACTAGAACCGCCTAGGGGAAAAGGGCGCATACCGTTGTAGTCGGGCGAGTTTCTACTTGCAGATGCAACAGAAATTTTAAGGATTGGTCAATCCGTTCGCGAGATATGGCAGTTTGGAGGTAAGAAACGCTTGAGAAACTCAAAATTTTCGCAGTTCTGATGCTCGAAACGAATAACTAGAACCGCCTAGGGGAAAAGGGCGCATACCGTTGTAGTCGGGCGAGTTTCTACTTGCAGATGCAACAGAAATTTTGCGGAGTGGTCAATCCGTTCGCGAGATATGGCAGTTTGGAGGTAAGAAACGCTTGAGAAACTCAAAATTTTCGCAGTTCCGATGCTCGAAACGAATAACTAGAACCGCCTAGGGGAAAAGTGCGCATACCGTTGTAATCGGGCGAGTATCTACTTTCAAATGCAACAGAAATTTTGCGGATTGGTCAATCCGTTCGCGAGATATGGCAGTTTGGAGGTAAGAAACGCTTGAGAAACTCAAAATTTTCGCAGTTCTGTTTCTCGAAACGAACAACTGGAACGGTCTAGGGGAAAACTACACATACCGTTGTAACCAGGCGAGTTTCTACTTTCAGATGCAACAGAAATTTTGCGGATTGGTCAATCCGTTCGCGAGATGTGGCAGTTTGGAGGTAAGAAACGCTTGAGAAACTCAAAATTTTCGCAGTTCTGATGCTCGAAACGAATAACTAGAACGGCCTAGGGGAAAAGTACGCATACCGATGTAATCGGGCGAGTTTCTACTTTCAGATGCAACAGAAATTTTGCGGATTGGTCGATCCGTTCGCGAGATGTGGCAGTTTGGAAGTAAGAAACGCTTGAGAAACTCAAAATTTTCGCAGTTCTGATGCTCGAAACTAATAACTAGAACGGCCTAGGGGAGAACTACACCTACCGTTGTAGTCGGGCGAGTTTCTACTTTCAGATGCAACAGAAATTTTGCGGATTGGTCAATCCGTTCGCGAGATATGGCAGTTTGGAGGTAAGAAACGCTTGTGAAACTCAAAATTTTCGCAGTTCTGATGCTCGAAACGAATAACTGGAACCGCCTAGGGGAAAAGAGCGCATACCGTTGTAATCGGGCGAGTTTCTACTTTCAGATGCAACAGAAATTTTGCGGATTGGTCAATCCGTTCGCGAGATATGGCAGTTTGGACGTAAGAAACGCTTGAGAAACTCAAAATTTTTGCAGTTCTGATGCTCCAAACGAATGACTAGAACGGCCTAGGGGAGAAGTACGCATACCGTTGTAATCGGGCGAGTTTCTACTTTCAGATGCAACAGAAATTATGCGGATTGGTCAATCCGTTCGCGAGATATGGCCGTTTGGATGTAAGAAACGCTTGAGAAACTCAAAATTTTCGCAGTTCTGATGCTCGAAACGAATAACTAGAACGGCCTAGGGGAGAAGTACGCATACCGTTGTAATCGGGCGAGTTTCTACTTGCAGATGCAACAGAAATTTTAAGGATTGGTCAATCCGTTCGCGAGATATGGCAGTTTGGAGGTAAGAAACGCTTGAGAAACTCAAAATTTTCGCAGTTCTGATGCTCGAAACGAATAACTAGAACGGCCTAGGGGAGAAGTGCGCATACCGTTGTAATCGGGCGAGTTTCGACTTTCAAATGCAACAGAAATTTTGCGGATTGGTCGATCCGTTCGCGAGATGTGGCAGTTTGGAAGTAAGAAACGCTTGAGAAACTCAAAATTTTCGCAGTTCTGATGCTCGAAACGAATAACTAGAACGGCCTAGGGGAAAAGTACGCATACCGATGTAATCGGGCGAGTTTCTACTTTCAGATGCAACAGAAATTTTGCGGATTGGTCGATCCGTTCGCGAGATGTGGCAGTTTGGAAGTAAGAAACGCTTGAGAAACTCAAAATTTTCGCAGTTCTGATGCTCGAAACTAATAACTAGAACGGCCTAGGGGAGAACTACACCTACCGTTGTAGTCGGGCGAGTTTCTACTTTCAGATGCAACAGAAATTTTGCGGATTGGTCAATCCGTTCGCGAGATATGGCAGTTTGGAGGTAAGAAACGCTTGAGAAACTCAAAATTTTCGCAGTTCTGATGCTCGAAACGAATAACTAGAACCGCCTAGGGGAAAAGGGCGCATACCGTTGTAGTCGGGCGAGTTTCTACTTGCAGATGCAACAGAAATTTTAAGGATTGGTCAATCCGTTCGCGAGATATGGCAGTTTGGAGGTAAGAAACGCTTGAGAAACTCAAAATTTTCGCAGTTCTGATGCTCGAAACGAATAACTAGAACCGCCTAGGGGAAAAGGGCGCATACCGTTGTAGTCGGGCGAGTTTCTACTTGCAGATGCAACAGAAATTTTAAGGATTGGTCAATCCGTTCGCGAGATATGGCAGTTTGGAGGTAAGAAACGCTTGAGAAACTCAAAATTTTCGCAGTTCTGATGCTCGAAACGAATAACTAGAACCGCCTAGGGGAAAAGGGCGCATACCGTTGTAGTCGGGCGAGTTTCTACTTGCAGATGCAACAGAAATTTTGCGGAGTGGTCAATCCGTTCGCGAGATATGGCAGTTTGGAGGTAAGAAACGCTTGAGAAACTCAAAATTTTCGCAGTTCTGATGCTCGAAACGAATAACTAGAACCGCCTAGGGGAAAAGTGCGCATACCGTTGTAATCGGGCGAGTATCTACTTTCAAATGCAACAGAAAT
This sequence comes from Ptiloglossa arizonensis, assembly GCF_051014685.1. Classification (NCBI taxonomy): domain Eukaryota; kingdom Metazoa; phylum Arthropoda; class Insecta; order Hymenoptera; family Colletidae; genus Ptiloglossa; species Ptiloglossa arizonensis. The sequence continues at coordinate 259,368 of NW_027478881.1, read as the reverse complement.
TTTGCGGATTGGTCAATCCGTTCGCGAGATATGGCAGTTTGGAGGTAAGAAACGCTTGAGAAACTCAAAATTTTCGCAGTTCTGTTTCTCGAAACGAACAACTGGAACGGTCTAGGGGAAAACTACACATACCGTTGTAACCAGGCGAGTTTCTACTTTCAGATGCAACAGAAATTTTGCGGATTGGTCAATCCGTTCGCGAGATGTGGCAGTTTGGAGGTAAGAAACGCTTGAGAAACTCAAAATTTTCGCAGTTCTGATGCTCGAAACGAATAACTAGAACGGCCTAGGGGAAAAGTACGCATACCGATGTAATCGGGCGAGTTTCTACTTTCAGATGCAACAGAAATTTTGCGGATTGGTCGATCCGTTCGCGAGATGTGGCAGTTTGGAAGTAAGAAACGCTTGAGAAACTCAAAATTTTCGCAGTTCTGATGCTCGAAACTAATAACTAGAACGGCCTAGGGGAGAACTACACCTACCGTTGTAGTCGGGCGAGTTTCTACTTTCAGATGCAACAGAAATTTTGCGGATTGGTCAATCCGTTCGCGAGATATGGCAGTTTGGAGGTAAGAAACGCTTGAGAAACTCAAAATTTTCGCAGTTCTGATGCTCGAAACGAATAACTAGAACCGCCTAGGGGAAAAGGGCGCATACCGTTGTAGTCGGGCGAGTTTCTACTTGCAGATGCAACAGAAATTTTAAGGATTGGTCAATCCGTTCGCGAGATATGGCAGTTTGGAGGTAAGAAACGCTTGAGAAACTCAAAATTTTCGCAGTTCTGATGCTCGAAACGAATAACTAGAACCGCCTAGGGGAAAAGGGCGCATACCGTTGTAGTCGGGCGAGTTTCTACTTGCAGATGCAACAGAAATTTTAAGGATTGGTCAATCCGTTCGCGAGATATGGCAGTTTGGAGGTAAGAAACGCTTGAGAAACTCAAAATTTTCGCAGTTCTGATGCTCGAAACGAATAACTAGAACCGCCTAGGGGAAAAGGGCGCATACCGTTGTAGTCGGGCGAGTTTCTACTTGCAGATGCAACAGAAATTTTGCGGAGTGGTCAATCCGTTCGCGAGATATGGCAGTTTGGAGGTAAGAAACGCTTGAGAAACTCAAAATTTTCGCAGTTCTGATGCTCGAAACGAATAACTAGAACCGCCTAGGGGAAAAGTGCGCATACCGTTGTAATCGGGCGAGTATCTACTTTCAAATGCAACAGAAATTTTGCGGATTGGTCAATCCGTTCGCGAGATATGGCAGTTTGGAGGTAAGAAACGCTTGAGAAACTCAAAATTTTCGCAGTTCTGTTTCTCGAAACGAACAACTGGAACGGTCTAGGGGAAAACTACACATACCGTTGTAACCAGGCGAGTTTCTACTTTCAGATGCAACAGAAATTTTGCGGATTGGTCAATCCGTTCGCGAGATGTGGCAGTTTGGAGGTAAGAAACGCTTGAGAAACTCAAAATTTTCGCAGTTCTGATGCTCGAAACGAATAACTAGAACGGCCTAGGGGAAAAGTACGCATACCGATGTAATCGGGCGAGTTTCTACTTTCAGATGCAACAGAAATTTTGCGGATTGGTCGATCCGTTCGCGAGATGTGGCAGTTTGGAAGTAAGAAACGCTTGAGAAACTCAAAATTTTCGCAGTTCTGATGCTCGAAACTAATAACTAGAACGGCCTAGGGGAGAACTACACCTACCGTTGTAGTCGGGCGAGTTTCTACTTTCAGATGCAACAGAAATTTTGCGGATTGGTCAATCCGTTCGCGAGATATGGCAGTTTGGAGGTAAGAAACGCTTGAGAAACTCAAAATTTTCGCAGTTCTGATGCTCGAAACGAATGACTAGAACGGCCTAGGTGAAAAGTGCGTATACCGTTGTAATCGGGCGAGTTTCTACTTTCAGATGCAACAGAAATTTTGCGGATTGATCAATCCGTTCGCGAGATATGGCAGTTTGGAGATAAGAAACGCTTGAGAAACTCAAAATTTTCGCAGTTCTGATGCTCGAAACGAATAACTAGAACGGCCTAGGCGAAAAGTACGCATACCGATGTAATCGGGCGAGCTTCTACTTTCAGATGCAACAGAAATTTTACGGATTGGTCGATCCGTTCGCGAGATATGGCAGTTTGGAAGTAAGAAACGCTTGAGAAACTCAAAATTTTCGCAGTTCTGATGCTCCAAACGAATGACTAGAACGGCCTAGGGGAGAAGTACGCATACCGTTGTAATCGGGCGAGTTTCTACTTTCAGATGCAACAGAAATTATGCGGATTGGTCAATCCGTTCGCGAGATATGGCCGTTTGGATGTAAGAAACGCTTGAGAAACTCAAAATTTTCGCAGTTCTGATGCTCGAAACGAATAACTAGAACGGCCTAGGGGAGAAGTACGCATACCGTTGTAATCGGGCGAGTTTCTACTTTCAGATGCAACAGAAATTTTGCGGATTGGTCAATCCGTTCGCGAGATATGGCAGTTTGGAGGTAAGAAACGCTTGAGAAACTCAAAATTTTCGCAGTTCTGATGCTCGAAACGAATAACTAGAACCGCCTAGGGGAAAAGGGCGCATACCGTTGTAGTCGGGCGAGTTTCTACTTGCAGATGCAACAGAAATTTTAAGGATTGGTCAATCCGTTCGCGAGATATGGCAGTTTGGAGGTAAGAAACGCTTGAGAAACTCAAAATTTTCGCAGTTCTGATGCTCGAAACGAATAACTAGAACGGCCTAGGGGAGAAGTGCGCATACCGTTGTAATCGGGCGAGTTTCGACTTTCAAATGCAACAGAAATTTTGCGGATTGGTCGATCCGTTCGCGAGATGTGGCAGTTTGGAAGTAAGAAACGCTTGAGAAACTCAAAATTTTCGCAGTTCTGATGCTCGAAACGAATGACTAGAACGGCCTAGGGGAAAAGAGCGCATACCGTTGTAATCGGGCGAGTTTCTACTTTCAGATGCAACAGAAATTTTGCGGATTGGTCAATCCGTTCGCGAGATATGGCAGTTTGGACGTAGGAAACGCTTGAGAAACTCAAAATTTTCGCAGTTCTGATGCTCGAAACGTATAACTAGAACGGCCTAGGGGAGAAGTACGCATACCGTTGTAATCGGGCGAGTTTCTACTTTCAGATGCAACAGAAATTATGCGGATTGGTCAATCCGTTCGCGAGATATGGCCGTTTGGATGTAAGAAACGCTTGAGAAACTCAAAATTTTCGCAGTTCTGATGCTCGAAATGAATAACTGGAACGGCCTAGGGGAAAACTACACATACCGTTGTAGTCGGGCGAGTTTCTACTTTCAGATGCAACAGAAATTTTGCGAATTGGTCAATCCGTTCGCGAGATATGGCAGTTTGGAGGTAAGAAACGCTTGAGAAACTCAAAATTTGCGCAGTTCTGATGCTTGAAACGAATAACTAGAACGGCCTAGGGGAAAAGTGCGCATACCGTTGTAATCGGGCGAGTTTCTACTTTCAGAAGCAACAGAAATTTTGCGGATTGATCAATCCGTTCGCGAGATATGGCACTTTGGAGGTAAGAAACGCTTGAGAAACTCAAAATTTTCGCAGTTCTGATGCTCGAAATGAATAACTGGAACGGCCTAGGGGAAAACTACACATACCGTTGTAATCGGGCGAGTTTCTACTTTCAGATGCAACAGAAATTTTGCGGATTGGTCGATCCGTTCGCGAGATATGGCAGTTTGGAAGTAAGAAACGCTTGAGAAACTCAAAATTTTTGCAGTTCTGATGCTCCAAACGAATGACTAGAACGGCCTAGGGGAGAAGTACGCATACCGTTGTAATCGGGCGAGTTTCTACTTTCAGATGCAACAGAAATTATGCGGATTGGTCAATCCGTTCGCGAGATATGGCCGTTTGGATGTAAGAAACGCTTGAGAAACTCAAAATTTTCGCAGTTCTGATGCTCGAAACGAATAACTAGAACGGCCTAGGGGAGAAGTACGCATACCGTTGTAATCGGGCGAGTTTCTACTTGCAGATGCAACAGAAATTTTAAGGATTGGTCAATCCGTTCGCGAGATATGGCAGTTTGGAGGTAAGAAACGCTTGAGAAACTCAAAATTTTCGCAGTTCTGATGCTCGAAACGAATAACTAGAACGGCCTAGGGGAGAAGTGCGCATACCGTTGTAATCGGGCGAGTTTCGACTTTCAAATGCAACAGAAATTTTGCGGATTGGTCGATCCGTTCGCGAGATGTGGCAGTTTGGAAGCAAGAAACGCTTGAGAAACTCAAAATTTTCGCAGTTCTGATGCTCGAAACGAATGACTAGAACGGCCTAGGGGAAAACTACACCTACCGTTGGAATCGGGCTAGTTTCTACTTTCAGATGCAACAGAAATTTTGCGGATTGGTCAATCCGTTCGCGAGATATGGCAGTTTGGAGGTAAGAAACGCTTGAGAAACTCAAAATTTTCGCAGTTCTGATGCTCGAAACGAATAACTAGAACCGCCTAGGGGAAAAGGACGCATACCGTTGTAGTCGGGCGAGTTTCTACTTGCAGATGCAACAGAAATTTTAAGGATTGGTCAATCCGTTCGCGAGATATGGCAGTTTGGAGGTAAGAAACGCTTGAGAAACTCAAAATTTTCGCAGTTCTGATGCTCGAAACGAATAACTAGAACCGCCTAGGGGAAAAGGGCGCATACCGTTGTAGTCGGGCGAGTTTCTACTTGCAGATGCAACAGAAATTTTGCGGAGTGGTCAATCCGTTCGCGAGATATGGCAGTTTGGAGGTAAGAAACGCTTGAGAAACTCAAAATTTTCGCAGTTCTGATGCTCGAAACGAATAACTAGAACCGCCTAGGGGAAAAGTGCGCATACCGTTGTAATCGGGCGAGTATCTACTTTCAAATGCAACAGAAATTTTGCGGATTGGTCAATCCGTTCGCGAGATATGGCAGTTTGGAGGTAAGAAACGCTTGAGAAACTCAAAATTTTCGCAGTTCTGTTTCTCGAAACGAACAACTGGAACGGTCTAGGGGAAAACTACACATACCGTTGTAACCAGGCGAGTTTCTACTTTCAGATGCAACAGAAATTTTGCGGATTGGTCAATCCGTTCGCGAGATGTGGCAGTTTGGAGGTAAGAAACGCTTGAGAAACTCAAAATTTTCGCAGTTCTGATGCTCGAAACGAATAACTAGAACGGCCTAGGGGAAAAGTACGCATACCGATGTAATCGGGCGAGTTTCTACTTTCAGATGCAACAGAAATTTTGCGGATTGGTCGATCCGTTCGCGAGATGTGGCAGTTTGGAAGTAAGAAACGCTTGAGAAACTCAAAATTTTCGCAGTTCTGATGCTCGAAACTAATAACTAGAACGGCCTAGAGGAGAACTACACCTACCGTTGTAGTCGGGCGAGTTTCTACTTTCAGATGCAACAGAAATTTTGCGGATTGGTCAATCCGTTCGCGAGATATGGCAGTTTGGAGATAAGAAACGCTTTAGAAACTCAAAATTTTCGCAGTTCTGATGCTCGAAACGAATAACTAGAACGGCCCAGGGGAAAAGTGCGCATACCTATGTAATCGGGCGAGTTTCTACTTTCAGATGCAACAGAAATTTTGCGGATTGGTCAATCCGTTCGCGAGATATGGCCGTTTGGATGTAAGAAACGCTTGAGAAACTCAAAATTTTCGCAGTTCTGATGCTCGAAATGAATAACTGGAACGGCCTAGGGGAAAACTACACATACCGTTGTAGTCGGGCGAGTTTCTACTTTCAGATGCAACAGAAATTTTGCGGATTGGTCAATCCGTTCGCGAGATATGGCAGTTTGGAGGTAAGAAACGCTTGAGAAACTCAAAATTTTCGCAGTTCTGATGCTCGAATCGAATGACTAGAACGGCCTAGGGGAGAAGTACGCATACCGTTGTAATCGGGCGAGTTTCTACTTTCAGATGCAACAGAAATCATGCGGATTGGTCAATCCGTTCGCGAGATATGGCCGTTTGGATGTAAGAAACGCTTGAGAAACTCAAAATTTTCGCAGTTCTGATGCTCGAAACGAATAACTAGAACTGCCTAGGGGAAAAGAGCGCATACCGTTGTAATCGGGCGTGTTTCTACTTTCAGATGCAACAAAAATTTTGCGGATTGATCAATCCGTTCGCGAGATATGGCAGTTTGGAGATAAGAAACGCTTTAGAAACTCAAAATTTTCGCAGTTCTGATGCTCGAAACGAATAACTAGAACGGCCCAGGGGAAAAGTGCGCATACCTATGTAATCGGGCGAGTTTCTACTTTCAGATGCAACAGTAATTTTGCGGATTGGTCAATCCGTTCGCGAGATATGGCCGTTTGGATGTAAGAAACGCTTGAGAAACTCAAAATTTTCGCAGTTCTGATGCTCGAAATGAATAACTGGAACGGCCTAGGGGAAAACTACACATACCGTTGTAGTCGGGCGAGTTTCTACTTTCAGATGCAACAGAAATTTTGCGGATTGGTCAATCCGTTCGCGAGATATGGCAGTTTGGAGGTAAGAAACGCTTGAGAAACTCAAAATTTGCGCAGTTCTGATGCTTGAAACGAATAACTAGAACGGCCTAGGGGAAAAGTGCGCATACCGTTGTAATCGGGCGAGTTTCTACTTTCAGAAGCAACAGAAATTTTGCGGATTGATCAATCCGTTCGCGAGATATGGCAGTTTGGAGGTAAGAAACGCTTGAGAAACTCAAAATTTTCGCAGTTCTGATGCTCGAAATGAATAACTGGAACGGCCTAGGGGAAAACTACACATACCGTTGTAATCGGGCGAGTTTCTACTTTCAGATGCAACAGAAATTTTGCGGATTGGTCGATCCGTTCGCGAGATATGGCAGTTTGGAAGTAAGAAACGCTTGAGAAACTCAAAATTTTTGCAGTTCTGATGCTCCAAACGAATGACTAGAACGGCCTAGGGGAGAAGTACGCATACCGTTGTAATCGGGCGAGTTTCTACTTTCAGATGCAACAGAAATTATGCGGATTGGTCAATCCGTTCGCGAGATATGGCCGTTTGGATGTAAGAAACGCTTGAGAAACTCAAAATTTTCGCAGTTCTGATGCTCGAAACGAATAACTAGAACGGCCTAGGGGAGAAGTACGCATACCGTTGTAATCGGGCGAGTTTCTACTTGCAGATGCAACAGAAATTTTAAGGATTGGTCAATCCGTTCGCGAGATATGGCAGTTTGGAGGTAAGAAACGCTTGAGAAACTCAAAATTTTCGCAGTTCTGATGCTCGAAACGAATAACTAGAACGGCCTAGGGGAGAAGTGCGCATACCGTTGTAATCGGGCGAGTTTCGACTTTCAAATGCAACAGAAATTTTGCGGATTGGTCGATCCGTTCGCGAGATGTGGCAGTTTGGAAGTAAGAAACGCTTGAGAAACTCAAAATTTTCGCAGTTCTGATGCTCGAAACGAATGACTAGAACGGCCTAGGGGAAAACTACACCTACCGTTGTAATCGGGCGAGTTTCTACTTTCAGATGCAACAGAAATTTTGCGGATTGGTCAATCCGTTCGCGAGATATGGCAGTTTGGAGGTAAGAAACGCTTGAGAAACTCAAAATTTTCGCAGTTCTGATGCTCGAAACGAATAACTAGAACCGCCTAGGGGGAAAGGGCGCATACCGTTGTAGTCGGGCGAGTTTCTACTTGCAGATGCAACAGAAATTTTAAGGATTGGTCAATCCGTTCGCGAGGTATGGCAGTTTGGAGGTAAGAAACGCTTGAGAAACTCAAAATTTTCGCAGTTCTGATGCTCGAAACGAATAACTAGAACCGCCTAGGGGAAAAGGGCGCATACTGTTGTAGTCGGGCGAGTTTCTACTTGCAGATGCAACAGAAATTTTGCGGAGTGGTCAATCCGTTCGCGAGATATGGCAGTTTGGAGGTAAGAAACGCTTGAGAAACTCAAAATTTTCGCAGTTCTGATGCTCGAAACGAATAACTAGAACCGCCTAGGGGAAAAGTGCGCATACCGTTGTAATCGGGCGAGTATCTACTTTCAAATGCAACAGAAATTTTGCGGATTGGTCAATCCGTTCGCGAGATATGGCAGTTTGGAGGTAAGAAACGCTTGAGAAACTCAAAATTTTCGCAGTTCTGTTTCTCGAAACGAACAACTGGAACGGTCTAGGGGAAAACTACACATACCGTTGTAACCAGGCGAGTTTCTACTTTCAGATGCAACAGAAATTTTGCGGATTGGTCAATCCGTTCGCGAGATGTGGCAGTTTGGAGGTAAGAAACGCTTGAGAAACTCAAAATTTTCGCAGTTCTGATGCTCGAAACGAATAACTAGAACGGCCTAGGGGAAAAGTACGCATACCGATGTAATCGGGCGAGTTTCTACTTTCAGATGCAACAGAAATTTTGCGGATTGGTCGATCCGTTCGCGAGATGTGGCAGTTTGGAAGTAAGAAACGCTTGAGAAACTCAAAATTTTCGCAGTTCTGATGCTCGAAACTAATAACTAGAACGGCCTAGGGGAGAACTACACGTACCGTTGTAGTCGGGCGAGTTTCTACTTTCAGATGCAACAGAAATTTTGCGGATTGGTCAATCCGTTCGCGAGATATGGCAGTTTGGAGGTAAGAAACGCTTGAGAAACTCAAAATTTTCGCAGTTCTGATGCTCGAAACGAATAACTAGAACCGCCTAGGGGAAAAGTGCGTATACCGTTGTAATCGGGCGAGTTTCTACTTTCAGATGCAACAGAAATTTTGCGGATTGGTCAATCCGTTCGCGAGATGTGGCAGTTTGTAGGTAAGAAACGCTTGAGAAACTCAAAATTTTGGCAGCTCTCATGCTCGAAACGAATAACTAGAACGGCCTAGGGGAAAAGTACGCATACCGTTGTAATCGGGCGAGTTTCTACTTTCAGATGCAACAGAAATTTTGCGGATTGGTCAATCCGTTCGCGAGATATGGCCGTTTGGATGTAAGAAACGCTTGAGAAACTCAAAATTTTCGCAGTCCTGATGCTCGAAACGAATGACTAGAACGGCCTAGGGGAGAAGTACGCCTACCGTTGTAATCGGGCGAGTTTCTACTTTCAGATGCAACAGAAATCATGCGGATTGGTCAATCCGTTCGCGAGATATGGCCGTTTGGATGTAAGAAACGCTTGAGAAACTCAAAATTTTCGCAGTTCTGATGCTAGAAACGAATAACTAGAACGGCCTAGGGGAAAAGTGTGCATACCGTTGTAATCGGGCGAGTTTCGACTTTCAAATGCAACAGAAATTTTGCGGATTGGACAATCCGTTCGCGAGATATGGCAGTTTGGTGGTAAGAAACGCTTGAGAAACTCAAAATTTTCGCAGTTCTGATGCTCGAAACGAATGACTAGAACGGCCTAGGGGAGAAGTACGCATACCGTTGTAATCGGGCGAGTCTCTACTTTCAGATGCAACAGAAATTTTGCGGATTGATCAATCCGTTCGCGAGATATGGCAGTTTGGAGGTAAGAAACGCTTGAGAAACTCAAAATTTTCGCAGTTCTGATGCTCGAAACGAATAACTGGACCGGCCTAGGGGAAAACTACACATACCGTTGTTAACGGTCGAGTTTCTACTTTCAGATGCAACAGAAATTTTGCGGATTGGTCGATCCGTTCGCGAGATGTGGCAGTTTGGAAGTAAGAAACGCTTGAGACACTCAAAATTTTCGCAGTTCTGATGCTAGAAACGAATAACTAGAACGGCCTAGTGGATAAGTGCGCATACCGTTGTAATCGGGCGAGTTTCTACTTTCAGAAACAATAGAAACTTTGCGGATTGATCAATCCGTTCGCGAGATATGGCAGTTTGGAGGTAAGAAACGCTTGAGAAACTCAAAATTTTCGCAGTTCTGATGCTCGAAACGAATAACTGGAACGGCCTAGGGGAAAACTACACATACCGTTGTAATCGGGCGAGTTTCTACTTTCAGATGCAACAGAAATTTAGCGGATTGGTCAATCCGTTCGCGGGATGTGGCAGTTTGGAGGTAAGAAACGCTTGAGAAACTCAAAATTTGCGCAGTTCTGATGCTTGAAACGAATAACTAGAACGGCCTAGGGGAGAACTACACCTACCGTTGTAGTCGGGCGAGTTTCTACTTTCAGATGCAACAGAAATTTTGCGGATTGGTCAATCCGTTCGCGAGATATGACAGTTTGGAGGTAAGAAAGGCTTGAGTAACTCAAAATTTTCGCTGTTCTGATGCTCGAAACGAATGACGAGAACGGCCTAGGGGAAAAGTACGCATACCGTTGTATTCGGGCGAGTTTCTACTTTCAGAGGCAACAGAAATTTTGCGGATTGGTCGATCCGTTCGCGAGATGTGGCAGTTTGGAGGTAAGAAACGCTTGAGAAACTCAAAATTTTCGCAGTTCTGATGCTCGAAACGAATGACTAGAACCGCCTAGGGGAAAAGTGCGCATACCGCTGTAATCGGGCGAGTTTCTACTTTCAGATGCAACAGAAATTTTGCGGATTGGTCAATCCGTTCGCGAGATGTGGCAGTTTGGAGGTAAGAAACGCTTGAGAAACTCAAAATTTTCGCAGTTCTGATGCTCGAAACGAATAACTAGAACGGCCTAGGCGAAAAGTACGCATACCGTTGTAATCGGGCGAGTTTCTACTTTCAGATGCAACAGAAATTATGCGGATTGGTCGATCCGTTCGCGAGATGTGGCAGTTTGGAAGTAAGAGACGCTTGAGAAACTCAAAATTTTCGCAGTTCTGATGCTCAAAACGAATAACTGGAACGGCCTAGGGGAAAACTAAACCTACCGTTGTAATCGGGCGAGTTTCTACTTTCAGATGCAACAGAAATTTTGCGGATTGGTCAATCCGTTCGCTGGATGTGGCAGTTTGGATGTAAGAAACGCTCGAGAAACTCAAAATTTTCAAAGTTCTGATGCTCGAAACGAATAACTAGAACCGCCTAGGGGAAAAGTGCGCATACCGTTGTAATCGGGCGAGTTTCGACTTTCAAATGCAACAGAAATTTTGCGGATTGGTCGATCCGTTCGCGAGATGTGGCAGTTTGGAAGTAAGAAACGCTTGAGAAACTCAAAATTTTCGCAGTTCTGATGCTCGAAACGAATGACTAGAACGGCCTAGGGGAAAACTACACCTACCGTTGTAATCGGGCGAGTTTCTACTTTCAGATGCAACAGAAATTTTGCGGATTGGTCAATCCGTTCGCGAGATATGGCAGTTTGGAGGTAAGAAACGCTTGAGAAACTCAAAATTTTCGCAGTTCTGATGCTCGAAACGAATAACTAGAACCGCCTAGGGGGAAAGGGCGCATACCGTTGTAGTCGGGCGAGTTTCTACTTGCAGATGCAACAGAAATTTTAAGGATTGGTCAATCCGTTCGCGAGGTATGGCAGTTTGGAGGTAAGAAACGCTTGAGAAACTCAAAATTTTCGCAGTTCTGATGCTCGAAACGAACAACTGGAACGGTCTAGGGGAAAACTACACATACCGTTGTAACCAGGCGAGTTTCTACTTTCAGATGCAACAGAAATTTTGCGGATTGGTCAATCCGTTCGCGAGATGTGGCAGTTTGGAGGTAAGAAACGCTTGAGAAACTCAAAATTTTCGCAGTTCTGATGCTCGAAACGAATAACTAGAACGGCCTAGGGGAAAAGTACGCATACCGATGTAATCGGGCGAGTTTCTACTTTCAGATGCAACAGAAATTTTGCGGATTGGTCGATCCGTTCGCGAGATGTGGCAGTTTGGAAGTAAGAAACGCTTGAGAAACTCAAAATTTTCGCAGTTCTGATGCTCGAAACTAATAACTAGAACGGCCTAGGGGAGAACTACACGTACCGTTGTAGTCGGGCGAGTTTCTACTTTCAGATGCAACAGAAATTTTGCGGATTGGTCAATCCGTTCGCGAGATATGGCAGTTTGGAGGTAAGAAACGCTTGAGAAACTCAAAATTTTCGCAGTTCTGATGCTCGAAACGAATAACTAGAACCGCCTAGGGGAAAAGTGCGTATACCGTTGTAATCGGGCGAGTTTCTACTTTCAGATGCAACAGAAATTTTGCGGATTGGTCAATCCGTTCGCGAGATGTGGCAGTTTGTAGGTAAGAAACGCTTGAGAAACTCAAAATTTTGGCAGCTCTCATGCTCGAAACGAATAACTAGAACGGCCTAGGGGAAAAGTACGCATACCGTTGTAATCGGGCGAGTTTCTACTTTCAGATGCAACAGAAATTTTGCGGATTGGTCAATCCGTTCGCGAGATATGGCCGTTTGGATGTAAGAAACGCTTGAGAAACTCAAAATTTTCGCAGTCCTGATGCTCGAAACGAATGACTAGAACGGCCTAGGGGAGAAGTACGCCTACCGTTGTAATCGGGCGAGTTTCTACTTTCAGATGCAACAGAAATCATGCGGATTGGTCAATCCGTTCGCGAGATATGGCCGTTTGGATGTAAGAAACGCTTGAGAAACTCAAAATTTTCGCAGTTCTGATGCTAGAAACGAATAACTAGAACGGCCTAGGGGAAAAGTGTGCATACCGTTGTAATCGGGCGAGTTTCGACTTTCAAATGCAACAGAAATTTTGCGGATTGGACAATCCGTTCGCGAGATATGGCAGTTTGGTGGTAAGAAACGCTTGAGAAACTCAAAATTTTCGCAGTTCTGATGCTCGAAACGAATGACTAGAACGGCCTAGGGGAGAAGTACGCATACCGTTGTAATCGGGCGAGTCTCTACTTTCAGATGCAACAGAAATTTTGCGGATTGATCAATCCGTTCGCGAGATATGGCAGTTTGGAGGTAAGAAACGCTTGAGAAACTCAAAATTTTCGCAGTTCTGATGCTCGAAACGAATAACTGGACCGGCCTAGGGGAAAACTACACATACCGTTGTTAACGGTCGAGTTTCTACTTTCAGATGCAACAGAAATTTTGCGGATTGGTCGATCCGTTCGCGAGATGTGGCAGTTTGGAAGTAAGAAACGCTTGAGACACTCAAAATTTTCGCAGTTCTGATGCTAGAAACGAATAACTAGAACGGCCTAGTGGATAAGTGCGCATACCGTTGTAATCGGGCGAGTTTCTACTTTCAGAAACAATAGAAACTTTGCGGATTGATCAATCCGTTCGCGAGATATGGCAGTTTGGAGGTAAGAAACGCTTGAGAAACTCAAAATTTTCGCAGTTCTGATGCTCGAAACGAATAACTGGAACGGCCTAGGGGAAAACTACACATACCGTTGTAATCGGGCGAGTTTCTACTTTCAGATGCAACAGAAATTTAGCGGATTGGTCAATCCGTTCGCGGGATGTGGCAGTTTGGAGGTAAGAAACGCTTGAGAAACTCAAAATTTGCGCAGTTCTGATGCTTGAAACGAATAACTAGAACGGCCTAGGGGAGAACTACACCTACCGTTGTAGTCGGGCGAGTTTCTACTTTCAGATGCAACAGAAATTTTGCGGATTGGTCAATCCGTTCGCGAGATATGACAGTTTGGAGGTAAGAAAGGCTTGAGTAACTCAAAATTTTCGCTGTTCTGATGCTCGAAACGAATGACGAGAACGGCCTAGGGGAAAAGTACGCATACCGTTGTATTCGGGCGAGTTTCTACTTTCAGAGGCAACAGAAATTTTGCGGATTGGTCGATCCGTTCGCGAGATGTGGCAGTTTGGAGGTAAGAAACGCTTGAGAAACTCAAAATTTTCGCAGTTCTGATGCTCGAAACGAATGACTAGAACCGCCTAGGGGAAAAGTGCGCATACCGCTGTAATCGGGCGAGTTTCTACTTTCAGATGCAACAGAAATTTTGCGGATTGGTCAATCCGTTCGCGAGATGTGGCAGTTTGGAGGTAAGAAACGCTTGAGAAACTCAAAATTTTCGCAGTTCTGATGCTCGAAACGAATAACTAGAACGGCCTAGGCGAAAAGTACGCATACCGTTGTAATCGGGCGAGTTTCTACTTTCAGATGCAACAGAAATTATGCGGATTGGTCGATCCGTTCGCGAGATGTGGCAGTTTGGAAGTAAGAGACGCTTGAGAAACTCAAAATTTTCGCAGTTCTGATGCTCAAAACGAATAACTGGAACGGCCTAGGGGAAAACTAAACCTACCGTTGTAATCGGGCGAGTTTCTACTTTCAGATGCAACAGAAATTTTGCGGATTGGTCAATCCGTTCGCTGGATGTGGCAGTTTGGATGTAAGAAACGCTCGAGAAACTCAAAATTTTCAAAGTTCTGATGCTCGAAACGAATAACTAGAACCGCCTAGGGGAAAAGTGCGCATACCGTTGTAATCGGGCGAGTTTCGACTTTCAAATGCAACAGAAATTTTGCGGATTGGTCGATCCGTTCGCGAGATGTGGCAGTTTGGAAGTAAGAAACGCTTGAGAAACTCAAAATTTTCGCAGTTCTGATGCTCGAAACGAATGACTAGAACGGCCTAGGGGAAAACTACACCTACCGTTGTAATCGGGCGAGTTTCTACTTTCAGATGCAACAGAAATTTTGCGGATTGGTCAATCCGTTCGCGAGATATGGCAGTTTGGAGGTAAGAAACGCTTGAGAAACTCAAAATTTTCGCAGTTCTGATGCTCGAAACGAATAACTAGAACCGCCTAGGGGGAAAGGGCGCATACCGTTGTAGTCGGGCGAGTTTCTACTTGCAGATGCAACAGAAATTTTAAGGATTGGTCAATCCGTTCGCGAGGTATGGCAGTTTGGAGGTAAGAAACGCTTGAGAAACTCAAAATTTTCGCAGTTCTGATGCTCGAAACGAATAACTAGAACCGCCTAGGGGAAAAGGGCGCATACTGTTGTAGTCGGGCGAGTTTCTACTTGCAGATGCAACAGAAATTTTGCGGATTGGTCAATCCGTTCGCGAGATATGGCAGTTTGGAGGTAAGAAACGCTTGAGAAACTCAAAATTTTCGCAGTTCTGTTTCTCGAAACGAACAACTGGAACGGTCTAGGGGAAAACTACACATACCGTTGTAACCAGGCGAGTTTCTACTTTCAGATGCAACAGAAATTTTGCGGATTGGTCAATCCGTTCGCGAGATGTGGCAGTTTGGAGGTAAGAAACGCTTGAGAAACTCAAAATTTTCGCAGTTCTGATGCTCGAAACGAATAACTAGAACGGCCTAGGGGAAAAGTACGCATACCGATGTAATCGGGCGAGTTTCTACTTTCAGATGCAACAGAAATTTTGCGGATTGGTCGATCCGTTCGCGAGATGTGGCAGTTTGGAAGTAAGAAACGCTTGAGAAACTCAAAATTTTCGCAGTTCTGATGCTCGAAACTAATAACTAGAACGGCCTAGGGGAGAACTACACGTACCGTTGTAGTCGGGCGAGTTTCTACTTTCAGATGCAACAGAAATTTTGCGGATTGGTCAATCCGTTCGCGAGATATGGCAGTTTGGAGGTAAGAAACGCTTGAGAAACTCAAAATTTTCGCAGTTCTGATGCTCGAAACGAATAACTAGAACCGCCTAGGGGAAAAGTGCGCATACCGTTGTAATCGGGCGAGTTTCTACTTTCAGATGCAACAGAAATTTTGCGGATTGGTCAATCCGTTCGCGAGATGTGGCAGTTTGTAGGTAAGAAACGCTTGAGAAACTCAAAATTTTGGCAGCTCTCATGCTCGAAACGAATAACTAGAACGGCCTAGGGGAAAAGTACGCATACCGTTGTAATCGGGCGAGTTTCTACTTTCAGATGCAACAGAAATTTTGCGGATTGGTCAATCCGTTCGCGAGATATGGCCGTTTGGATGTAAGAAACGCTTGAGAAACTCAAAATTTTCGCAGTTCTGATGCTCGAAACGAATGACTAGAACGGCCTAGGGGAGAAGTACGCCTACCGTTGTAATCGGGCGAGTTTCTACTTTCAGATGCAACAGAAATCATGCGGATTGGTCAATCCGTTCGCGAGATATGGCCGTTTGGATGTAAGAAACGCTTGAGAAACTCAAAATTTTCGCAGTTCTGATGCTAGAAACGAATAACTAGAACGGCCTAGGGGAAAAGTGCGCATACCGTTGTAATCGGGCGAGTTTCGACTTTCAAATGCAACAGAAATTTTGCGGATTGGACAATCCGTTCGCGAGATATGGCAGTTTGGTGGTAAGAAACGCTTGAGAAACTCAAAATTTTCGCAGTTCTGATGCTCGAAACGAATGACTAGAACGGCCTAGGGGAGAAGTACGCATACCGTTGTAATCGGGCGAGTCTCTACTTTCAGATGCAACAGAAATTTTGCGGATTGATCAATCCGTTCGCGAGATATGGCAGTTTGGAGGTAAGAAACGCTTGAGAAACTCAAAATTTTCGCAGTTCTGATGCTCGAAACGAATAACTGGACCGGCCTAGGGGAAAACTACACATACCGTTGTTAACGGTCGAGTTTCTACTTTCAGATGCAACAGAAATTTTGCGGATTGGTCGATCCGTTCGCGAGATGTGGCAGTTTGGAAGTAAGAAACGCTTGAGACACTCAAAATTTTCGCAGTTCTGATGCTAGAAACGAATAACTAGAACGGCCTAGTGGATAAGTGCGCATACCGTTGTAATCGGGCGAGTTTCTACTTTCAGAAACAATAGAAACTTTGCGGATTGATCAATCCGTTCGCGAGATATGGCAGTTTGGAGGTAAGAAACGCTTGAGAAACTCAAAATTTTCGCAGTTCTGATGCTCGAAACGAATAACTGGAACGGCCTAGGGGAAAACTACACATACCGTTGTAATCGGGCGAGTTTCTACTTTCAGATGCAACAGAAATTTAGCGGATTGGTCAATCCGTTCGCGGGATGTGGCAGTTTGGAGGTAAGAAACGCTTGAGAAACTCAAAATTTGCGCAGTTCTGATGCTTGAAACGAATAACTAGAACGGCCTAGGGGAGAACTACACCTACCGTTGTAGTCGGGCGAGTTTCTACTTTCAGATGCAACAGAAATTTTGCGGATTGGTCAATCCGTTCGCGAGATATGACAGTTTGGAGGTAAGAAACGCTTGAGTAACTCAAAATTTTCGCTGTTCTGATGCTCGAAACGAATGACGAGAACGGCCTAGGGGAAAAGTACGCATACCGTTGTATTCGGGCGAGTTTCTACTTTCAGAGGCAACAGAAATTTTGCGGATTGGTCGATCCGTTCGCGAGATGTGGCAGTTTGGAGGTAAGAAACGCTTGAGAAACTCAAAATTTTCGCAGTTCTGATGCTCGAAACGAATGACTAGAACCGCCTAGGGGAAAAGTGCGCATACCGCTGTAATCGGGCGAGTTTCTACTTTCAGATGCAACAGAAATTTTGCGGATTGGTCAATCCGTTCGCGAGATGTGGCAGTTTGGAGGTAAGAAACGCTTGAGAAACTCAAAATTTTCGCAGTTCTGATGCTCGAAACGAATAACTAGAACGGCCTAGGCGAAAAGTACGCATACCGTTGTAATCGGGCGAGTTTCTACTTTCAGATGCAACAGAAATTATGCGGATTGGTCGATCCGTTCGCGAGATGTGGCAGTTTGGAAGTAAGAGACGCTTGAGAAACTCAAAATTTTCGCAGTTCTGATGCTCAAAACGAATAACTGGAACGGCCTAGGGGAAAACTAAACCTACCGTTGTAATCGGGCGAGTTTCTACTTTCAGATGCAACAGAAATTTTGCGGATTGGTCAATCCGTTCGCTGGATGTGGCAGTTTGGATGTAAGAAACGCTCGAGAAACTCAAAATTTTCAAAGTTCTGATGCTCGAAACGAATAACTAGAACCGCCTAGGGGAAAAGTGCGCATACCGTTGTAATCGGGCGAGTTTCGACTTTCAAATGCAACAGAAATTTTGCGGATTGGTCGATCCGTTCGCGAGATGTGGCAGTTTGGAAGTAAGAAACGCTTGAGAAACTCAAAATTTTCGCAGTTCTGATGCTCGAAATGAATAACTGGAACGGCCTAGGGGAAAACTACACATACCGTTGTAATCGGGCGAGTTTCTACTTTCAGATGCAACAGAAGTTTTGCGGATTGGTCAATCCGTTCGCGAGATATGGCAGTTTGGAGGTAAGAAACGCTTGAGAAACTCAAAATTTTCGCAGTTCTGATGCTCGAAACGAATAACTAGAACCGCCTAGGGGAAAAGTGCGCATACCGTTGTAATCGGGCGAGTTTCTACTTTCAGATGCAACAGAAATTTTGCGGATTGGTCAATCCGTTCGCGAGATGTGGCAGTTTGTAGGTAAGAAACGCTTGAGAAACTCAAAATTTTGGCAGCTCTCATGCTCGAAACGAATAACTAGAACGGCCTAGGGGAAAAGTACGCATACCGTTGTAATCGGGCGAGTTTCTACTTTCAGATGCAACAGAAATTTTGCGGATTGGTCAATCCGTTCGCGAGATATGGCCGTTTGGATGTAAGAAACGCTTGAGAAACTCAAAATTTTCGCAGTTCTGATGCTCGAAACGAATGACTAGAACGGCCTAGGGGAGAAGTACGCCTACCGTTGTAATCGGGCGAGTTTCTACTTTCAGATGCAACAGAAATCATGCGGATTGGTCAATCCGTTCGCGAGATATGGCCGTTTGGATGTAAGAAACGCTTGAGAAACTCAAAATTTTCGCAGTTCTGATGCTAGAAACGAATAACTAGAACGGCCTAGGGGAAAAGTGCGCATACCGTTGTAATCGGGCGAGTTTCGACTTTCAAATGCAACAGAAATTTTGCGGATTGGACAATCCGTTCGCGAGATATGGCAGTTTGGTGGTAAGAAACGCTTGAGAAACTCAAAATTTTCGCAGTTCTGATGCTCGAAACGAATGACTAGAACGGCCTAGGGGAGAAGTACGCATACCGTTGTAATCGGGCGAGTCTCTACTTTCAGATGCAACAGAAATTTTGCGGATTGATCAATCCGTTCGCGAGATATGGCAGTTTGGAGGTAAGAAACGCTTGAGAAACTCAAAATTTTCGCAGTTCTGATGCTCGAAACGAATAACTGGACCGGCCTAGGGGAAAACTACACATACCGTTGTTAACGGTCGAGTTTCTACTTTCAGATGCAACAGAAATTTTGCGGATTGGTCGATCCGTTCGCGAGATGTGGCAGTTTGGAAGTAAGAAACGCTTGAGACACTCAAAATTTTCGCAGTTCTGATGCTAGAAACGAATAACTAGAACGGCCTAGTGGATAAGTGCGCATACCGTTGTAATCGGGCGAGTTTCTACTTTCAGAAACAATAGAAACTTTGCGGATTGATCAATCCGTTCGCGAGATATGGCAGTTTGGAGGTAAGAAACGCTTGAGAAACTCAAAATTTTCGCAGTTCTGATGCTCGAAACGAATAACTGGAACGGCCTAGGGGAAAACTACACATACCGTTGTAATCGGGCGAGTTTCTACTTTCAGATGCAACAGAAATTTAGCGGATTGGTCAATCCGTTCGCGGGATGTGGCAGTTTGGAGGTAAGAAACGCTTGAGAAACTCAAAATTTGCGCAGTTCTGATGCTTGAAACGAATAACTAGAACGGCCTAGGGGAGAACTACACCTACCGTTGTAGTCGGGCGAGTTTCTACTTTCAGATGCAACAGAAATTTTGCGGATTGGTCAATCCGTTCGCGAGATATGACAGTTTGGAGGTAAGAAACGCTTGAGTAACTCAAAATTTTCGCTGTTCTGATGCTCGAAACGAATGACGAGAACGGCCTAGGGGAAAAGTACGCATACCGTTGTATTCGGGCGAGTTTCTACTTTCAGAGGCAACAGAAATTTTGCGGATTGGTCGATCCGTTCGCGAGATGTGGCAGTTTGGAGGTAAGAAACGCTTGAGAAACTCAAAATTTTCGCAGTTCTGATGCTCGAAACGAATGACTAGAACCGCCTAGGGGAAAAGTGCGCATACCGCTGTAATCGGGCGAGTTTCTACTTTCAGATGCAACAGAAATTTTGCGGATTGGTCAATCCGTTCGCGAGATGTGGCAGTTTGGAGGTAAGAAACGCTTGAGAAACTCAAAATTTTCGCAGTTCTGATGCTCGAAACGAATAACTAGAACGGCCTAGGCGAAAAGTACGCATACCGTTGTAATCGGGCGAGTTTCTACTTTCAGATGCAACAGAAATTATGCGGATTGGTCGATCCGTTCGCGAGATGTGGCAGTTTGGAAGTAAGAGACGCTTGAGAAACTCAAAATTTTCGCAGTTCTGATGCTCAAAACGAATAACTGGAACGGCCTAGGGGAAAACTAAACCTACCGTTGTAATCGGGCGAGTTTCTACTTTCAGATGCAACAGAAATTTTGCGGATTGGTCAATCCGTTCGCTGGATGTGGCAGTTTGGATGTAAGAAACGCTCGAGAAACTCAAAATTTTCAAAGTTCTGATGCTCGAAACGAATAACTAGAACCGCCTAGGGGAAAAGTGCGCATACCGTTGTAATCGGGCGAGTTTCGACTTTCAAATGCAACAGAAATTTTGCGGATTGGTCGATCCGTTCGCGAGATGTGGCAGTTTGGAAGTAAGAAACGCTTGAGAAACTCAAAATTTTCGCAGTTCTGATGCTCGAAATGAATAACTGGAACGGCCTAGGGGAAAACTACACATACCGTTGTAATCGGGCGAGTTTCTACTTTCAGATGCAACAGAAGTTTTGCGGATTGGTCAATCCGTTCGCGAGATATGGCAGTTTGGAGGTAAGAAACGCTTGAGAAACTCAAAATTTGCGCAGTTCTGATGCTTGAAACGAATAACTAGAACGGCCTAGGGGAAAAGTGCGCATACCGTTGTAATCGGGCGAGTTTCTACTTTCAGATGCAACAGAAATTTTGAGGATCGGTCAATCCGTTCGCGGAGTATGGCAGTTTGGATGGAAGAAACGCTTGAGAAACTCAAAATTTTCGCAGTTCTGATGCTCGAAATGAATAACTGGAACGGCATAGGGGAAAACTACACATACCGTTGTAATCGGGCGAGTTTCTACTTTTAGATGCAACAGAAATTTTGCGGATCGGTCAATCCGTTCGCGAGATATGGCAGTTTGGATGTAAGAAACGCTTGAGAAACTCAAAATTTTCGCAGTTCTTATGCTCGAAACGAATAACTGGAACGGCCTAGGGGAAAACTACATATACCGTTGTAATCGGGCGAGTTTCTACTTTCAGATGCAACAGAAATTATGCGGATTGGCCAATCCGTTCGCGAGATATGGCAGTTTGGAGGTAAGAAACGCTTGAGAAGCTCAAAATTTTCGCAGTTCTGATGCTCGAAATGAATAACTGGAACGGCCTAGGGGAAAACTACACATACCGTTGTAATCGGGCGAGTTTCTACTTTCAGATGCAACAGAAGTTTTGCGGATTGGTCAATCCGTTCGCGAGATATGGCAGTTTGGAGGTAAGAAACGCTTGAGAAACTCAAAATTTGCGCAGTTCTGATGCTTGAAACGAATAACTAGAACGGCCTAGGGGAAAAGTGCGCATACCGTTGTAATCGGGCGAGTTTCTACTTTCAGATGCAACAGAAATTTTGCGGATCGGTCAATCCGTTCGCGGGGTATGGCAGTTTGGATGTAAGAAACGCTTGAGAAACTCAAAATTTTCGCAGTTCTGATGCTCGAAATGAATAACTGGAACGGCATAGGGGAAAACTACACATACCGTTGTAATCGGGCGAGTCTCTACTTTCAGATGCAACAGAAATTTTGCGGATTGGTCAATCCGTTCGCGAGATATGGCAGTTTGGAGGTAAGAAACGCTTGAGAAACTCAAAATTTGCGCAGTTCTGATGCTTGAAACGAATAACTAGAACGGCCTAGGTGAAAAGTGCGCATACAGTTGTAATCGGGCGAGTTTCTACTTTCAGATGCAACAGAAATTTTGGGGATCGGTCAATCCGTTCGCGAGATATGGCAGTTTGGATGTAAGAAACGCTTGAGAAACTCAAAATTTTCGCAGTTCTTATGCTCGAAACGAATAACTGGAACGGCCTAGGGGAGAAGTGCGCATACCGTTGTAATCGGGCGAGTTTCGACTTTCAAATGCAACAGAAATTTTGCGGATTGGTCAATCCGTTCGCGAGATATGGCAGTTTGGTGGTAAGAAACGCTTGAGAAACTCAAAATTTTCGCAGTTCTGATGCTCGAAACGAATGACTAGAACGGCCTAGGGGAGAAGTACGCATACCGTTGTAATCGGGCGAGTTTCTACTTTCAGATGCAACAGAAATCATGCGGATTGGTCAATCCGTTCGCGAGATATGGCCGTTTGGATGTAAGAAACGCTTGAGAAACTCAAAATTTTCGCAGTTCTGATGCTAGAAACGAATAACTAGAACGGCCTAGGGGAAAAGTGCGCATACCGTTGTAATCGGGCGAGTTTCGACTTTCAAATGCAACAGAAATTTTGCGGATTGGTCAATCCGTTCGCGAGATATGGCAGTTTGGTGGTAAGAAACGCTTGAGAAACTCAAAATTTTCGCAGTTCTGATGCTCGAAACGAATGACTAGAACGGCCTAGGGGAGAAGTACGCATACCGTTGTAATCGGGCGAGTCTCTACTTTCAGATGCAACAGAAATTTTGCGGATTGATCAATCCGTTCGCGAGATATGGCAGTTTGGAGGTAAGAAACGCTTGAGAAACTCAAAATTTTCGCAGTTCTGATGCTCGAAACGAATAACTGGACCGGCCTAGGGGAAAACTACGCATACCGTTGTTAACGGTCGAGTTTCTACTTTCAGATGCAACAGAAATTTTGCGGATTGGTCGATCCGTTCGCGAGATGTGGCAGTTTGGAAGTAAGAAACGCTTGAGACACTCAAAATTTTCGCAGTTCTGATGCTAGAAACGAATAACTAGAACGGCCTAGGGGAAAAGTGCGCATACCGTTGTAATCGGGCGAGTTTCTACTTTCAGAAGCAACAGAAACTTTGCGGATTGATCAATCCGTTCGCGAGATATGGCAGTTTGGAGGTAAGAAACGCTTGAGAAACTCAAAATTTTCGCAGTTCTGATGCTTGAAACGAATAACTGGAACGGCCTAGGGGAAAACTACACATACCGTTGTAATCGGGCGAGTTTCTACTTTCAGATGCAACAGAAATTTTGCGGATTGGTCAATCCGTTCGCGGGATGTGGCAGTTTGGAGGTAAGAAACGCTTGAGAAACTCAAAATTTGCGCAGTTCTGATGCTTGAAACGAATAACTAGAACGGCCTAGGGGAGAACTACACCTACCGTTGTAGTCGGGCGAGTTTCTACTTTCAGATGCAACAGAAATTTTGCGGATTGGTCAATCCGTTCGCGAGATATGGCAGTTTGGAGGTAAGAAACGCTTGAGTAACTCAAAATTTTCGCAGTTCTGATGCTCGAAAGGAATGACGAGAACGGCCTAGGGGAAAAGTACGCATACCGATGTATTCGGGCGAGTTTCTACTTTCAGATGCAACAGAAATTTTGCGGATTGGTCGATCCGTTCGCGAGATGTGGCAGTTTGGAGGTAAGAAACGCTTGAGAAACTCAAAATTTTCGCAGTTCTGATGCTCGAAACGAATGACTAGAACCGCCTAGGGGAAAAGTGCGCATACCGTTGTAATCGGGCGCGTTTCTACTTTCAGATGCAACAGAAATTTTGCGGATTGGTCAATCCGTTCGCGAGATGTGGCAGTTTGGAGGTTAGAAACGCTTGAGAAACTCAAAATTTTCGCAGTTCTGATGCTCGAAACGAATAACTAGAACGGCCTAGGCGAAAAGTACGCATACCGATGTAATCGGGCGAGCTTCTACTTTCAGATGCAACAGAAATTTTGCGGATTGGTCGATCCGTTCGCGAGATATGGCAGTTTGGAAGTAAGAAACGCTTGAGAAACTCAAAATTTTCGCAGTTCTGATGCTCGAAACGAATGACTAGAACGGCCTAGGGGAGAAGTACGCATACCGTTGTAATCTGGCGAGTTTCTACTTTCAGATGCAACAGAAATTATGCGGATTGGTCAATCCGTTCGCGAGATATGGCCGTTTGGATGTAAGAAACGCTTGAGAAACTCAAAATTTTCGCAGTTCTGATGCTCGAAACGAATAACTAGGACGGCCTAGGGGAGAAGTACGCATACCGTTGTTAACGGTCGAGTTTCTACTTTCAGATGCAACAGAAATTTTGCGGATTTGTCGATCCGTTCGCGAGATGTGGCAGTTTGGAAGTAAGAAACGCTTGAGAAACTCAAAATTTTCGCAGTTCTGATGCTCAAAACGAATAACTAGAACGGCCTAGGGGAAAACTAAACCTACCGTTGTAATCGGGCGAGTTTCTACTTTCAGATGCAACAGAAATTTTGCGGATTGGTCAATCCGTTCGCTCGATGTGGCAGTTTGGATGTAAGAAACGCTTGAGAAACTCAAAATTTTCGCAGTTCTGATGCTCAAAACGAATAACTAGAACCGCCTAGGGGAAAAGTGCGCATACCGTTGTAATCGGGCGAGTTTCTACTTTCAGATGCAACAGAAATTTTGCGGATTGGTCAATCCGTTCGCGAGATATGGCAGTTTGGAGATAAGAAACGCTTGAGAAACTCAAAATTTTCGCAGTTCTGATGCTCGAAACGAATGACTAGAACGGCCTAGGGGAGAAGTACGCATACCGTTGTAATCGGGCGAGTCTCTACTTTCAGATGCAACAGAAATTTTGCGGATTGATCAATCCGTTCGCGAGATATGGCAGTTTGGAGGTAAGAAACGCTTGAGAAACTCAAAATTTTCGCAGTTCTGATGCTCGAAACGAATAACTGGACCGGCCTAGGGGAAAACTACGCATACCGTTGTTAACGGTCGAGTTTCTACTTTCAGATGCAACAGAAATTTTGCGGATTGGTCGATCCGTTCGCGAGATGTGGCAGTTTGGAAGTAAGAAACGCTTGAGACACTCAAAATTTTCGCAGTTCTGATGCTAGAAACGAATAACTAGAACGGCCTAGGGGAAAAGTGCGCATACCGTTGTAATCGGGCGAGTTTCTACTTTCAGAAGCAACAGAAACTTTGCGGATTGATCAATCCGTTCGCGAGATATGGCAGTTTGGAGGTAAGAAACGCTTGAGAAACTCAAAATTTTCGCAGTTCTGATGCTTGAAACGAATAACTGGAACGGCCTAGGGGAAAACTACACATACCGTTGTAATCGGGCGAGTTTCTACTTTCAGATGCAACAGAAATTTTGCGGATTGGTCAATCCGTTCGCGGGATGTGGCAGTTTGGAGGTAAGAAACGCTTGAGAAACTCAAAATTTGCGCAGTTCTGATGCTTGAAACGAATAACTAGAACGGCCTAGGGGAGAACTACACCTACCGTTGTAGTCGGGCGAGTTTCTACTTTCAGATGCAACAGAAATTTTGCGGATTGGTCAATCCGTTCGCGAGATATGGCAGTTTGGAGGTAAGAAACGCTTGAGTAACTCAAAATTTTCGCAGTTCTGATGCTCGAAAGGAATGACGAGAACGGCCTAGGGGAAAAGTACGCATACCGATGTATTCGGGCGAGTTTCTACTTTCAGATGCAACAGAAATTTTGCGGATTGGTCGATCCGTTCGCGAGATGTGGCAGTTTGGAGGTAAGAAACGCTTGAGAAACTCAAAATTTTCGCAGTTCTGATGCTCGAAACGAATGACTAGAACCGCCTAGGGGAAAAGTGCGCATACCGTTGTAATCGGGCGCGTTTCTACTTTCAGATGCAACAGAAATTTTGCGGATTGGTCAATCCGTTCGCGAGATGTGGCAGTTTGGAGGTTAGAAACGCTTGAGAAACTCAAAATTTTCGCAGTTCTGATGCTCGAAACGAATAACTAGAACGGCCTAGGCGAAAAGTACGCATACCGATGTAATCGGGCGAGCTTCTACTTTCAGATGCAACAGAAATTTTGCGGATTGGTCGATCCGTTCGCGAGATATGGCAGTTTGGAAGTAAGAAACGCTTGAGAAACTCAAAATTTTCGCAGTTCTGATGCTCGAAACGAATGACTAGAACGGCCTAGGGGAGAAGTACGCATACCGTTGTAATCTGGCGAGTTTCTACTTTCAGATGCAACAGAAATTATGCGGATTGGTCAATCCGTTCGCGAGATATGGCCGTTTGGATGTAAGAAACGCTTGAGAAACTCAAAATTTTCGCAGTTCTGATGCTCGAAACGAATAACTAGGACGGCCTAGGGGAGAAGTACGCATACCGTTGTTAACGGTCGAGTTTCTACTTTCAGATGCAACAGAAATTTTGCGGATTTGTCGATCCGTTCGCGAGATGTGGCAGTTTGGAAGTAAGAAACGCTTGAGAAACTCAAAATTTTCGCAGTTCTGATGCTCAAAACGAATAACTAGAACGGCCTAGGGGAAAACTAAACCTACCGTTGTAATCGGGCGAGTTTCTACTTTCAGATGCAACAGAAATTTTGCGGATTGGTCAATCCGTTCGCTCGATGTGGCAGTTTGGATGTAAGAAACGCTTGAGAAACTCAAAATTTTCGCAGTTCTGATGCTCAAAACGAATAACTAGAACCGCCTAGGGGAAAAGTGCGCATACCGTTGTAATCGGGCGAGTTTCTACTTTCAGATGCAACAGAAATTTTGCGGATTGGTCAATCCGTTCGCGAGATATGGCAGTTTGGAGATAAGAAACGCTTGAGAAACTCAAAATTTTCGCAGTTCTGATGCTCGAAACGAATGACTAGAACGGCCTAGGGGAGAAGTACGCATACCGTTGTAATCGGGCGAGTCTCTACTTTCAGATGCAACAGAAATTTTGCGGATTGATCAATCCGTTCGCGAGATATGGCAGTTTGGAGGTAAGAAACGCTTGAGAAACTCAAAATTTTCGCAGTTCTGATGCTCGAAACGAATAACTGGACCGGCCTAGGGGAAAACTACGCATACCGTTGTTAACGGTCGAGTTTCTACTTTCAGATGCAACAGAAATTTTGCGGATTGGTCGATCCGTTCGCGAGATGTGGCAGTTTGGAAGTAAGAAACGCTTGAGACACTCAAAATTTTCGCAGTTCTGATGCTAGAAACGAATAACTAGAACGGCCTAGGGGAAAAGTGCGCATACCGTTGTAATCGGGCGAGTTTCCACTTTCAGAAGCAACAGAAACTTTGCGGATTGATCAATCCGTTCGCGAGATATGGCAGTTTGGAGGTAAGAAACGCTTGAGAAACTCAAAATTTTCGCAGTTCTGATGCTTGAAACGAATAACTGGAACGGCCTAGGGGAAAACTACACATACCGTTGTAATCGGGCGAGTTTCTACTTTCAGATGCAACAGAAATTTTGCGGATTGGTCAATCCGTTCGCGGGATGTGGCAGTTTGGAGGTAAGAAACGCTTGAGAAACTCAAAATTTGCGCAGTTCTGAGGCTTGAAACGAATAACTAGAACGGCCTAGGGGAGAACTACACCTACCGTTGTAGTCGGGCGAGTTTCTACTTTCAGATGCAACAGAAATTTTGCGGATTGGTCAATCCGTTCGCGAGATATGGCAGTTTGGAGGTAAGAAACGCTTGAGTAACTCAAAATTTTCGCAGTTCTGATGCTCGAAAGGAATGACGAGAACGGCCTAGGGGAAAAGTACGCATACCGATGTATTCGGGCGAGTTTCTACTTTCAGATGCAACAGAAATTTTGCGGATTGGTCGATCCGTTCGCGAGATGTGGCAGTTTGGAGGTAAGAAACGCTTGAGAAACTCAAAATTTTCGCAGTTCTGATGCTCGAAACGAATGACTAGAACCGCCTAGGGGAAAAGTGCGCATACCGTTGTAATCGGGCGCGTTTCTACTTTCAGATGCAACAGAAATTTTGCGGATTGGTCAATCCGTTCGCGAGATGTGGCAGTTTGGAGGTTAGAAACGCTTGAGAAACTCAAAATTTTCGCAGTTCTGATGCTCGAAACGAATAACTAGAACGGCCTAGGCGAAAAGTACGCATACCGATGTAATCGGGCGAGCTTCTACTTTCAGATGCAACAGAAATTTTGCGGATTGGTCGATCCGTTCGCGAGATATGGCAGTTTGGAAGTAAGAAACGCTTGAGAAACTCAAAATTTTCGCAGTTCTGATGCTCGAAACGAATGACTAGAACGGCCTAGGGGAGAAGTACGCATACCGTTGTAATCTGGCGAGTTTCTACTTTCAGATGCAACAGAAATTATGCGGATTGGTCAATCCGTTCGCGAGATATGGCCGTTTGGATGTAAGAAACGCTTGAGAAACTCAAAATTTTCGCAGTTCTGATGCTCGAAACGAATAACTAGGACGGCCTAGGGGAGAAGTACGCATACCGTTGTTAACGGTCGAGTTTCTACTTTCAGATGCAACAGAAATTTTGCGGATTTGTCGATCCGTTCGCGAGATGTGGCAGTTTGGAAGTAAGAAACGCTTGAGAAACTCAAAATTTTCGCAGTTCTGATGCTCAAAACGAATAACTAGAACGGCCTAGGGGAAAACTAAACCTACCGTTGTAATCGGGCGAGTTTCTACTTTCAGATGCAACAGAAATTTTGCGGATTGGTCAATCCGTTCGCTCGATGTGGCAGTTTGGATGTAAGAAACGCTTGAGAAACTCAAAATTTTCGCAGTTCTGATGCTCAAAACGAATAACTAGAACCGCCTAGGGGAAAAGTGCGCATACCGTTGTAATCGGGCGAGTTTCTACTTTCAGATGCAACAGAAATTTTGCGGATTGGTCAATCCGTTCGCGAGATATGGCAGTTTGGAGATAAGAAACGCTTGAGAAACTCAAAATTTTCGCAGTTCTGATGCTCGAAACGAATGACTAGAACGGCCTAGGGGAGAAGTACGCATACCGTTGTAATCGGGCGAGTCTCTACTTTCAGATGCAACAGAAATTTTGCGGATTGATCAATCCGTTCGCGAGATATGGCAGTTTGGAGGTAAGAAACGCTTGAGAAACTCAAAATTTTCGCAGTTCTGATGCTCGAAACGAATAACTGGACCGGCCTAGGGGAAAACTACGCATACCGTTGTTAACGGTCGAGTTTCTACTTTCAGATGCAACAGAAATTTTGCGGATTGGTCGATCCGTTCGCGAGATGTGGCAGTTTGGAAGTAAGAAACGCTTGAGACACTCAAAATTTTCGCAGTTCTGATGCTAGAAACGAATAACTAGAACGGCCTAGGGGAAAAGTGCGCATACCGTTGTAATCGGGCGAGTTTCTACTTTCAGAAGCAACAGAAACTTTGCGGATTGATCAATCCGTTCGCGAGATATGGCAGTTTGGAGGTAAGAAACGCTTGAGAAACTCAAAATTTTCGCAGTTCTGATGCTTGAAACGAATAACTGGAACGGCCTAGGGGAAAACTACACATACCGTTGTAATCGGGCGAGTTTCTACTTTCAGATGCAACAGAAATTTTGCGGATTGGTCAATCCGTTCGCGGGATGTGGCAGTTTGGAGGTAAGAAACGCTTGAGAAACTCAAAATTTGCGCAGTTCTGATGCTTGAAACGAATAACTAGAACGGCCTAGGGGAGAACTACACCTACCGTTGTAGTCGGGCGAGTTTCTACTTTCAGATGCAACAGAAATTTTGCGGATTGGTCAATCCGTTCGCGAGATATGGCAGTTTGGAGGTAAGAAACGCTTGAGTAACT
Organism: Ptiloglossa arizonensis; assembly: GCF_051014685.1. Lineage (NCBI taxonomy): Eukaryota > Metazoa > Arthropoda > Insecta > Hymenoptera > Colletidae > Ptiloglossa > Ptiloglossa arizonensis. The sequence goes on along the minus strand of NW_027478881.1, from coordinate 229,728 downwards.
CAAAATTTTCGCAGTTCTGATGCTCGAAAGGAATGACGAGAACGGCCTAGGGGAAAAGTACGCATACCGATGTATTCGGGCGAGTTTCTACTTTCAGATGCAACAGAAATTTTGCGGATTGGTCGATCCGTTCGCGAGATGTGGCAGTTTGGAGGTAAGAAACGCTTGAGAAACTCAAAATTTTCGCAGTTCTGATGCTCGAAACGAATGACTAGAACCGCCTAGGGGAAAAGTGCGCATACCGTTGTAATCGGGCGCGTTTCTACTTTCAGATGCAACAGAAATTTTGCGGATTGGTCAATCCGTTCGCGAGATGTGGCAGTTTGGAGGTTAGAAACGCTTGAGAAACTCAAAATTTTCGCAGTTCTGATGCTCGAAACGAATAACTAGAACGGCCTAGGCGAAAAGTACGCATACCGATGTAATCGGGCGAGCTTCTACTTTCAGATGCAACAGAAATTTTGCGGATTGGTCGATCCGTTCGCGAGATATGGCAGTTTGGAAGTAAGAAACGCTTGAGAAACTCAAAATTTTCGCAGTTCTGATGCTCGAAACGAATGACTAGAACGGCCTAGGGGAGAAGTACGCATACCGTTGTAATCTGGCGAGTTTCTACTTTCAGATGCAACAGAAATTATGCGGATTGGTCAATCCGTTCGCGAGATATGGCCGTTTGGATGTAAGAAACGCTTGAGAAACTCAAAATTTTCGCAGTTCTGATGCTCGAAACGAATAACTAGGACGGCCTAGGGGAGAAGTACGCATACCGTTGTTAACGGTCGAGTTTCTACTTTCAGATGCAACAGAAATTTTGCGGATTTGTCGATCCGTTCGCGAGATGTGGCAGTTTGGAAGCAAGAAACGCTTGAGAAACTCAAAATTTTCGCAGTTCTGATGCTCAAAACGAATAACTAGAACGGCCTAGGGGAAAACTAAACCTACCGTTGTAATCGGGCGAGTTTCTACTTTCAGATGCAACAGAAATTTTGCGGATTGGTCAATCCGTTCGCTCGATGTGGCAGTTTGGATGTAAGAAACGCTTGAGAAACTCAAAATTTTCGCAGTTCTGATGCTCAAAACGAATAACTAGAACCGCCTAGGGGAAAAGTGCGCATACCGTTGTAATCGGGCGAGTTTCTACTTTCACATGCAACAGAAATTTTGCGGATTGGTCAATCCGTTCGCGAGATATGGCAGTTTGGAGATAAGAAACGCTTGAGAAACTCAAAATTTTCGCAGTTCTGATGCTCGAAACGAATGACTAGAACGGCCTAGGGGAAAAGTGCGCATACCGTTGTAATCGGGCGAGTTTCTACTTTCAAATGCAACAGAAATTTTGCGGATTGGTCAATCCGTTCGCGAGATATGGCAGTTTGGTGGTAAGAAACGCTTGAGAAACTCAAAATTTTCGCAGTTCTGATGCTCGAAACGAATGACTAGAACGGCCTAGGGGAAAAGTACGCATACCGTTGTAATCGGGTGAGTTTCTACTTTCAGATGCAACAGAAATCATGCGGATTGGTCGATCCGTTCACGAGATATGGCAGTTTGGAAGTAGGAAACGCTTGAGAAACTCAAAATTTTCGCAGTTCTGATGCTCGAAACGAATGACTAGAACGGCCTAGGGGAAAAGTGCGCATACCGTTGTAATCGGGCGAGTTTCTACTTTCAGAAGCAATAGAAACTTTGCGGATTGATCAATCCGTTCGCGAGATATGGCAGTTTGGAGGTAAGAAACGCTTGAGAAACTCAAAATTTTCGCAGTTCTGATGCTCGAAATGAATAACTGGAACGGCCTAGGGGAAAACTACACATACCGTTGTAATCGGGCGAGTTTCTACTTTCAGATGCAACAGAAGTTTTGCGGATTGGTCAATCCGTTCGCGAGATATGGCAGTTTGGAGGTAAGAAACGCTTGAGAAACTCAAAATTTGCGCAGTTCTGATGCTTGAAACGAATAACTAGAACGGCCTAGGGGAAAAGTGCGCATACCGTTGTAATCGGGCGAGTTTCTACTTTCAGATGCAACAGAAATTTTGAGGATCGGTCAATCCGTTCGCGGGGTATGGCAGTTTGGATGTAAGAAACGCTTGAGAAACTCAAAATTTTATCAGTTCTGATGCTCGAAATGAATAACTGGAACGGCATAGGGGAAAACTACACATACCGTTGTAATCGGGCGAGTTTCTACTTTCAGATGCAACAGAAATTTTGCGGATTGGTCAATCCGTTCGCGAGATATGGCAGTTTGGAGGTAAGAAACGCTTGAGAAACTCAAAATTTGCGCAGTTCTGATGCTTGAAACGAATAACTAGAACGGCCTAGGTGAAAAGTGCGCATACCGTTGTAATCGGGCGAGTTTCTACTTTTAGATGCAACAGAAATTTTGCGGATCGGTCAATCCGTTCGCGAGATATGGCAGTTTGGATGTAAGAAACGCTTGAGAAACTCAAAATTTTCGCAGTTCTTATGCTCGAAACGAATAACTGGAACGGCCTAGGGTAAAACTACACATACCGTTGTAATCGGGCGAGTTTCTACTTTCAGATGCAACAGAAATTTTGCGGATTGGTCAAACCGTTCGCGAGATATGGCAGTTTGGAGGTAAGAAACGCATGAGAAACTCAAAATTTTCGCAGTTCTGATGCTCGAAATGAATAACTGGAACGGCCTAGGGGAAAACTACACATACCGTTGTAATCGGGCGAGTTTCTACTTTCAGATGCAACAGAAGTTTTGCGGATTGGTCAATCCGTTCGCGAGATATGGCAGTTTGGAGGTAAGAAACGCTTGAGAAACTCAAAATTTGCGCAGTTCTGATGCTTGAAACGAATAACTAGAACGGCCTAGGGGAAAAGTGCGCATACCGTTGTAATCGGGCGAGTTTCTACTTTCAGATGCAACAGAAATTTTGAGGATCGGTCAATCCGTTCGCGGGGTATGGCAGTTTGGAAGTAAGAAACGCTTGAGAAACTCAAAATTTTCGCAGTTCTGATGCTCGAAATGAATAACTGGAACGGCCTAGGGGAAAACTACACATACCGTTGTAATCGGGCGAGTTTCTACTTTCAGATGCAACAGAAGTTTTGCGGATTGGTCAATCCGTTCGCGAGATATGGCAGTTTGGAGGTAAGAAACGCTTGAGAAACTCAAAATTTGCGCAGTTCTGATGCTTGAAACGAATAACTAGAACGGCCTAGGGGAAAAGTGCGCATACCGTTGTAATCGGGCGAGTTTCTACTTTCAGATGCAACAGAAATTTTGAGGATCGGTCAATCCGTTCGCGGGGTATGGCAGTTTGGAAGTAAGAAACGCTTGAGAAACTCAAAATTTTCGCAGTTCTGATGCTCGAAATGAATAACTGGAACGGCCTAGGGGAAAACTACACATACCGTTGTAATCGGGCGAGTTTCTACTTTCAGATGCAACAGAAGTTTTGCGGATTGGTCAATCCGTTCGCGAGATATGGCAGTTTGGAGGTAAGAAACGCTTGAGAAACTCAAAATTTGCGCAGTTCTGATGCTTGAAACGAATAACTAGAACGGCCTAGGGGAAAAGTGCGCATACCGTTGTAATCGGGCGAGTTTCTACTTTCAGATGCAACAGAAATTTTGCGGATCGGTCAATCCGTTCGCGGGGTATGGCAGTTTGGATGTAAGAAACGCTTGAGAAACTCAAAATTTTCGCAGTTCTGATGCTCGAAATGAATAACTGGAACGGCATAGGGGAAAACTACACATACCGTTGTAATCGGGCGAGTTTCTACTTTCAGATGCAACAGAAATTTTGCGGATTGGTCAATCCGTTCGCGAGATATGGCAGTTTGGAGGTAAGAAACGCTTGAGAAACTCGAAATTTGCGCAGTTCTGATGCTTGAAACGAATAACTAGAACGGCCTAGGTGAAAAGTGCGCATACCGTTGTAATCGGGCGAGTTTCTACTTTCAGATGCAACAGAAATTTTGCGGATTGGTCAATCCGTTCGCGAGATATGGCAGTTTGGAGGTAAGAAACGCTTGAGTAACTCAAAATTTGCGCAGTTCTGATGCTTGAAACGAATAACTAGAACGGCCTAGGGGAAAAGTGCGCATACCGTTGTAATCGGGCGAGTTTCTACTTTCAGATGCAACAGAAATTTTGAGGATCGGTCAATCCGTTCGCGGGGTATGGCAGTTTGGATGTAAGAAACGCTTGAGAAACTCAAAATTTTCGCAGTTCTGATGCTCGAAATGAATAACTGGAACGGCATAGGGGAAAACTACACATACCGTTGTAATCGGGCGAGTTTCTACTTTCAGATGCAACAGAAATTTTGCGGATTGGTCAATCCGTTCGCGAGATATGGCAGTTTGGAGGTAAGAAACACTTGAGAAACTCAAAATTTGCGCAGTTCTGATGCTTGAAACGAATAACTAGAACGGCCTAGGTGAAAAGTGCGCATACCGTTGTAATCGGGCGAGTTTCTACTTTTAGATGCAACAGAAATTTTGCGGATCGGTCAATCCGTTCGCGAGATATGGCAGTTTGGATGCAAGAAACGCTTGAGAAACTCAAAATTTTCGCAGTTCTTATGCTCGAAACGAATAACTGGAACGGCCTAGGGGAAAACTACACATACCGTTGTAATCGGGCGAGTTTCTACTTTCAGATGCAACAGAAATTTTGCGGATTGGTCAATCCGTTCGCGAGATATGGCAGTTTGGAGGTAAGAAACGCTTGAGAAACTCAAAATTTTCGCAGTTCTGATGCTCGAAATGAATAACTGGAACGGCCTAGGGGAAAACTACACATACCGTTGTAATCGGGCGAGTTTCTACTTTCAGATGCAACAGAAGTTTTGCGGATTGGTCAATCCGTTCGCGAGATATGGCAGTTTGGAGGTAAGAAACGCTTGAGAAACTCAAAATTTGCGCAGTTCTGATGCTTGAAACGAATAACTAGAACGGCCTAGGGGAAAAGTGCGCATACTGTTGTAATCGGGCGAGTTTCTACTTTCAGATGCAACAGAAATTTTGCGGATCGGTCAATCCGTTCGCGAGATATGGCAGTTTGGATGTAAGAAACGCTTGAGAAACTCAAAATTTTCGCAGTTCTTATGCTCGAAACGAATAACTGGAACGGCCTAGGGGAAAACTACACATACCGTTGTAATCGGGCGAGTTTCTACTTTCAGATGCAACAGAAATTTTGCGGATTGGTCTATCCGTTCGCGAGATGTGGCAGTTTGGATGTAAGAAACGCTTGAGAAACGCAAAATTTTCGCAGTTCTGATGCTCGAAACTAATAACTAGAACGGCCTAGGGGAGAACTACACCTACCGTTGTAGTTGGGCGAGTTTCTACTTTCAGATGCAACAGAAATTTTGCGGATTGGTCAATCCGTTCGCGAGATATGGCAGTTTGGAGGTAAGAAACGCTTGAGTAACTCAAAGTTTTCGCAGTTCTGATGCTCGAAACAAATAACTAGAACCGCCTAGGGGAAAAGTGCGCATACCGTTGTAATCGGGCGAGTTTCTACTTTCAGATGCAACAGAAATTTTGCGGATTGGTCAATCCGTTCGCGAGATGTGGCAGTTTGGAGGTAAGAAACGCTTGAGAAACTCAAAATTTTCGCAGTTCTGATGCTCGAAACGAATGACTAGAACGGCCTAGGGGAGAAGTACGCATACCGTTGTAATCGGGCGAGTTTCTACTTTCAGATGCAACAGAAATTTTGCGGATTGATCAATCCGTTCGCGAGATATGGCAGTTTGGAGATAAGAAACGCTTGAGAAACTCAAAATTTTCGCAGTTCTGATGCTCGAAACGAATAACCAGAACGGCCTAGGCGAATAGTACGCATACCGTTGTAATCGGGCGAGTTTCTACTTTCAGATGCAACAGAAATTTTGCGGATTGGTCAATCCGTTCGCGAGATATGGCAGTTTGGAGGTAAGAAACGCTTGAGAAACTCGAAATTTGCGCAGTTCTGATGCTTGAAACGAATAACTAGAACAGCCTAGGTGAAAAGTGCGCATACCGTTGTAATCGGGCGAGTTTCTACTTTCAGATGCAATAGAAATTTTGCGGATCGGTCAATCCGTTCGCGAGATGTGGCAGTTTGGAGGTAAGAAACGCTTGAGAAACTCAAAATTTTCGCAGTTCTGATGCTCGAAACGAATGACTAGAACGGCCTAGGGGAGAAGTACGCATACCGTTGTAATCGGGCGAGTTTCTACTTTCAGATGCAACAGAAATTATGCGGATTGGTCAATCCGTTCGCGAGATATGGACGTTTGGATGTAAGAAACGCTTGAGAAACTCAAAATTTTCGCAGTTCTGATGCTCGAAACGAATAACTAGAACGGCCTAGGGGAGAAGTACGCATACCGTTGTAATCGGGCGAGTTTCTACTTTCAGATGCAACAGAAATCATGCGGATTGGTCAATCCGTTCGCGAGATATGGCCGTTTGGATGTAAGAAACGCTTGAGAAACTCAAAATTTTCGCAGTTCTGATGCTCGAAACGAATAAGTAGAACGGCCTCGGCGAAAAGTACACATACCGATGTAATCGGGCGAGCTTCTACTTTCAGATGCGACAGAAATTTTGCGGATTGGTTGATCCGTTCGCGAGATATGGCAGTTTGGAAGTAAGAAACGCTTGAGAAGCTCAAAATTTTCGCAGTTCTGATGCTCGAAACGAATGACTAGAACGGCCTAGGGGAAAAGTGCGCATACCGTTGTAATCGGGCGAGTTTCTACTTTCAGATGCAACAGAAATTTTGCGGATCGGTCAATCCGTTCGCGGGGTATGGCAGTTTGGATGTAAGAAACGCTTGAGAAACTCAAAATTTTCGCAGTTCTTATGCTCGAAACGAATAACTGGAACGGCCTAGGGGAAAACTACACATACCGTTGTAATCGGGCGAGTTTCTACTTTCAGATGCAACAGAAATTTTGCGGATTGGTCAATCCGTTCGCGAGATATGGCAGTTTGGAGGTAAGAAACGCTTGAGAAACTCAAAATTTTCGCAGTTCTGATGCTCGAAATGAATAACGGGAACGGCCTAGGGGAAAACTACACATACCGTTGTAATCGGGCGAGTTTCTACTTTCAGATGCAACAGAAGTTTTGCGGATTGGTCAATCCGTTCGCGAGATATGGCTGTTTGGAGGTAAGAAACGCTTGAGAAACTCAAAATTTGCGCAGTTCTGATGCTTGAAACGAATAACTAGAACGGCCTAGGGGAAAAGTGCGCATACCGTTGTAATCGGGCGAGTTTCTACTTTCAGATGCAACAGAAATTTTGCGGATTGGTCAATCCGTTCGCGAGATATGGCAGTTTGGAGGTAAGAAACGCTTGAGAAACTCGAAATTTGCGCAGTTCTGATGCTTGAAACGAATAACTAGAACGGCCTAGGTGAAAAGTGCGCATACCGTTGTAATCGGGCGAGTTTCTACTTTCAGATGCAACAGAAATTTTGCGGATCGGTCAATCCGTTCGCGAGATATGGCAGTTTGGATGTAAGAAACGCTTGAGAAACTCAAAATTTTCGCAGTTCTTATGCTCGAAACGAATGACTGGAACGGCCTAGGGGAAAACTACACATACCGTTGTAATCGGGCGAGTTTCTACTTTCAGATGCAACAGAAATTTTGCGGATTGGTCAATCCGTTCGCGAGATGTGGCAGTTTGGAGGTAAGAAACGCTTGAGAAACTCAAAATTTTCGCAGTTCTGATGCTCGAAACGAATAACTAGAACGGCCTAGGGGAAAAGTACGCATACCGATATAATCGGGCGAGTTTCTACTTTGAGATGCAACAAAAATTTTGCGGATTGGTCGATCCGTTCGCGAGATATGGCAGTTTGGAAGTAGGAAACGCTTGAGAAACTCAAAATTTTCGCAGTTCTGATGCTCGAAACGAATGACGAGAACGGACTAGGGGAAAAGTACGCATACCGATGTAATCGGGCGAGTTTCTACTTTCAGATGCAACAGAAATTTTGCGGATTGGTCTATCCGTTCGCGAGATGTGGCAGTTTGGATGTAAGAAACGCTTGAGAAACGCAAAATTTTCGCAGTTCTGATGCTCGAAACTAATAACTAGAACGGCCTAGGGGAGAACTACACCTACCGTTGTAGTTGGGCGAGTTTCTACTTTCAGATGCAACAGAAATTTTGCGGATTGGTCAATCCGTTCGCGAGATATGGCAGTTTGGAGATAAGAAACGCTTGAGAAACTCAAAATTTTCGCAGTTCTGATGCTCGAAACGAATAACCAGAACGGCCTAGGCGAATAGTACGCATACCGTTGTAATCGGGCGAGTTTCTACTTTCAGATGCAACAGAAATTTTGCGGATTGGTCAATCCGTTCGCGAGATATGGCAGTTTGGAGGTAAGAAACGCTTGAGAAACTCGAAATTTGCGCAGTTCTGATGCTTGAAACGAATAACTAGAACGGCCTAGGTGAAAAGTGCGCATACCGTTGTAATCGGGCGAGTTTCTACTTTCAGATGCAATAGAAATTTTGCGGATCGGTCAATCCGTTCGCGAGATGTGGCAGTTTGGAGGTAAGAAACGCTTGAGAAACTCAAAATTTTCGCAGTTCTGATGCTCGAAACGAATGACTAGAACGGCCTAGGGGAGAAGTACGCATACCGTTGTAATCGGGCGAGTTTCTACTTTCAGATGCAACAGAAATTTTGCGGATTGATCAATCCGTTCGCGAGATATGGCAGTTTGGAGATAAGAAACGCTTGAGAAACTCAAAATTTTCGCAGTTCTGATGCTCGAAACGAATAACCAGAACGGCCTAGGCGAATAGTACGCACACCGATGTAATCGAGCGAGCTTCTACTTTCAGATGCAACAGAAATTTTGCGGATTGGTCAATCCGTTCGCGAGATATGGCAGTTTGGAAGTAAGAAACGCTTGAGAAACTCAAAATTTTCGCAGTTCTGAAGCTCGAAACGAATGACTAGAACGGCCTAGGGGAGAAGTACGCATACCGTTGTAATCGGGCGAGTTTCTACTTTCAGATGCAACAGAAATTATGCGGATTGGTCAATCCGTTCGCGAGATATGGACGTTTGGATGTAAGAAACGCTTGAGAAACTCAAAATTTTCGCAGTTCTGATGCTCGAAACGAATAACTAGAACGGCCTAGGGGAGAAGTACGCATACCGTTGTAATCGGGCGAGTTTCTACTTTCAGATGCAACAGAAATCATGCGGATTGGTCAATCCGTTCGCGAGATATGGCCGTTTGGATGTAAGAAACGCTTGAGAAACTCAAAATTTTCGCAGTTCTGATGCTCGAAACGAATAAGTAGAACGGCCTAGGCGAAAAGTACACATACCGATGTAATCGGGCGAGCTTCTACTTTCAGATGCGACAGAAATTTTGCGGATTGGTTGATCCGTTCGCGAGATATGGCAGTTTGGACGTAAGAAACGCTTGAGAAGCTCAAAATTTTCGCAGTTCTGATGCTCGAAACGAATGACTAGAACGGCCTAGGGGAAAAGTGCGCATACCGTTGTAATCGGGCGAGTTTCTACTTTCAGATGCAACAGAAATTTTGCGGATCGGTCAATCCGTTCGCGAGATATGGCAGTTTGGATGTAAGAAACGCTTGAGAAACTCAAAATTTTCGCAGTTCTTATGCTCGAAACGAATAACTGGAACGGCCTAGGGGAAAACTACACATACCGTTGTAATCGGGCGAGTTTCTACTTTCAGATGCAACAGAAATTTTGCGGATTGGTCTATCCGTTCGCGAGATGTGGCAGTTTGGATGTAAGAAACGCTTGAGAAACGCAAAATTTTCGCAGTTCTGATGCTCGAAACTAATAACTAGAACGGCCTAGGGGAGAACTACACCTACCGTTGTAGTTGGGCGAGTTTCTACTTTCAGATGCAACAGAAATTTTGCGGATTGGTCAATCCGTTCGCGAGATATGGCAGTTTGGAGGTAAGAAACGCTTGAGTAACTCAAAGTTTTCGCAGTTCTGATGCTCGAAACAAATAACTAGAACCGCCTAGGGGAAAAGTGCGCATACCGTTGTAATCGGGCGAGTTTCTACTTTCAGATGCAACAGAAATTTTGCGGATTGGTCAATCCGTTCGCGAGATGTGGCAGTTTGGAGGTAAGAAACGCTTGAGAAACTCAAAATTTTCGCAGTTCTGATGCTCGAAACGAATGACTAGAACGGCCTAGGGGAGAAGTACGCATACCGTTGTAATCGGGCGAGTTTCTACTTTCAGATGCAACAGAAATTTTGCGGATTGATCAATCCGTTCGCGAGATATGGCAGTTTGGAGATAAGAAACGCTTGAGAAACTCAAAATTTTCGCAGTTCTGATGCTCGAAACGAATAACCAGAACGGCCTAGGCGAATAGTACGCATACCGTTGTAATCGGGCGAGTTTCTACTTTCAGATGCAACAGAAATTTTGCGGATTGGTCAATCCGTTCGCGAGATATGGCAGTTTGGAGGTAAGAAACGCTTGAGAAACTCGAAATTTGCGCAGTTCTGATGCTTGAAACGAATAACTAGAACAGCCTAGGTGAAAAGTGCGCATACCGTTGTAATCGGGCGAGTTTCTACTTTCAGATGCAATAGAAATTTTGCGGATCGGTCAATCCGTTCGCGAGATGTGGCAGTTTGGAGGTAAGAAACGCTTGAGAAACTCAAAATTTTCGCAGTTCTGATGCTCGAAACGAATGACTAGAACGGCCTAGGGGAGAAGTACGCATACCGTTGTAATCGGGCGAGTTTCTACTTTCAGATGCAACAGAAATTATGCGGATTGGTCAATCCGTTCGCGAGATATGGACGTTTGGATGTAAGAAACGCTTGAGAAACTCAAAATTTTCGCAGTTCTGATGCTCGAAACGAATAACTAGAACGGCCTAGGGGAGAAGTACGCATACCGTTGTAATCGGGCGAGTTTCTACTTTCAGATGCAACAGAAATCATGCGGATTGGTCAATCCGTTCGCGAGATATGGCCGTTTGGATGTAAGAAACGCTTGAGAAACTCAAAATTTTCGCAGTTCTGATGCTCGAAACGAATAAGTAGAACGGCCTCGGCGAAAAGTACACATACCGATGTAATCGGGCGAGCTTCTACTTTCAGATGCGACAGAAATTTTGCGGATTGGTTGATCCGTTCGCGAGATATGGCAGTTTGGAAGTAAGAAACGCTTGAGAAGCTCAAAATTTTCGCAGTTCTGATGCTCGAAACGAATGACTAGAACGGCCTAGGGGAAAAGTGCGCATACCGTTGTAATCGGGCGAGTTTCTACTTTCAGATGCAACAGAAATTTTGCGGATCGGTCAATCCGTTCGCGGGGTATGGCAGTTTGGATGTAAGAAACGCTTGAGAAACTCAAAATTTTCGCAGTTCTTATGCTCGAAACGAATAACTGGAACGGCCTAGGGGAAAACTACACATACCGTTGTAATCGGGCGAGTTTCTACTTTCAGATGCAACAGAAATTTTGCGGATTGGTCAATCCGTTCGCGAGATATGGCAGTTTGGAGGTAAGAAACGCTTGAGAAACTCAAAATTTTCGCAGTTCTGATGCTCGAAATGAATAACGGGAACGGCCTAGGGGAAAACTACACATACCGTTGTAATCGGGCGAGTTTCTACTTTCAGATGCAACAGAAGTTTTGCGGATTGGTCAATCCGTTCGCGAGATATGGCTGTTTGGAGGTAAGAAACGCTTGAGAAACTCAAAATTTGCGCAGTTCTGATGCTTGAAACGAATAACTAGAACGGCCTAGGGGAAAAGTGCGCATACCGTTGTAATCGGGCGAGTTTCTACTTTCAGATGCAACAGAAATTTTGCGGATTGGTCAATCCGTTCGCGAGATATGGCAGTTTGGAGGTAAGAAACGCTTGAGAAACTCGAAATTTGCGCAGTTCTGATGCTTGAAACGAATAACTAGAACGGCCTAGGTGAAAAGTGCGCATACCGTTGTAATCGGGCGAGTTTCTACTTTCAGATGCAACAGAAATTTTGCGGATCGGTCAATCCGTTCGCGAGATATGGCAGTTTGGATGTAAGAAACGCTTGAGAAACTCAAAATTTTCGCAGTTCTTATGCTCGAAACGAATGACTGGAACGGCCTAGGGGAAAACTACACATACCGTTGTAATCGGGCGAGTTTCTACTTTCAGATGCAACAGAAATTTTGCGGATTGGTCAATCCGTTCGCGAGATGTGGCAGTTTGGAGGTAAGAAACGCTTGAGAAACTCAAAATTTTCGCAGTTCTGATGCTCGAAACGAATAACTAGAACGGCCTAGGGGAAAAGTACGCATACCGATATAATCGGGCGAGTTTCTACTTTGAGATGCAACAAAAATTTTGCGGATTGGTCGATCCGTTCGCGAGATATGGCAGTTTGGAAGTAGGAAACGCTTGAGAAACTCAAAATTTTCGCAGTTCTGATGCTCGAAACGAATGACGAGAACGGACTAGGGGAAAAGTACGCATACCGATGTAATCGGGCGAGTTTCTACTTTCAGATGCAACAGAAATTTTGCGGATTGGTCTATCCGTTCGCGAGATGTGGCAGTTTGGATGTAAGAAACGCTTGAGAAACGCAAAATTTTCGCAGTTCTGATGCTCGAAACTAATAACTAGAACGGCCTAGGGGAGAACTACACCTACCGTTGTAGTTGGGCGAGTTTCTACTTTCAGATGCAACAGAAATTTTGCGGATTGGTCAATCCGTTCGCGAGATATGGCAGTTTGGAGATAAGAAACGCTTGAGAAACTCAAAATTTTCGCAGTTCTGATGCTCGAAACGAATAACCAGAACGGCCTAGGCGAATAGTACGCATACCGTTGTAATCGGGCGAGTTTCTACTTTCAGATGCAACAGAAATTTTGCGGATTGGTCAATCCGTTCGCGAGATATGGCAGTTTGGAGGTAAGAAACGCTTGAGAAACTCGAAATTTGCGCAGTTCTGATGCTTGAAACGAATAACTAGAACGGCCTAGGTGAAAAGTGCGCATACCGTTGTAATCGGGCGAGTTTCTACTTTCAGATGCAATAGAAATTTTGCGGATCGGTCAATCCGTTCGCGAGATGTGGCAGTTTGGAGGTAAGAAACGCTTGAGAAACTCAAAATTTTCGCAGTTCTGATGCTCGAAACGAATGACTAGAACGGCCTAGGGGAGAAGTACGCATACCGTTGTAATCGGGCGAGTTTCTACTTTCAGATGCAACAGAAATTTTGCGGATTGATCAATCCGTTCGCGAGATATGGCAGTTTGGAGATAAGAAACGCTTGAGAAACTCAAAATTTTCGCAGTTCTGATGCTCGAAACGAATAACCAGAACGGCCTAGGCGAATAGTACGCACACCGATGTAATCGAGCGAGCTTCTACTTTCAGATGCAACAGAAATTTTGCGGATTGGTCAATCCGTTCGCGAGATATGGCAGTTTGGAAGTAAGAAACGCTTGAGAAACTCAAAATTTTCGCAGTTCTGATGCTCGAAACGAATGACTAGAACGGCCTAGGGGAGAAGTACGCATACCGTTGTAATCGGGCGAGTTTCTACTTTCAGATGCAACAGAAATTATGCGGATTGGTCAATCCGTTCGCGAGATATGGACGTTTGGATGTAAGAAACGCTTGAGAAACTCAAAATTTTCGCAGTTCTGATGCTCGAAACGAATAACTAGAACGGCCTAGGGGAGAAGTACGCATACCGTTGTAATCGGGCGAGTTTCTACTTTCAGATGCAACAGAAATCATGCGGATTGGTCAATCCGTTCGCGAGATATGGCCGTTTGGATGTAAGAAACGCTTGAGAAACTCAAAATTTTCGCAGTTCTGATGCTCGAAACGAATAAGTAGAACGGCCTAGGCGAAAAGTACACATACCGATGTAATCGGGCGAGCTTCTACTTTCAGATGCGACAGAAATTTTGCGGATTGGTTGATCCGTTCGCGAGATATGGCAGTTTGGACGTAAGAAACGCTTGAGAAGCTCAAAATTTTCGCAGTTCTGATGCTCGAAACGAATGACTAGAACGGCCTAGGGGAAAAGTGCGCATACCGTTGTAATCGGGCGAGTTTCTACTTTCAGATGCAACAGAAATTTTGCGGATCGGTCAATCCGTTCGCGGGGTATGGCAGTTTGGATGTAAGAAACGCTTGAGAAACTCAAAATTTTCGCAGTTCTTATGCTCGAAACGAATAACTGGAACGGCCTAGGGGAAAACTACACATACCGTTGTAATCGGGCGAGTTTCTACTTTCAGATGCAACAGAAATTTTGCGGATTGGTCAATCCGTTCGCGAGATATGGCAGTTTGGAGGTAAGAAACGCTTGAGAAACTCAAAATTTTCGCAGTTCTGATGCTCGAAATGAATAACTGGAACGGCCTAGGGGAAAACTACACATACCGTTGTAATCGGGCGAGTTTCTACTTTCAGATGCAACAGAAGTTTTGCGGATTGGTCAATCCGTTCGCGAGATATGGCAGTTTGGAGGTAAGAAACGCTTGAGAAACTCAAAATTTGCGCAGTTCTGATGCTTGAAACGAATAACTAGAACGGCCTAGGTGAAAAGTGCGCATACCGTTGTAATCGGGCGAGTTTCTACTTTCAGATGCAACAGAAATTTTGCGGATCGGTCAATCCGTTCGCGAGATATGGCAGTTTGGATGTAAGAAACGCTTGAGAAACTCAAAATTTTCGCAGTTCTTATGCTCGAAACGAATGACTGGAACGGCCTAGGGGAAAACTACACATACCGTTGTAATCGGGCGAGTTTCTACTTTCAGATGCAACAGAAATTTTGCGGATTGGTCAATCCGTTCGCGAGATGTGGCAGTTTGGAGGTAAGAAACGCTTGAGAAACTCAAAATTTTCGCAGTTCTGATGCTCGAAACGAATAACTAGAACGGCCTAGGGGAAAAGTACGCATACCGATATAATCGGGCGAGTTTCTACTTTGAGATGCAACAAAAATTTTGCGGATTGGTCGATCCGTTCGCGAGATATGGCAGTTTGGAAGTAGGAAACGCTTGAGAAACTCAAAATTTTCGCAGTTCTGATGCTCGAAACGAATGACGAGAACGGCCTAGGGGAAAAGTACGCATACCGATGTAATCGGGCGAGTTTCTACTTTCAGATGCAACAGAAATTTTGCGGATTGGTCTATCCGTTCGCGAGATGTGGCAGTTTGGATGTAAGAAACGCTTGAGAAACGCAAAATTTTCGCAGTTCTGATGCTCGAAACTAATAACTAGAACGGCCTAGGGGAGAACTACACCTACCGTTGTAGTTGGGCGAGTTTCTACTTTCAGATGCAACAGAAATTTTGCGGATTGGTCAATCCGTTCGCGAGATATGGCAGTTTGGAGGTAAGAAACGCTTGAGTAACTCAAAGTTTTCGCAGTTCTGATGCTCGAAACAAATAACTAGAACCGCCTAGGGGAAAAGTGCGCATACCGTTGTAATCGGGCGAGTTTCTACTTTCAGATGCAACAGAAATTTTGCGGATTGGTCAATCCGTTCGCGAGATGTGGCAGTTTGGAGGTAAGAAACGCTTGAGAAACTCAAAATTTTCGCAGTTCTGATGCTCGAAACGAATGACTAGAACGGCCTAGGGGAGAAGTACGAATACCGTTGTAATCGGGCGAGTTTCTACTTTCAGATGCAACAGAAATTTTGCGGATTGATCAATCCGTTCGCGAGATATGGCAGTTTGGAGATAAGAAACGCTTGAGAAACTCAAAATTTTCGCAGTTCTGATGCTCGAAACGAATAACCAGAACGGCCTAGGCGAATAGTACGCATACCGTTGTAATCGGGCGAGTTTCTACTTTCAGATGCAACAGAAATTTTGCGGATTGGTCAATCCGTTCGCGAGATATGGCAGTTTGGAGGTAAGAAACGCTTGAGAAACTCGAAATTTGCGCAGTTCTGATGCTTGAAACGAATAACTAGAACGGCCTAGGTGAAAAGTGCGCATACCGTTGTAATCGGGCGAGTTTCTACTTTCAGATGCAATAGAAATTTTGCGGATCGGTCAATCCGTTCGCGAGATGTGGCAGTTTGGAGGTAAGAAACGCTTGAGAAACTCAAAATTTTCGCAGTTCTGATGCTCGAAACGAATGACTAGAACGGCCTAGGGAAGAAGTACGCATACCGTTGTAATCGGGCGAGTTTCTACTTTCAGATGCAACAGAAATTTTGCGGATTGATCAATCCGTTCGCGAGATATGGCAGTTTGGAGATAAGAAACGCTTGAGAAACTCAAAATTTTCGCAGTTCTGATGCTCGAAACGAATAACCAGAACGGCCTAGGCGAATAGTACGCACACCGATGTAATCGAGCGAGCTTCTACTTTCAGATGCAACAGAAATTTTGCGGATTGGTCAATCCGTTCGCGAGATATGGCAGTTTGGAAGTAAGAAACGCTTGAGAAACTCAAAATTTTCGCAGTTCTGATGCTCGAAACGAATGACTAGAACGGCCTAGGGGAGAAGTACGCATACCGTTGTAATCGGGCGAGTTTCTACTTTCAGATGCAACAGAAATTATGCGGATTGGTCAATCCGTTCGCGAGATATGGATGTTTGGATGTAAGAAACGCTTGAGAAACTCAAAATTTTCGCAGTTCTGATGCTCGAAACGAATAACTAGAACGGCCTAGGGGAGAAGTACGCATACCGTTGTAATCGGGCGAGTTTCTACTTTCAGATGCAACAGAAATCATGCGGATTGGTCAATCCGTTCGCGAGATATGGCCGTTTGGATGTAAGAAACGCTTGAGAAACTCAAAATTTTCGCAGTTCTGATGCTCGAAACGAATAAGTAGAACGGCCTAGGCGAAAAGTACACATACCGATGTAATCGGGCGAGCTTCTACTTTCAGATGCGACAGAAATTTTGCG
The DNA here is from genome assembly GCF_051014685.1 of Ptiloglossa arizonensis. Taxonomy (NCBI): domain Eukaryota; kingdom Metazoa; phylum Arthropoda; class Insecta; order Hymenoptera; family Colletidae; genus Ptiloglossa; species Ptiloglossa arizonensis. Next base: position 212,812 of record NW_027478881.1, on the reverse strand, counting down.
GATTGGTTGATCCGTTCGCGAGATATGGCAGTTTGGAAGTAAGAAACGCTTGAGAAGCTCAAAATTTTCGCAGTTCTGATGCTCGAAACGAATGACTAGAACGGCCTAGGGGAAAAGTGCGCATACCGTTGTAATCGGGCGAGTTTCTACTTTCAGATGCAACAGAAATTTTGCGGATCGGTCAATCCGTTCGCGGGGTATGGCAGTTTGGATGTAAGAAACGCTTGAGAAACTCAAAATTTTCGCAGTTCTTATGCTCGAAACGAATAACTGGAACGGCCTAGGGGAAAACTACACATACCGTTGTAATCGGGCGAGTTTCTACTTTCAGATGCAACAGAAATTTTGCGGATTGGTCAATCCGTTCGCGAGATATGGCAGTTTGGAGGTAAGAAACGCTTGAGAAACTCAAAATTTTCGCAGTTCTGATGCTCGAAATGAATAACTGGAACGGCCTAGGGGAAAACTACACATACCGTTGTAATCGGGCGAGTTTCTACTTTCAGATGCAACAGAAGTTTTGCGGATTGGTCAATCCGTTCGCGAGATATGGCAGTTTGGAGGTAAGAAACGCTTGAGAAACTCAAAATTTGCGCAGTTCTGATGCTTGAAACGAATAACTAGAACGGCCTAGGGGAAAAGTGCGCATACCGTTGTAATCGGGCGAGTTTCTACTTTCAGATGCAACAGAAATTTTGCGGATCGGTCAATCCGTTCGCGGGGTATGGCAGTTTGGATGTAAGAAACGCTTGAGAAACTCAAAATTTTCGCAGTTCTGATGCTCGAAATGAATAACTGGAACGGCATAGGGGAAAACTACACATACCGTTGTAATCGGGCGAGTTTCTACTTTCAGATGCAACAGAAATTTTGCGGATTGGTCAATCCGTTCGCGAGATATGGCAGTTTGGAGGTAAGAAACGCTTGAGAAACTCGAAATTTGCGCAGTTCTGATGCTTGAAACGAATAACTAGAACGGCCTAGGTGAAAAGTGCGCATACCGTTGTAATCGGGCGAGTTTCTACTTTCAGATGCAACAGAAATTTTGCGGATCGGTCAATCCGTTCGCGAGATATGGCAGTTTGGATGTAAGAAACGCTTGAGAAACTCAAAATTTTCGCAGTTCTTATGCTCGGAACGAATGACTGGAACGGCCTAGGGGAAAACTACACATACCGTTGTAATCGGGCGAGTTTCTACTTTCAGATGCAACAGAAATTTTGCGGATTGGTCAATCCGTTCGCGAGATGTGGCAGTTTGGAGGTAAGAAACGCTTGAGAAACTCAAAATTTTCGCAGTTCTGATGCTCGAAACGAATAACTAGAACGGCCTAGGGGAAAAGTACGCATACCGATATAATCGGGCGAGTTTCTACTTTGAGATGCAACAAAAATTTTGCGGATTGGTCGATCCGTTCGCGAGATATGGCAGTTTGGAAGTAGGAAACGCTTGAGAAACTCAAAATTTTCGCAGTTCTGATGCTCGAAACGAATAAGTAGAACGGCCTAGGCGAAAAGTACACATACCGATGTAATCGGGCGAGCTTCTACTTTCAGATGCGACAGAAATTTTGCGGATTGGTTGATCCGTTCGCGAGATATGGCAGTTTGGAAGTAAGAAACGCTTGAGAAGCTCAAAATTTTCGCAGTTCTGATGCTCGAAACGAATGACTAGAACGGCCTAGGGGAAAAGTGCGCATACCGTTGTAATCGGGCGAGTTTCTACTTTCAGATGCAACAGAAATTTTGCGGATCGGTCAATCCGTTCGCGGGGTATGGCAGTTTGGATGTAAGAAACGCTTGAGAAACTCAAAATTTTCGCAGTTCTTATGCTCGAAACGAATAACTGGAACGGCCTAGGGGAAAACTACACATACCGTTGTAATCGGGCGAGTTTCTACTTTCAGATGCAACAGAAATTTTGCGGATTGGTCAATCCGTTCGCGAGATATGGCAGTTTGGAGGTAAGAAACGCTTGAGAAACTCAAAATTTTCGCAGTTCTGATGCTCGAAATGAATAACTGGAACGGCCTAGGGGAAAACTACACATACCGTTGTAATCGGGCGAGTTTCTACTTTCAGATGCAACAGAAGTTTTGCGGATTGGTCAATCCGTTCGCGAGATATGGCAGTTTGGAGGTAAGAAACGCTTGAGAAACTCAAAATTTGCGCAGTTCTGATGCTTGAAACGAATAACTAGAACGGCCTAGGGGAAAAGTGCGCATACCGTTGTAATCGGGCGAGTTTCTACTTTCAGATGCAACAGAAATTTTGCGGATCGGTTAATCCGTTCGCGGGGTATGGCAGTTTGGATGTAAGAAACGCTTGAGAAACTCAAAATTTTCGCAGTTCTGATGCTCGAAATGAATAACTGGAACGGCATAGGGGAAAACTACACATACCGTTGTAATCGGGCGAGTTTCTACTTTCAGATGCAACAGAAATTTTGCGGATTGGTCAATCCGTTCGCGAGATATGGCAGTTTGGAGGTAAGAAACGCTTGAGAAACTCGAAATTTGCGCAGTTCTGATGCTTGAAACGAATAACTAGAACGGCCTAGGTGAAAAGTGCGCATACCGTTGTAATCGGGCGAGTTTCTACTTTCAGATGCAACAGAAATTTTGCGGATCGGTCAATCCGTTCGCGAGATATGGCAGTTTGGATGTAAGAAACGCTTGAGAAACTCAAAATTTTCGCAGTTCTTATGCTCGGAACGAATGACTGGAACGGCCTAGGGGAAAACTACACATACCGTTGTAATCGGGCGAGTTTCTACTTTCAGATGCAACAGAAATTTTGCGGATTGGTCAATCCGTTCGCGAGATGTGGCAGTTTGGAGGTAAGAAACGCTTGAGAAACTCAAAATTTTCGCAGTTCTGATGCTCGAAACGAATAACTAGAACGGCCTAGGGGAAAAGTACGCATACCGATATAATCGGGCGAGTTTCTACTTTGAGATGCAACAAAAATTTTGCGGATTGGTCGATCCGTTCGCGAGATATGGCAGTTTGGAAGTAGGAAAGGCTTGAGAAACTCAAAATTTTCGCAGTTCTGATGCTCGAAACGAATAACCAGAACGGCCTAGGCGAATAGTACGCACACCGATGTAATCGAGCGAGCTTCTACTTTCAGATGCAACAGAAATTTTGCGGATTGGTCAATCCGTTCGCGAGATATGGCAGTTTGGAAGTAAGAAACGCTTGAGAAACGCAAAATTTTCGCAGTTCTGATGCTCGAAACGAATGACTAGAACGGCCTAGGGGAGAAGTACGCATACCGTTGTAATCGGGCGAGTTTCTACTTTCAGATGCAACAGAAATTATGCGGATTGGTCAATCCGTTCGCGAGATATGGACGTTTGGTTGTAAGAAACGCTTGAGAAACTCAAAATTTTCGCAGTTCTGATGCTCGAAACGAATAACTAGAACGGCCTAGGGGAGAAGTACGCATACCGTTGTAATCGGGCGAGTTTCTACTTTCAGATGCAACAGAAATCATGCGGATTGGTCAATCCGTTCGCGAGATATGGCCGTTTGGATGTAAGAAACGCTTGAGAAACTCAAAATTTTCGCAGTTCTGATGCTCGAAACGAATAAGTAGAACGGCCTAGGCGAAAAGTACACATACCGATGTAATCGGGCGAGGCTTCTACTTTCAGATGCGACAGAAATTTTGCGGATTGGTTGATCCGTTCGCGAGATATGGCAGTTTGGAAGTAAGAAACGCTTGAGAAGCTCAAAATTTTCGCAGTTCTGATGCTCGAAACGAATGACTAGAACGGCCTAGGGGAAAAGTGCGCATACCGTTGTAATCGGGCGAGTTTCTACTTTCAGATGCAACAGAAATTTTGCGGATCGGTCAATCCGTTCGCGGGGTATGGCAGTTTGGATGTAAGAAACGCTTGAGAAACTCAAAATTTTCGCAGTTCTGATGCTCGAAATGAATACCTGGAACGGCATAGGGGAAAACTACACATACCGTTGTAATCGGGCGAGTTTCTACTTGCAGATGCAACAGAAATTTTGCGGATTGGTCAATCCGTTCGCGAGATATGGCAGTTTGGAGGTAAGAAACGCTTGAGAAACTCGAAATTTGCGCAGTTCTGATGCTTGAAACGAATAACTAGAACGGCCTAGGTGAAAAGTGCGCATACCGTTGTAATCGGGCGAGTTTCTACTTTCAGATGCAACAGAAATTTTGCGGATCGGTCAATCCGTTCGCGAGATATGGCAGTTTGGATGCAAGAAACGCTTGAGAAACTCAAAATTTTCGCAGTTCTGATGCTCGAAATGAATAACTGGAACGGCATAGGGGAAAACTACACATACCGTTGTAATCGGGCGAGTTTCTACTTTCAGATGCAACAGAAATTTTGCGGATTGGTCAATCCGTTCGCGAGATATGGCAGTTTGGAGGTAAGAAACGCTTGAGAAACTCGAAATTTGCGCAGTTCTGATGCTTGAAACGAATAACTAGAACGGCCTAGGTGAAAAGTGCGCATACCGTTGTAATCGGGCGAGTTTCTACTTTCAGATGCAACAGAAATTTTGCGGATCGGTCAATCCGTTCGCGAGATATGGCAGTTTGGATGTAAGAAACGCTTGAGAAACTCAAAATTTTCGCAGTTCTTATGCTCGAAATGAATGACTGGAACGGCCTAGGGGAAAACTACACATACCGTTGTAATCGGGCGAGTTTCTACTTTCAGATGCAACAGAAATTTTGCGGATTGGTCAATCCGTTCGCGAGATATGGCAGTTTGGAGGTAAGAAACGCTTGAGTAACTCAAAGTTTTCGCAGTTCTGATGCTCGAAACAAATAACTAGAACCGCCCAGGGGAAAAGTGCGCATACCGTTGTAATCGGGCGAGTTTCTACTTTCAGATGCAACAGAAATTTTGCGGATTGGTCAATCCGTTCGCGAGATGTGGCAGTTTGGAGGTAAGAAACGCTTGAGAAACTCAAAATTTTCGCAGTTCTGATGCTCGAAACGAATGACTAGAACGGCCTAGGGGAGAAGTACGCATACCGTTGTAATCGGGCGAGTTTCTACTTTCAGATGCAACAGAAATTTTGCGGATTGATCAATCCGTTCGCGAGATATGGCAGTTTGGAGATAAGAAACGCTTGAGAAACTCAAAATTTTCGCAGTTCTGATGCTCGAAACGAATAACCAGAACGGCCTAGGCGAATAGTACGCACACCGATGTAATCGAGCGAGCTTCTACTTTCAGATGCAACAGAAATTTTGCGGATTGGTCAATCCGTTCGCGAGATATGGCAGTTTGGAAGTAAGAAACGCTTGAGAAACTCAAAATTTTCGCAGTTCTGATGCTCGAAACGAATGACTAGAACGGCCTAGGGGAGAAGTACGCATACCGTTGTAATCGGGCGAGTTTCTACTTTCAGATGCAACAGAAATTATGCGGATTGGTCAATCCGTTCGCGAGATATGGACGTTTGGATGTAAGAAACGCTTGAGAAACTCAAAATTTTCGCAGTTCTGATGCTCGAAACGAATGACTAGAACGGCCTAGGGGAAAAGTGCGCATACCGTTGTAATCGGGCGAGTTTCTACTTTCAGATGCAACAGAAATTTTGCGGATCGGTCAATCCGTTCGCGGGGTATGGCAGTTTGGATGTAAGAAACGCTTGAGAAACTCAAAATTTTCGCAGTTCTGATGCTCGAAATGAATAACTGGAACGGCATAGGGGAAAACTACACATACCGTTGTAATCGGGCGAGTTTCTACTTGCAGATGCAACAGAAATTTTGCGGATTGGTCAATCCGTTCGCGAGATATGGCAGTTTGGAGGTAAGAAACGCTTGAGAAACTCGAAATTTGCGCAGTTCTGATGCTTGAAACGAATAACTAGAACGGCCTAGGTGAAAAGTGCGCATACCGTTGTAATCGGGCGAGTTTCTACTTTCAGATGCAACAGAAATTTTGCGGATCGGTCAATCCGTTCGCGAGATATGGCAGTTTGGATGTAAGAAACGCTTGAGAAACTCAAAATTTTCGCAGTTCTTATGCTCGAAACGAATGACTGGAACGGCCTAGGGGAAAACTACACATACCGTTGTAATCGGGCGAGTTTCTACTTTCAGATGCAACAGAAATTTTGCGGATTGGTCTATCCGTTCGCGAGATGTGGCAGTTTGGATGTAAGAAACGCTTGAGAAACGCAAAATTTTCGCAGTTCTGATGCTCGAAACTAATAACTAGAACGGCCTAGGGGAGAACTACACCTACCGTTGTAGTTGGGCGAGTTTCTACTTTCAGATGCAACAGAAATTTTGCGGATTGGTCAATCCGTTCGCGAGATATGGCAGTTTGGAGGTAAGAAACGCTTGAGTAACTCAAAGTTTTCGCAGTTCTGATGCTCGAAACAAATAACTAGAACCGCCTAGGGGAAAAGTGCGCATACCTTTGTAATCGGGCGAGTTTCTACTTTCAGATGCAACAGAAATTTTGCGGATTGGTCAATCCGTTCGCGAGATGTGGCAGTTTGGAGGTAAGAAACGCTTGAGAAACTCAAAATTTTCGCAGTTCTGATGCTCGAAACGAATGACTAGAACGGCCTAGGGGAGAAGTACGCATACCGTTGTAATCGGGCGAGTTTCTACTTTCAGATGCAACAGAAATTTTGCGGATTGATCAATCCGTTCGCGAGATATGGCAGTTTGGAGATAAGAAACGCTTGAGAAACTCAAAATTTTCGCAGTTCTGATGCTCGAAACGAATAACCAGAACGGCCTAGGCGAATAGTACGCACACCGATGTAATCGAGCGAGCTTCTACTTTCAGATGCAACAGAAATTTTGCGGATTGGTCAATCCGTTCGCGAGATATGGCAGTTTGGAAGTAAGAAACGCTTGGGAAACTCAAAATTTTCGCAGTTCTGATGCTCGAAACGAATGACTAGAACGGCCTAGGGGAGAAGTACGCATACCGTTGTAATCGGGCGAGTTTCTACTTTCAGATGCAACAGAAATTATGCGGATTGGTCAATCCGTTCGCGAGATATGGACGTTTGGATGTAAGAAACGCTTGAGAAACTCAAAATTTTCGCAGTTCTGATGCTCGAAACGAATAACTAGAACGGCCTAGGGGAGAAGTACGCATACCGTTGTAATCGGGCGAGTTTCTACTTTCAGATGCAACAGAAATCATGCGGATTGGTCAATCCGTTCGCGAGATATGGCCGTTTGGATGTAAGAAACGCTTGAGAAACTCAAAATTTTCGCAGTTCTGATGCTCGAAACGAATAAGTAGAACGGCCTAGGCGAAAAGTACTCATACCGATGTAATCGGGCGAGCTTCTACTTTCAGATGCGACAGAAATTTTGCGGATTGGTTGATCCGTTCGCGAGATATGGCAGTTTGGAAGTAAGAAACGCTTGAGAAGCTCAAAATTTTCGCAGTTCTGATGCTCGAAACGAATGACTAGAACGGCCTAGGGGAAAAGTGCGCATACCGTTGTAATCGGGCGAGTTTCTACTTTCAGATGCAACAGAAATTTTGCGGATCGGTCAATCCGTTCGCGGGGTATGGCAGTTTGGATGTAAGAAACGCTTGAGAAACTCAAAATTTTCGCAGTTCTGATGCTCGAAATGAATAACTGGAACGGCATAGGGGAAAACTACACATACCGTTGTAATCGGGCGAGTTTCTACTTGCAGATGCAACAGAAATTTTGCGGATTGGTCAATCCGTTCGCGAGATATGGCAGTTTGGAGGTAAGAAACGCTTGAGAAACTCAAAATTTGCGCAGTTCTGATGCTTGAAACGAATAACTAGAACGGCCTAGGTGAAAAGTGCGCATACCGTTGTAATCGGGCGAGTTTCTACTTTCAGATGCAACAGAAATTTTGCGGATTGGTCAATCCGTTCGCGGGGTATGGCAGTTTGGATGTAAGAAACGCTTGAGAAACTCAAAATTTTCGCAGTTCTGATGCTCGAAATGAATAACTGGAACGGCATAGGGGAAAACTACACATACCGTTGTAATCGGGCGAGTTTCTACTTTCAGATGCAACAGAAATTTTGCGGATTGGTCAATCCGTTCGCGAGATATGGCAGTTTGGAGGTAAGAAACGCTTGAGAAACTCAAAATTTTCGCAGTTCTGATGCTCGAAACGAATAACTAGAACGGCCTAGGGGAAAAGTACGCATACCGATATAATCGGGCGAGTTTCTACTTTGAGATGCAACAAAAATTTTGCGGATTGGTCGATCCGTTCGCGAGATATGGCAGTTTGGAAGTAGGAAACGCTTGAGAAACTCAAAATTTTCGCAGTTCTGATGCTCGAAACGAATGACGAGAACGGCCTAGGGGAAAAGTACGCATACCGATGTAATCGGGCGAGTTTCTACTTTCAGATGCAACAGAAATTTTGCGGATTGGTCTATCCGTTCGCGAGATGTGGCAGTTTGGATGTAAGAAACGCTTGAGAAACGCAAAATTTTCGCAGTTCTGATGCTCGAAACTAATAACTAGAACGGCCTAGGGGAGAACTACACCTACCGTTGTAGTTGGGCGAGTTTCTACTTTCAGATGCAACAGAAATTTTGCGGATTGGTCAATCCGTTCGCGAGATATGGCAGTTTGGAGGTAAGAAACGCTTGAGTAACTCAAAGTTTTCGCAGTTCTGATGCTCGAAACAAATAACTAGAACCGCCTAGGGGAAAAGTGCGCATACCGTTGTAATCGGGCGAGTTTCTACTTTCAGATGCAACAGAAATTTTGCGGATTGGTCAATCCGTTCGCGAGATGTGGCAGTTTGGAGGTAAGAAACGCTTGAGAAACTCAAAATTTTCGCAGTTCTGATGCTCGAAACGAATGACTAGAACGGCCTAGGGGAGAAGTACGCATACCGTTGTAATCGGGCGAGTTTCTACTTTCAGATGCAACAGAAATTTTGCGGATTGATCAATCCGTTCGCGAGATATGGCAGTTTGGAGATAAGAAACGCTTGAGAAACTCAAAATTTTCGCAGTTCTGATGCTCGAAACGAATAACCAGAACGGCCTAGGCGAATAGTACGCACACCGATGTAATCGAGCGAGCTTCTACTTTCAGATGCAACAGAAATTTTGCGGATTGGTCAATCCGTTCGCGAGATATGGCAGTTTGGAAGTAAGAAACGCTTGAGAAACTCAAAATTTTCGCAGTTCTGATGCTCGAAACGAATGACCAGAACGGCCTAGGGGAGAAGTACGCATACCGTTGTAATCGGGCGAGTTTCTACTTTCAGATGCAACAGAAATTATGCGGATTGGTCAATCCGTTCGCGAGATATGGACGTTTGGATGTAAGAAACGCTTGAGAAACTCAAAATTTTCGCAGTTCTGATGCTCGAAATGAATAACTGGAACGGCATAGGGGAAAACTACACATACCGTTGTAATCGGGCGAGTTTCTACTTGCAGATGCAACAGAAATTTTGCGGATTGGTCAATCCGTTCGCGAGATATGGCAGTTTGGAGGTAAGAAACGCTTGAGAAACTCGAAATTTGCGCAGTTCTGATGCTTGAAACGAATAACTAGAACGGCCTAGGTGAAAAGTGCGCATACCGTTGTAATCGGGCGAGTTTCTACTTTCAGATGCAACAGAAATTTTGCGGATTGGTCAATCCGTTCGCGAGATATGGCAGTTTGGAGGTAAGAAACGCTTGAGAAACTCAAAATTTGCGCAGTTCTGATGCTTGAAACGAATAACTAGAACGGCCTAGGGGAAAAGTGCGCATACCGTTGTAATCGGGCGAGTTTCTACTTTCAGATGCAACAGAAATTTTGAGGATCGGTCAATCCGTTCGCGGGGTATGGCAGTTTGGATGTAAGAAACGCTTGAGAAACTCAAAATTTTCGCAGTTCTGATGCTCGAAATGAATAACTGGAACGGCATAGGGGAAAACTACACATACCGTTGTAATCGGGCGAGTTTCTACTTTCAGATGCAACAGAAATTTTGCGGATTGGTCAATCCGTTCGCGAGATATGGCAGTTTGGAGGTAAGAAACACTTGAGAAACTCAAAATTTGCGCAGTTCTGATGCTTGAAACGAATAACTAGAACGGCCTAGGTGAAAAGTGCGCATACCGTTGTAATCGGGCGAGTTTCTACTTTTAGATGCAACAGAAATTTTGCGGATCGGTCAATCCGTTCGCGAGATATGGCAGTTTGGATGTAAGAAACGCTTGAGAAACACAACATTTTCGCAGTTCTTATGCTCGAAACGAATAACTGGAACGGCCTAGGGGAAAACTATACATACCGTTGTAATCGGGCGAGTTTCTACTTTCAGATGCAACAGAAATTTTGCGGATTGGTCAATCCGTTCGCGAGATATGGCAGTTTGGAGGTAAGAAACGCTTGAGAAACTCAAAATTTTCGCAGTTCTGATGCTCGAAATGAATAACTGGAACGGCCTAGGGGAAAACTACACATACCGTTGTAATCGGGCGAGTTTCTACTTTCAGATGCAACAGAAGTTTTGCGGATTGGTCAATCCGTTCGCGAGATATGGCAGTTTGGAGGTAAGAAACGCTTGAGAAACTCAAAATTTGCGCAGTTCTGATGCTTGAAACGAATAACTAGAACGGCCTAGGGGAAAAGTGCGCATACCGTTGTAATCGGGCGAGTTTCTACTTTCAGATGCAACAGAAATTTTGCGGATCGGTCAATCCGTTCGCGGGGTATGGCAGTTTGGATGTAAGAAACGCTTGAGAAACTCAAAATTTTCGCAGTTCTGATGCTCGAAATGAATAACTGGAACGGCATAGGGGAAAACTGCACATACCGTTGTAATCGGGCGAGTTTCTACTTTCAGATGCAACAGAAATTTTGCGGATTGGTCAATCCGTTCGCGAGATATGGCAGTTTGGAGGTAAGAAACGCTTGAGAAACTCAAAATTGTCGCAGTTCTGATGCTCGAAACGAATAAGTAGAACGGCCTAGGGGAAAAGTACGCATACCGATATAATCGGGCGAGTTTCTACTTTGAGATGCAACAAAAATTTTGCCGATTGGTCGATCCGTTCGCGAGATATGGCAGTTTGGAAGTAGGAAACGCTTGAGAAACTCAAAATTTTCGCAGTTCTGATGCTCGAAACGAATGACGAGAACGGCCTAGGGGAAAAGTACGCATACCGATGTAATCGGGCGAGTTTCTACTTTCAGATGCAACAGAAATTTTGCGGATTGGTCAATCCGTTCGCGAGATATTGCAGTTTGGAGGTAAGAAACGCTTGAGAAACTCAAAATTTGCGCAGTTCTGATGCTTGAAACGAATAACTAGAACGGCCTAGGGGAAAAGTGCGCATACCGTTGTAATCGGGCGAGTTTCTACTTTCAGATGCAACAGAAATTTTGCGGATCGGTCAATCCGTTCGCGAGATATGGCAGTTTGGATGTAAGAAACGCTTGAGAAACTCAAAATTTTCGCAGTTCTGATGCTCGAAACGAATAACTGGAACGGCCTAGGGGAAAACTACACATACCGTTGTAATCGGGCGAGTTTCTACTTTCAGATGCAACAGAAATTTTGCGGATTGGTCAATCCGTTCGCGTGATGTGGCAGTTTGGAGGTAAGAAACGCTTGAGAAACTCAAAATTTTCGCAGTTCTGATGCTCGAAACGAATAACTAGAACGGCCTAGGGAAAAAGTACGCATACCGTTGTAATCGGGCGAGTTTCTACTTTCAGAAGCAACAGAAATTTTGCGGATTGATCAATCCGTTCGCGAGATATGGCAGTTTGGAGGTAAGAAACGCTTGAGAAACTCAAAATTTTCGCAGTTCTGATGCTCGAAATGAATAACTGGAACGGCCTAGGGGAAAACTACACATACCGTTGTAATCGGGCGAGTTTCTACTTTCAGATGCAACAGAAATTTTGCGGATTGGTCAATCCGTTCGCGAGATGTGGCAGTTTGGAGGTAAGAAACGCTTGAGAAACTCAAAATTTTCGCAGTTCTGATGCTCGAAACGAATAACTAGAACGGCCTAGGGGAGAAGTACGCATACCGTTGTAATCGGGCGAGTTTCTACTTTCAGATGCAACAGAAATTATGCGGATTGGTCAATCCGTTCGCGAGAGATGGCCGTTTGGAGATCAGAAACGCTTGAGAAACTCAAAATTTTCGCAGTTCTGATGCTCGAAACGAATGACAAGAACGGCCTAGGGGAGAAGTACGCATACCGTTGTAATCGGGCGAGTTTCTACCTTCAAATGCAATAGAAATTTTGCGGATTGGTCAATCCGTTCGCGAGATATGGCCGTTTGGATGTAAGAAACGCTTGAGAAACTCAAAATTTTCGCAGTTCTGATGCTCGAAACGAATAACTAGAACGGCCCAGGGGAAAAGTGCGCATACCGTTGTAATCGGGCGAGTTTCTACTTTCAAATGCAATAGAAATCATGCGGATTGGTCAATCCGTTCGCGAGATATGGCAGTTTGGAGGTAAGAAACGCTTGAGAAACTCAAAATTTTCGCAGTTCTGATGCTCGAATCGAATAACTGGAACGGCCTAGGGGAAAACTACACATACCGTTGTAATCGGGCGAGTTTCTACTTTCAGATGCAACAGAAATTTTGCGGATTGGTCAATCCGTTCGCGAGATGTGGCAGTTTGGAGGTAAGAAACGCTTGAGAAACTCAAAATTTGCGCAGTTCTGATGCTTGAAACGAATAACTAGAACGGCCTAGGGGAAAAGTGCGCATACCGTTGTAATCGGGCGAGTTTCTACTTTCAGAAGCAACAGAAATTTTGCGGATTGATCAATCCGTTCGCGAGATGTGGCAGTTTGGATGTAAGAAACGCTTGAGAAACTCAAAATTTTCGCAGTTCTGATGCTCGAAACGAATAACTAGAACGGCCTAGGGGAAAAGTACGCATACCGATGTAATCGGGCGAGTTTCTACTTTCAGATGCAACTGAAATTTTGAGGATTGGTCGATCCGTTCACGAGATATGGCAGTTTGGAAGTAGGAAACGCTTGAGAAGCTCAAAATTTTCGCAGTTCTGATGCTCGAAACGAATGACTAGAACGGCCTAGGGGAAAAGTGCGCATACCGTTGTAATCGGGCGAGTTTCTACTTTCAGATGCAACAGAAATTTTGCGGATTGGTCAATCCGTTCGCGAGATATTGCAGTTTGGAGGTAAGAAACGCTTGAGAAACTCAAAATTTGCGCAGTTCTGATGCTCGAAACGAATAACTGGAACGGCCTAGGGGAAAACTACACATAGCGTTGTAATCGGGCGAGTTTCTACTTTCAGATGCAACAGAAATTTTGCGGATTGGTCAATCCGTTCGCGAGATATTGCAGTTTGGAGGTAAGAAACGCTTGAGAAACTCAAAATTTTCGCAGTTCTGATGCTCGAAACGAATAACTAGAACGGCCTAGGGGAAAAGTGCGCATACCGTTGGAATCGGGCGAGTTTCTACTTTCAGATGCAACAGAAATTTTGCGGATTGGTCAATCCGTTCGCGAGATTTGGCAGTTTGGAGGTAAGAAACGCTTGAGAAACTCAAAATTTTCGCAGTTCTGATGCTCGAAACGAATAACTAGAACGGCCTAGGGGAGAAGTACGCATACCGTTGTAATCGGGCGAGTTTCTACTTTCAGATGCAACAGAAATTATGCGGATTGGTCAATCCGTTCGCGAGAGATGGCCGTTTGGAGATCAGAAACGCTTGAGAAACTCAAAATTTTCGCAGTTCTGATGCTCGAAATGAATAACTGGAACGGCCTAGGGGAAAACTACACATACCGTTGTAATCGGGCGAGTTTCTACTTTCAGATGCAACAGAAATTTTGCGGATTGGTCAATCCGTTCGCGAGATATGGCAGTTTGGAGGTAAGAAACGCTTGAGAAACTCAAAATTTTCGCAGTTCTGATGCTCGAAACGAATAACTAGAACGGCCCAGGGGAAAAGTGCGCATACCGTTGTAATCGGGCGAGTTTCTACTTTCAAATGCAATAGAAATCATGCGGATTGGTCAATCCGTTCGCGAGATATGGCAGTTTGGAGGTAAGAAACGCTTGAGAAACTCAAAATTTTCGCAGTTCTGATGCTCGAATCGAATAACTGGAACGGCCTAGGGGAAAACTACACATACCGTTGTAATCGGGCGAGTTTCTACTTTCAGATGCAACAGAAATTTTGCGGATTGGTCAATCCGTTCGCGAGATGTGGCAGTTTGGAGGTAAGAAACGCTTGAGAAACTCAAAATTTGCGCAGTTCTGATGCTTGAAACGAATAACTAGAACGGCCTAGGGGAAAAGTGCGCATACCGTTGTAATCGGGCGAGTTTCTACTTTCAGAAGCAACAGAAATTTTGCGGATTGATCAATCCGTTCGCGAGATGTGGCAGTTTGGAGGTAAGAAACGCTTGAGAAACTCAAAATTTTCGCAGTTCTGATGCTCGAAACGAATAACTAGAACGGCCTAGGGGAAAAGTACGCATACCGATGTAATCGGGCGAGTTTCTACTTTCAGATGCAACTGAAATTTTGAGGATTGGTCGATCCGTTCACGAGATATGGCAGTTTGGAAGTAGCAAACGCTTGAGAAGCTCAAAATTTTCGCAGTTCTGATGCTCGAAACGAATGACTAGAACGGCCTAGGGGAAAAGTGCGCATACCGTTGTAATCGGGCGAGTTTCTACTTTCAGATGCAACAGAAATTTTGCGGATTGGTCAATCCGTTCGCGAGATATTGCAGTTTGGAGGTAAGAAACGCTTGAGAAACTCAAAATTTGCGCAGTTCTGATGCTCGAAACGAATAACTGGAACGGCCTAGGGGAAAACTACACATAGCGTTGTAATCGGGCGAGTTTCTACTTTCAGATGCAACAGAAATTTTGCGGATTGGTCAATCCGTTCGCGAGATATTGCAGTTTGGAGGTAAGAAACGCTTGAGAAACTCAAAATTTTCGCAGTTCTGATGCTCGAAACGAATAACTAGAACGGCCTAGGGGAAAAGTGCGCATACCGTTGGAATCGGGCGAGTTTCTACTTTCAGATGCAACAGAAATTTTGCGGATTGGTCAATCCGTTCGCGAGATTTGGCAGTTTGGAGGTAAGAAACGCTTGAGAAACTCAAAATTTTCGCAGTTCTGATGCTCGAAATGAATAACTGGAACGGCCTAGGGGAAAACTACACATACCGTTGTAATCGGGCGAGTTTCTACTTTCAGATGCAACAGAAATTTTGCGGATTGGTCAATCCGTTCGCGAGATGTGGCAGTTTGGAGGTAAGAAACGCTTGAGAAACTCAAAATTTGCGCAGTTCTGATGCTTGAAACGAATAACTAGAACGGCCTAGGGGAAAAGTGCGCATACCGTTGTAATCGGGCGAGTTTCTACTTTCAGAAGCAACAGAAATTTTGCGGATTGATCAATCCGTTCGCGAGATGTGGCAGTTTGGAGGTAAGAAACGCTTGAGAAACTCAAAATTTTCGCAGTTCTGATGCTCGAAACGAATAACTAGAACGGCCTAGGGGAAAAGTACGCATACCGATGTAATCGGGCGAGTTTCTACTTTCAGATGCAACTGAAATTTTGAGGATTGGTCGATCCGTTCACGAGATATGGCAGTTTGGAAGTAGCAAACGCTTGAGAAGCTCAAAATTTTCGCAGTTCTGATGCTCGAAACGAATGACTAGAACGGCCTAGGGGAAAAGTGCGCATACCGTTGTAATCGGGCGAGTTTCTACTTTCAGATGCAACAGAAATTTTGCGGATTGGTCAATCCGTTCGCGAGATATTGCAGTTTGGAGGTAAGAAACGCTTGAGAAACTCAAAATTTGCGCAGTTCTGATGCTCGAAACGAATAACTGGAACGGCCTAGGGGAAAACTACACATAGCGTTGTAATCGGGCGAGTTTCTACTTTCAGATGCAACAGAAATTTTGCGGATTGGTCAATCCGTTCGCGAGATATTGCAGTTTGGAGGTAAGAAACGCTTGAGAAACTCAAAATTTTCGCAGTTCTGATGCTCGAAACGAATAACTAGAACGGCCTAGGGGAAAAGTGCGCATACCGTTGGAATCGGGCGAGTTTCTACTTTCAGATGCAACAGAAATTTTGCGGATTGGTCAATCCGTTCGCGAGATTTGGCAGTTTGGAGGTAAGAAACGCTTGAGAAACTCAAAATTTTCGCAGTTCTGATGCTCGAAATGAATAACTGGAACGGCCTAGGGGAAAACTACACATACCGTTGTAATCGGGCGAGTTTCTACTTTCAGATGCAACAGAAATTTTGCGGATTGGTCAATCCGTTCGCGAGATATGGCAGTTTGGAGGTAAGAAACGCTTGAGAAACTCAAAATTTGCGCAGTTCTGATGCTTGAAACGAATAACTAGAACGGCCTAGGGGAAAAGTGCGCATACCGTTGTAATCGGGCGAGTTTCTACTTTCAGAAGCAACAGAAATTTTGCGGATTGATCAATCCGTTCGCGAGATATGGCAGTTTGGAGGTAAGAAACGCTTGAGAAACTCAAAATTTTCGCAGTTCTGACTCTCGAAATGAATAACTGGAACGGCCTAGGGGAAAACTACACATACCGATGTAATCGGGCGAGTTTGTACTTTCAGATACAACAGAAATTTTGCTGATTGGTCAATCCGTTTGCGAGATGTGGCAGTTTGGAGGTAAGAAACGCTTGAGAAACTCCAAATTTTCGCTGTTCTGATGCTCGAAACGAATGACTAGAACGGCCTAGGGGAAAAGTCCGCATACCGTTGTAATCGGGCGAGTTTCTACTTTCAGAAGCAACAGAAATTTTGCGGATTGATCAATCCGTTCGCGAGATATGGCCGTTTGGATGTAAGAAACGCTTGAGAAACTCAAAATTTTCGCAGTTCTGATGCTCGAAACGAATAACTGGAACGGCCTAGGGGAAAACTACACATACCGTTGTAATCGGGCAAGTTTCTACTTTCAGATGCAACAGAAATTTTGCGGATTGATCAATCCGTTCGCGAGATATGGCAGTTTGGAGGTAAGAAACGTTTGAGAAACTCAAAATTTTCGCAGTTCTGATGCTCGAAATGAATAACTGGAACGGCCTAGGGGAAAACTACACATACCGTTGTAATCGGGCGAGTTTCTACTTTCAGATGCAACAGAAATTTTGCGGATTGGTCAATCCGTTCGCGAGATGTGGCAGTTTGGAGGTAAGAAACGCTTGAGAAACTCAAAATTTTCGCAGTTCTGATGCTCGAAACGAATAACTAGAACGGCCTAGGGGAGAAGTACGCATACCGTTGTAATCGGGCGAGTTTCTACTTTCAGATGCAACAGAAATTATGCGGATTGGTCAATCCGTTCGCGAGAGATGGCCGTTTGGAGATCAGAAACGCTTGAGAAACTCAAAATTTTCGCAGTTCTGATGCTCGAAACGAATGACAAGAACGGCCTAGGGGAGAAGTACGCATACCGTTGTAATCGGGCGAGTTTCTACTTTCAAATGCAATAGAAATTTTGCGGATTGGTCAATCCGTTCGCGAGATATGGCCGTTTGGATGTAAGAAACGCTTGAGAAACTCAAAATTTTCGCAGTTCTGATGCTCGAAACGAAAAACTAGAACGGCTCAGGGGAAAAGTGCGCATACCGTTGTAATCGGGCGAGTTTCTACTTTCAAATGCAATAGAAATCATGCGGATTGGTCAATCCGTTCGCGAGATATGGCAGTTTGGTGGTAAGAAACGCTTGAGAAACTCAAAATTTTCGCAGTTCTGATGCTCGAAACGAATAACTAGAACGGCCTAGGGGAAAAGTACGCATACCGATGTAATCGGGCGAGTTTCTACTTTCAGATGCAACTGAAATTTTGCGGATTGGTCGATCCGTTCACGAGATATGGCAGTTTGGAAGTAGGAAACGCTTGAGAAGCTCAAAATTTTCGCAGTTCTGATGCTCGAAACGAATGACTAGAACGGCCTAGGGGAAAAGTGCGCATACCGTTGTAATCGGGCGAGTTTCTACTTTCAGATGCAACAGAAATTTTGCGGATTGGTCAATCCGTTCGCGAGATATTGCAGTTTGGAGGTAAGAAACGCTTGAGAAACTCAAAATTTGCGCAGTTCTGATGCTCGAAACGAATAACTGGAACGGCCTAGGGGAAAACTACACATAGCGTTGTAATCGGGCGAGTTTCTACTTTCAGATGCAACAGAAATTTTGCGGATTGGTCAATCCGTTCGCGAGATATTGCAGTTTGGAGGTAAGAAACGCTTGAGAAACTCAAAATTTTCGCAGTTCTGATGCTCGAAACGAATAACTAGAACGGCCTAGGGGAAAAGTGCGCATACCGTTGGAATCGGGCGAGTTTCTACTTTCAGATGCAACAGAAATTTTGCGGATTGGTCAATCCGTTCGCGAGATTTGGCAGTTTGGAGGTAAGAAACGCTTGAGAAACTCAAAATTTTCGCAGTTCTGATGCTCGAAACGAATAACTAGAACGGCCTAGGGGAGAAGTACGCATACCGTTGTAATCGGGCGAGTTTCTACTTTCAGATGCAACAGAAATTATGCGGATTGGTCAATCCGTTCGCGAGAGATGGCCGTTTGGAGATCAGAAACGCTTGAGAAACTCAAAATTTTCGCAGTTCTGATGCTCGAAACGATTGACAAGAACGGCCTAGGGGAGAAGTACGCATACCGTTGTAATCGGGCGAGTTTCTACTTTCAAATGCAATAGAAATTTTGCGGATTGGTCAATCCGTTCGCGAGATATGGCCGTTTGGATGTAAGAAACGCTTGAGAAACTCAAAATTTTCGCAGTTCTGATGCTCGAAACGAATAACTAGAACGGCCTAGGGGAAAGGTACGCATACCGATGTAATCGGGCGAGTTTCTACTGTCAGATGCAACTGAAATTTTGCGGATTGATCAATCCGTTCGCGAGATATGGCAGTTTGGAGGTAAGAAACGCTTGAGAAACTCAAAATTTTCGCAGTTCTGATGCTCGAAACGAATGACAAGAACGGCCTAGGGGAGAAGTACGCATACCGTTGTAATCGGGCGAGTTTCTACTTTCAAATGCAACAGAAATTATGCGGATTGGTCAATCCGTTCGCGAGATATGGCCGTTTGGAAGTAAGAAACGCTTGAGAAACTCAAAATTTTCGCAGTTCTGATGCTCGAAACGAATAACTAGAACGGACTAGCGGAGAAGTACGCATACCGTTGTAATCGGGCGAGTTTCTACTTTCAGATGCAACAGAAATTATGCGGATTGGTCAATCCGTTCGCGAGATATGGCAGTTTGGAGGTAAGAATCGCTTGAGAAACTCAAAATTTGCGCAGATCTGATGCTTGAAACGAATAACTAGAACGCCCTAGGGGAAAACGACACATACCGTTGTAATCGGGCGAGTTTCTACTTTCAGATGCAACAGAAATTTTGCGGATTGGTCAATCCGTTCGCGAGATATTGCAGTTTGGAGGTAAGAAACGCTTGAGAAACTCAAAATTTGCGCAGTTCTGATGCTTGAAACGAATAACTAGGACGGCCTAGGGGAAAAGTGCGCATACAATTGTAATCGGGCGAGTTTCTACTTTCAGATGCAACAGAAATTTTGCGGATCGGTCAATCCGTTCGCGAGATATGGCAGTTTGGATGTAAGAAACGCTTGAGAAACTCAAAATTTTCGCAGTTCTGATGCTCGAAACGAATAACTGGAACGGCCTAGGGGAAAACTACACATACCGTTGTAATCGGGCGAGTTTCTACTTTCACATGCAACAGAAATTTTGCGGATTGGTCAATCCGTTCGCGTGATGTGGCAGTTTGGAGGTAAGAAACGCTTGAGAAACTCAAAATTTTCGCAGTTCTGATGCTCGAAACGAATAACTAGAACGGCCTAGGGAAAAAGTACGCATACCGTTGTAATCGGGCGAGTTTCTACTTTCAGAAGCAACAGAAATTTTGCGGATTGATCAATCCGTTCGCGAGATATGGCAGTTTGGAGGTAAGAAACGCTTGAGAAACTCAAAATTTTCGCAGTTCTGACGCTCGAAATGAATAACTGGAACGGCCTAGGGGAAAACTACACATACCGATGTAATCGGGCGAGTTTGTACTTTCAGATACAACAGAAATTTTGCTGATTGGTCAATCCGTTTGCGAGATGTGGCAGTTTGGAGGTAAGAAACGCTTGAGAAACTCCAAATTTTCGCTGTTCTGATGCTCGAAACGAATGACTAGAACGGCCTAGGGGAAAAGTCCGCATACCGTTGTAATCGGGCGAGTTTCTACTTTCAGAAGCAACAGAAATTTTGCGGATTGATCAATCCGTTCGCGAGATATGGCCGTTTGGATGTAAGAAACGCTTGAGAAACTCAAAATTTTCGCAGTTCTGATGCTCGAAACGAATAACTGGAACGGCCTAGGGGAAAACTACACATACCGTTGTAATCGGGCAAGTTTCTACTTTCAGATGCAACAGAAATTTTGCGGATTGATCAATCCGTTCGCGAGATATGGCAGTTTGGAGGTAAGAAACGTTTGAGAAACTCAAAATTTTCGCAGTTCTGATGCTCGAAATGAATAACTGGAACGGCCTAGGGGAAAACTACACATACCGTTGTAATCGGGCGAGTTTCTACTTTCAGATGCAACAGAAATTTTGCGGATTGGTCAATCCGTTCGCGAGATGTGGCAGTTTGGAGGTAAGAAACGCTTGAGAAACTCAAAATTTTCGCAGTTCTGATGCTCGAAACGAATAACTAGAACGGCCTAGGGGAGAAGTACGCATACCGTTGTAATCGGGCGAGTTTCTACTTTCAGATGCAACAGAAATTATGCGGATTGGTCAATCCGTTCGCGAGAGATGGCCGTTTGGAGATCAGAAACGCTTGAGAAACTCAAAATTTTCGCAGTTCTGATGCTCGAAACGAATGACAAGAACGGCCTAGGGGAGAAGTACGCATACCGTTGTAATCGGGCGAGTTTCTACTTTCAAATGCAATAGAAATTTTGCGGATTGGTCAATCCGTTCGCGAGATATGGCCGTTTGGATGTAAGAAACGCTTGAGAAACTCAAAATTTTCGCAGTTCTGATGCTCGAAACGAAAAACTAGAACGGCTCAGGGGAAAAGTGCGCATACCGTTGTAATCGGGCGAGTTTCTACTTTCAAATGCAATAGAAATCATGCGGATTGGTCAATCCGTTCGCGAGATATGGCAGTTTGGTGGTAAGAAACGCTTGAGAAACTCAAAATTTTCGCAGTTCTGATGCTCGAAACGAATAACTAGAACGGCCTAGGGGAAAAGTACGCATACCGATGTAATCGGGCGAGTTTCTACTTTCAGATGCAACTGAAATTTTGCGGATTGGTCGATCCGTTCACGAGATATGGCAGTTTGGAAGTAGGAAACGCTTGAGAAGCTCAAAATTTTCGCAGTTCTGATGCTCGAAACGAATGACTAGAACGGCCTAGGGGAAAAGTGCGCATACCGTTGTAATCGGGCGAGTTTCTACTTTCAGATGCAACAGAAATTTTGCGGATTGGTCAATCCGTTCGCGAGATATTGCAGTTTGGAGGTAAGAAACGCTTGAGAAACTCAAAATTTGCGCAGTTCTGATGCTCGAAACGAATAACTGGAACGGCCTAGGGGAAAACTACACATAGCGTTGTAATCGGGCGAGTTTCTACTTTCAGATGCAACAGAAATTTTGCGGATTGGTCAATCCGTTCGCGAGATATTGCAGTTTGGAGGTAAGAAACGCTTGAGAAACTCAAAATTTTCGCAGTTCTGATGCTCGAAACGAATAACTAGAACGGCCTAGGGGAAAAGTGCGCATACCGTTGGAATCGGGCGAGTTTCTACTTTCAGATGCAACAGAAATTTTGCGGATTGGTCAATCCGTTCGCGAGATTTGGCAGTTTGGAGGTAAGAAACGCTTGAGAAACTCAAAATTTTCGCAGTTCTGATGCTCGAAACGAATAACTAGAACGGCCTAGGGGAGAAGTACGCATACCGTTGTAATCGGGCGAGTTTCTACTTTCAGATGCAACAGAAATTATGCGGATTGGTCAATCCGTTCGCGAGAGATGGCCGTTTGGAGATCAGAAACGCTTGAGAAACTCAAAATTTTCGCAGTTCTGATGCTCGAAACGATTGACAAGAACGGCCTAGGGGAGAAGTACGCATACCGTTGTAATCGGGCGAGTTTCTACTTTCAAATGCAATAGAAATTTTGCGGATTGGTCAATCCGTTCGCGAGATATGGCCGTTTGGATGTAAGAAACGCTTGAGAAACTCAAAATTTTCGCAGTTCTGATGCTCGAAACGAATAACTAGAACGGCCTAGGGGAAAGGTACGCATACCGATGTAATCGGGCGAGTTTCTACTGTCAGATGCAACTGAAATTTTGCGGATTGATCAATCCGTTCGCGAGATATGGCAGTTTGGAGGTAAGAAACGCTTGAGAAACTCAAAATTTTCGCAGTTCTGATGCTCGAAACGAATGACAAGAACGGCCTAGGGGAGAAGTACGCATACCGTTGTAATCGGGCGAGTTTCTACTTTCAAATGCAACAGAAATTATGCGGATTGGTCAATCCGTTCGCGAGATATGGCCGTTTGGAAGTAAGAAACGCTTGAGAAACTCAAAATTTTCGCAGTTCTGATGCTCGAAACGAATAACTAGAACGGACTAGCGGAGAAGTACGCATACCGTTGTAATCGGGCGAGTTTCTACTTTCAGATGCAACAGAAATTATGCGGATTGGTCAATCCGTTCGCGAGATATGGCAGTTTGGAGGTAAGAATCGCTTGAGAAACTCAAAATTTGCGCAGTTCTGATGCTTGAAACGAATAACTAGAACGCCCTAGGGGAAAACGACACATACCGTTGTAATCGGGCGAGTTTCTACTTTCAGATGCAACAGAAATTTTGCGGATTGGTCAATCCGTTCGCGAGATATTGCAGTTTGGAGGTAAGAAACGCTTGAGAAACTCAAAATTTGCGCAGTTCTGATGCTTGAAACGAATAACTAGGACGGCCTAGGGGAAAAGTGCGCATACAATTGTAATCGGGCGAGTTTCTACTTTCAGATGCAACAGAAATTTTGCGGATCGGTCAATCCGTTCGCGAGATATGGCAGTTTGGATGTAAGAAACGCTTGAGAAACTCAAAATTTTCGCAGTTCTGATGCTCGAAACGAATAACTGGAACGGCCTAGGGGAAAACTACACATACCGTTGTAATCGGGCGAGTTTCTACTTTCACATGCAACAGAAATTTTGCGGATTGGTCAATCCGTTCGCGTGATGTGGCAGTTTGGAGGTAAGAAACGCTTGAGAAACTCAAAATTTTCGCAGTTCTGATGCTCGAAACGAATAACTAGAACGGCCTAGGGAAAAAGTACGCATACCGTTGTAATCGGGCGAGTTTCTACTTTCAGAAGCAACAGAAATTTTGCGGATTGATCAATCCGTTCGCGAGATATGGCAGTTTGGAGGTAAGAAACGCTTGAGAAACTCAAAATTTTCGCAGTTCTGATGCTCGAAATGAATAACTGGAACGGCCTAAGGGAAAACTACACATACCGTTGTAATCGGGCGAGTTTCTACTTTCAGATGCAACAGAAATTTTGCGGATTGGTCAATCCGTTCGCGAGATGTGGCAGTTTGGAGGTAAGAAACGCTTGAGAAACTCAAAATTTTAGCAGTTCTGATGCTCGAAACGAATAACTAGAACGGCCTAGGGGAGAAGTACGCACACCGTTGTAATCGGGCGAGTTTCTACTTTCAGATGCAACAGAAATTTTGCCGATTGATCAATCCGTTCGCGAGATATGGCAGTTTGGAGGTAAGAAACGTTTGAGAAACTCAAAATTTTCGCAGTTCTGATGCTCGAAATGAATAACTGGAACGGCCTAGGGGAAAACTACACATACCGTTGTAATCGGGCGAGTTTCTACTTTCAGATGCAACAGAAATTTTGCGGATTGGTCAATCCGTTCGCGAGATATTGCAGTTTGGAGGTAAGAAACGCTTGAGAAACTCAAAATTTTCGCAGTTCTGATGCTCGAAACGAATAACTAGAACGGCCTAGGGGAAAAGTGCGCATACCGTTGTAATCGGGCGAGTTTCTACTTTCAGAAGCAACAGAAATTTTGCCGATTGGTCAATCCGTTCGCGAGATATGGCAGTTTGGTGGTAAGAAACGCTTGAGAAACTCAAAATTTTCGCAGTTCTGATGCTCGAAACGAATAACTAGAACGGCCTAGGGGAAAAGTACGCATACCGATGTAATCGGGCGAGTTTCTACTTTCAGATGCAACTGAAATTTTGAGGATTGGTCGATCCGTTCACGAGATATGGCAGTTTGGAAGTAGGAAACGCTTGAGAAACTCAAAATTTTCGCAGTTCTGATGCTCGAAACGAATAACTAGAACGGCCTAGGGGAAAAGTGCGCATACCGTTGGAATCGGGCGAGTTTCTACTTTCAGATGCAACAGAAATTTTGCGGATTGGTCAATCCGTTCGCGAGATTTGGCAGTTTGGAGGTAAGAAACGCTTGAGAAACTCAAAATTTTCGCAGTTCTGATGCTCGAAACGAATAACTAGAACGGCCTAGGGGAGAAGTACGCATACCGTTGTAATCGGGCGAGTTTCTACTTTCAGATGCAACAGAAATTATGCGGATTGGTCAATCCGTTCGCGAGAGATGGCCGTTTGGAGATCAGAAACGCTTGAGAAACTCAAAATTTTCGCAGTTCTGATGCTCGAAACGATTGACAAGAACGGCCTAGGGGAGAAGTACGCATACCGTTGTAATCGGGCGAGTTTCTACTTTCAAATGCAATAGAAATTTTGCGGATTGGTCAATCCGTTCGCGAGATATGGCCGTTTGGATGTAAGAAACGCTTGAGAAACTCAAAATTTTCGCAGTTCTGATGCTCGAAACGAATAACTAGAACGGCCTAGGGGAAAGGTACGCATACCGATGTAATCGGGCGAGTTTCTACTGTCAGATGCAACTGAAATTTTGCGGATTGATCAATCC
Organism: Ptiloglossa arizonensis; assembly: GCF_051014685.1. Taxonomy (NCBI): domain Eukaryota; kingdom Metazoa; phylum Arthropoda; class Insecta; order Hymenoptera; family Colletidae; genus Ptiloglossa; species Ptiloglossa arizonensis. Next base: position 187,773 of record NW_027478881.1, on the reverse strand, counting down.
GTTCGCGAGATATGGCAGTTTTGAGGTAAGAAACGCTTGAGAAACTCAAAATTTTCGCAGTTCTGATGCTCGAAACGAATGACAAGAACGGCCTAGGGGAGAAGTACGCATACCGTTGTAATCGGGCGAGTTTCTACTTTCAAATGCAACAGAAATTATGCGGATTGGTCAATCCGTTCGCGAGATATGGCCGTTTGGAAGTAAGAAACGCTTGAGAAACTCAAAATTTTCGCAGTTCTGATGCTCGAAACGAATAACTAGAACGGACTAGCGGAGAAGTACGCATACCGTTGTAATCGGGCGAGTTTCTACTTTCAGATGCAACAGAAATTATGCGGATTGGTCAATCCGTTCGCGAGATATGGCAGTTTGGAGGTAAGAAACGCTTGAGAAACTCAAAATTTGCGCAGTTCTGATGCTTGAAACGAATAACTAGAACGCCCTAGGGGAAAACGACACATACCGTTGTAATCGGGCGAGTTTCTACTTTCAAATGCAACAGAAATTATGCGGATTGGTCAATCCGTTCGCGAGATATGGCCGTTTGGAAGTAAGAAACGCTTGAGAAACTCAAAATTTTCGCAGTTCTGATGCTCGAAACGAATAACTAGAACGGCCTAGGGGAAAAGTACGGATTCCGATGTAATCGGGCGAGTTTCTACTTTCAGATGCAACTGAAATTTTGCGGATTGATCAATCCGTTCGCGAGATATGGCAGTTTGGAGGTAAGAAACGCTTGAGAAACTCAAAATTTTCGCAGTTCTGATGCTCGAAATGAATAACTGGAACGGCCTAGGGGAAAACTACACATACCGTTGTAATCGGGCGAGTTTCTACTTTCAGATGCAACAGAAATTTTGCGGATTGGTCGATCCGTTCGCGAGATATGGCAGTTTGGAAGTAAGAAACGCTTGAGAAATTCAAAATTTTCGCAGTTCTGATGCTCGAAACGAATGACTAGAACGGCCTAGGGGAGAAGTACGCATACCGTTGTAATCGGGCGAGTTTCTACTTTCAGATGCAACAGAAATCATGCGGATTGGTCAATCCCTTCGCGAGATATGGCCGTTTGGATGTAAGAAACGCTTGAGGAACTCAAAATTTTCGCAGTTCTGATGCTCGAAACGAATAACTGGAACGGCCTAGGGGAAAACTACACATACCGTTGTAATCGGGCAAGTTTCTACTTTCAGATGCAACAGAAATTTTGCCGATTGATCAATCCGTTCGCGAGATATGGCAGTTTGGTGGTAAGAAACGTTTGAGAAACTCAAAATTTTCGCAGTTCTGATGCTCGAAATGAATAACTGGAACGGCCTAGGGGAAAACTACACATACCGTTGTAATCGGGCGAGTTTCTACTTTCAGATGCAACAGAAATTTTGCGGATTGGTCAATCCGTTCGCGAGATGTGGCAGTTTGGAGGTAAGAAACGCTTGAGAAACTCAAAATTTTCGCAGTTCTGATGCTCGAAACGAATAACTAGAACGGCCTAGGGGAGAAGTACGCATACCGTTGTAATCGGGCGAGTTTCTACTTTCAGATGCAACAGAAATTATGCGGATTGGTCAATCCGTTCGCGAGAGATGGCCGTTTGGAGATCAGAAACGCTTGAGAAACTCAAAATTTTCGCAGTTCTGATGCTCGAAACGAATGACAAGAACGGCCTAGGGGAGAAGTACGCATACCGTTGTAATCGGGCGAGTTTGTACTTTCAAATGCAATAGAAATTTTGCGGATTGGTCAATCCGTTTGCGAGATGTGGCAGTTTGGAGGTAAGAAACGCTTGAGAAACTCCAAATTTTCGCAGTTCTGATGCTCGAAACGAATGACTAGAACGGCCTAGGGGAAAAGTCCGCATACCGTTGTAATCGGGCGAGTTTCTACTTTAAGAGCAACAGAAATTTTGCGGATTGATCAATCCGTTCGAGAGATATGGCAGTTTGGAGGTAAGAAACGCTTGAGAAACTCAAAATTTTCGCAGTTCTGATGCTCTAAATGAATAACTGGAACGGCCTAGGGGAAAACTACACATACCGTTGTAATCGGGCGAGTTTCTACTTTCAGATGCAACAGAAATTTTGCGGATTGGTCGATCCGTTCGCGAGATATGGCAGTTTGGAAGTAAGAAACGCTTGAGAAATTCAAAATTTTCGCAGTTCTGATGCTCGAAACGAATGACTAGAACGGCCTAGGGGAGAAGTACGCATACCGTTGTAATCGGGCGAGTTTCTACTTTCAGATGCAACAGAAATCATGCGGATTGGTCAATCCCTTCGCGAGATATGGCCGTTTGGATGTAAGAAACGCTTGAGAAACTCAAAATTTTCGCAGTTCTGATGCTCGAAACGAATAACTGGAACGGCCTAGGGGAAAACTACACATACCGTTGTAATCGGGCGAGTTTCTACTTTCAGATGCAACAGAAATTTTGCGGATTGGTCAATCCGTTCGCGAGATATTGCATTTTGGAGGTAAGAAACGCTTGAGAAACTCAAAATTTGCGCAGTTCTGATGCTTGAAACGAATAACTAGATCGGCCTAGGGGAAAAGTGCGCATACCGTTGTAATCGGGCGAGTTTCTACTTTCAGATGCAACAGAAATTTTGCGGATTGGTCAATCCGTTCGCGAGATTTGGCAGTTTGGAGGTAAGAAACGCTTGAGAAACTCAAAATTTTCGCAGTTCTGATGCTCGAAACGAATAACTAGAACGGCCTAGGGGAGAAGTACGCATACCGTTGTAATCGGGCGAGTTTCTGCTTTCAGATGCAACAGAAATTATGCGGATTGGTCAATCCGTTCGCGAGAGATGGCCGTTTGGAGATCAGAAACGCTTGAGAAACTCAAAATTTTCGCAGTTCTGATGCTCGAAACGAATGACAAGAACGGCCTAGGGGAGAAGTACGCATACCGTTGTAATCGGGCGAGTTTCTACTTTCAAATGCAATAGAAATTTTGCGGATTGGTCAATCCGTTCGCGAGATATGGCCGTTTGGATGTAAGAAACGCTTGAGAAACTCAAAATTTTCGCAGTTCTGATGCTCGAAACGAATAACTAGAACGGCCCAGGGGAAAAGTGCGCATACCGTTGTATTCGGGCGAGTTTCTACTTTCAAATGCAATAGAAATCATGCGGATTTGTCAATCCGTTCGCGAGATATGGCAGTTTGGAGGTAAGAAACGCTTGAGAAACTCAAAATTTTCGCAGTTCTGATGCTGGAAACGAATAACTAGAACGGCCTAGGGGAAAAGTACGCATACCGATGTAATCGGGCGAGTTTCTACTTTCAGATGCAACAGAAATTTTGCGGATTGATCAATCCGTTCGCGAGATATGGCAGTTTGGAGGTAAGAAACGCTTGAGAAACTCAAAATTTTCGCAGTTCTGATGCTCGAAACGAATAACTAGAACGGCCTAGGGGAAAAGTACGCATACCGATGTAATCGGGCGAGTTTCTACTTTCAGATGCAACTGAAATTTTGCGGATTGGTTGTTCCGTTCACGAGATATGGCAGTTTGGAAGTAGGAAACGCTTGAGAAGCTCAAAATTTTCGCGGTTCTGATGCTCGAAACGAATAACTAGAACGGCTCAGGGGAAAAGTGCGCATACCGTTGTAATCGGGCGAGTTTCTACTTTCAATTGCAATAGAAATCATGCGGATTGGTCAATCCGTTCGCGAGATATGGCAGTTTGGTGGTAAGAAACGCTTGAGAAACTCAAAATTTTCGCAGTTCTGATGCTCGAAACGAATAACTGGAACGGCATAGGGGAAAACTACACATACCGTTGTAATCGGGCGAGTTTCTACTTTCAGATGCAACAGAAATTTTGCGGATTGGTCAATCCGTTCGCGAGATGTGGCAGTTTGGAGGTAAGAAACGCCTGAGAAACTCAAAATTTTCGCAGTTCTAATGCTCGAAACGAATAACTAGAACGGCCTAGGGGAAAAGTACGCATACCGATGTAATCGGGCGAGTTTCTACTTTCTGATGCAACTGAAATTTTGCGGATTGGTCGATCCGTTCACGAGATATGGCAGTTTGGAAGTAGGAAACGCTTGAGAAGCTCAAAATTTTCGCAGTTCTGATGCTCGAAACGAATGACTAGAACGGCCTAGGGGAAAAGTGCGCATACCGTTGTAATCGGGCGAGTTTCTGCTTTCAGAAGCAACAGAAATTTTGCGGATTGGACAATCCGTTCGCGAGATGTGGCAGTTTGGAGGTAAGAAACGCTTGAGAAACTCAAAATTTTCGCAGTTCTGATGCTCGAAATGAATAACTGGAACGGCCTAAGGGAAAACTACACATACCGTTGTAATCGGGCGAGTTTCTACTTCCAGATGCAACAGAAATTTTGCGGATTGGTCAATCCGTTCGCGAGATATTGCAGTTTGGAGGTAAGAAACGCTTGAGAAACTCAAAATTTGCGCAGTTCTGATGCTCGAAACGAATAACTGGAACGGCCTAGGAGAAAACTACACATAGCGTTGTAATCGGGCGAGTTTCTACTTTCATATGCAACAGAAATTTTGCGGATTGGTCAATCCGTTCGCGAGATGTGGCAGTTTGGAGGTAAGAAACGCTTGAGAAACTCAAAATTTTCGCAGTTCTGATGCTCGAAACGAATGACTAGAACGGCCTAGGGGAAAAGTGCGCATACCGTTGTAATCGGGCGAGTTTCTGCTTTCAGAAGCAACAGAAATTTTGCGGATTGGTCAATCCGTTCGCGAGATGTGGCAGTTTGGATGTAAGAAACGCTTGAGAAACTCAAAATTTTCGCAGTTCTGATGCTCGAAATGAATAACTGGAACGGCCTAGGGGAAAACTACACATACCGTTGTAATCGGGCGAGTTTCTACTTTCAGATGCAACAGAAATTTTGCGGATTGGTCAATCCGTTCGCGAGATATTGCAGTTTGGAGGTAAGAAACGCTTGAGAAACTCAAAATTTGCGCAGTTCTGATGCCTGAAACGAATAACTAGATCGGCCTAGGGGAAAAGTGCGCATACCGTTGTAATCGGGCGAGTTTCTGCTTTCAGATGCAACAGAAATTTTGCGGATTGGTCAATCCGTTCGCGAGATGTGGCAGTTTGGAGGTAAGAAACGCTTGAGAAACTCAAAATTTTCGCAGTTCTGATGCTCGAAACGAATAACTAGAACGGCCTAGGGGAAAAGTACGCATACCGATGTAATCGGGCGAGTTTCTACTTTCAGATGCAACTGAAATTTTGCGGATTGGTCGATCCGTTCACGAGATATGGCAGTTTGGAAGTAGGAAACGCTTGAGAAGCTCAAAATTTTCGCAGTTCTGATGCTCGAAACGAATGACTAGAACGGCCTAGGGGAAAAGTGCGCATACCGTTGTAATCGGGCGAGTTTCTGCTTTCAGAAGCAACAGAAATTTTGCGGATTGGTCAATCCGTTCGCGAGATGTGGCAGTTTGGATGTAAGAAACGCTTGAGAAACTCAAAATTTTCGCAGTTCTGATGCTCGAAATGAATAACTGGAACGGCCTAGGGGAAAACTACACATACCGTTGTAATCGGGCGAGTTTCTACTTTCAGATGCAACAGAAATTTTGCGGATTGGTCAATCCGTTCGCGAGATATTGCAGTTTGGAGGTAAGAAACGCTTGAGAAACTCAAAATTTGCGCAGTTCTGATGCTTGAAACGAATAACTAGATCGGCCTAGGGGAAAAGTGCGCATACCGTTGTAATCGGGCGAGTTTCTACTTTCAGATGCAACAGAAATTTTGCGGATTGGTCAATCCGTTCGCGAGATTTGGCAGTTTGGAGGTAAGAAACGCTTGAGAAACTCAAAATTTTCGCAGTTCTGATGCTCGAAACGAATAACTAGAACGGCCTAGGGGAGAAGTACGCATACCGTTGTAATCGGGCGAGTTTCTACTTTCAGATGCAACAGAAATTATGCGGATTGGTCAATCCGTTCGCGAGAGATGGCCGTTTGGAGATCAGAAACGCTTGAGAAACTCATAATTTTCGCAGTTCTGATGCTCGAAACGAATGACAAGAACGGCCTAGGGGAGAAGTACGCATACCGTTGTAATCGGGCGAGTTTCTACTTTCAAATGCAATAGAAATTTTGCGGATTGGTCAATCCGTTCGCGAGATATGGCCGTTTGGATGTAAGAAACGCTTGAGAAACTCAAAATTTTCGCAGTTCTGATGCTCGAAACGAATAACTAGAACGGCCCAGGGGAAAAGTGCGCATACCGTTGTAATCGGGCGAGTTTCTACTTTCAAATGCAATAGAAATCATGCGGATTGGTCAATCCGTTCGCGAGATATGGCAGTTTGGAGGTAAGAAACGCTTGAGAAACTCAAAATTTTCGCAGTTCTGATGCTCGAAACGAATAACTGGAACGGCCTAGGGGAAAACTACACATACCGTTGTAATCGGGCGAGTTTCTACTTTCAGATGCAACAGAAATTTTGCGGATTGGTCAATCCGTTCGCGAGATGTGGCAGTTTGGAGGTAAGAAACGCTTGAGAAACTCAAAATTTTCGCAGTTCTGATGCTCGAAACGAATAACTAGAACGGCCTAGGGGAAAAGTACGCATACCGATGTAATCGGGCGAGTTTCTACTTTCATATGCAACAGAAATTTTGCGGATTGATCAATCCGTTCGCGAGATATGGCAGTTTGGAGGTAAGAAACGCTTGAGAAACTCAAAATTTTCGCAGTTCTGATGCTCGAAATGAATAACTGGAACGGCCTAGGGGAAAACTACACATACCGTTGTAATCGGGCGAGTTTCTACTTTCAGATGCAACAGAAATTTTGCGGATTGGTCAATCCGTTCGCGAGATTTGGCAGTTTGGAGGTAAGAAACGCTTGAGAAATTCAAAATTTTCGCAGTTCTGATGCTCGAAACGAATAACTAGAACGGCCTAGGGGAGAAGTACGCATACCGTTGTAATCGGGCGAGGTTCTACTTTCAGATGCAACAGAAATTATGCGGATTGGTCAATCCGTTCGCGAGAGATGGCCGTTTGGAGATCAGAAACGCTTGAGAAACTCAAAATTTTCGCAGTTCTGTTGCTCGAAACGAATGACAAGAACGGCCTAGGGGAGAAGTACGCATACCGTTGTAATCGGGCGAGTTTCTACTTTCAAATGCAATAGAAATTTTGCGGATTGGTCAATCCGTTCGCGAGATATGGCAGTTTGGAGGTAAGAAACGCTTGAGAAACTCAAAATTTTCGCAGTTCTGATGCTCGAAACGAATAACTGGAACGGCCTAGGGGAAAACTACACATACCGATGTAATCGGGCGAGTTTCTACTTTCAGATTCAACTGAAATTTTGCGGATTGGTCGATCCGTTCACGAGATATGGCAGTTTGGAAGTAGGAAACGCTTGAGAAGCTCAAAATTTTCGCAGTTCTGATGCTCGAAACGAATGACTAGAACGACCTAGGGGAAAAGTGCGCATACCGTTGTAATCGGGCGAGTTTCTGCTTTCAGAAGCAACAGAAATTTTGCGGATTGATCAATCCGTTCGCGAGATATGGCAGTTTGGAGGTAAGAAACGCTTGAGAAACTCAAAATTTTCGCAGTTCTGATGCTCGAAATGAATAACTGGAACGGCCTAGGGGAAAACTACACATACCGTTGTAATCGGGCGACTTTCTACTTTCAGATGCAACAGAAATTTTGCGGATTGGTCAATCCGTTCGCGAGATATGGCAGTTTGGAGGTAAGAAACGCTTGAGAAACTCAAAATTTGCGCAGTTCTGATGCCTGAAACGAATAACTAGAACGGCCTAGGGGAAAAGTGCGCATACCGTTGTAATCGGGCGAGTTTCTACTTTCAGAAGCAACAGAAATTTTGCGGATTTATCAATCCGTTCGCGAGATATGGCAGTTTGGAGGTAAGAAACGCTTGAGAAACTCAAAATTTTCGCAGTTCTGATGCTCGAAATGAATAACTGGAACGGCCTAGGGGAAAACTACACATACCGATGTAATCGGGCGAGTTTGTACTTTCAGATACAACAGAAATTTTGCGGATTGGTCAATCCGTTTGCGAGATGTGGCAGTTTGGAGGTAAGAAACGCTTGAGAAACTCCAAATTTTCGCAGTTCTGATGCTCGAAACGAATGACTAGAACGGCCTAGGGGAAAAGTGCGCATACCGTTGTAATCGGGCGAGTTTATACTTTCAGAAGCAACAGAAATTTTGCGGATTGATCAATCCGTTCGCGAGATATGGCAGTTTGGAGGTAAGAAACGCTTGAGAAACTCAAAATTTTCGCAGTTCTGATGCTCGAAACGAATGACTAGAACGGCCTAGGGGAAAAGTGCGCATACCGTTGTAATCGGGCGAGTTTATACTTTCAGAAGCAACAGAAATTTTGCGGATTGATCAATCCGTTCGCGAGATATGGCAGTTTGGAGGTAAGAAACGCTTGAGAAACTCAAAATTTTCGCAGTTCTGATGCTCTAAATGAATAACTGGAACGGCCTAGGGGAAAAGTACACATACCGTTGTAATCGGGCGAGTTTCTACTTTCAGATGCAACAGAAATTTTGCGGATTGATCAATCCGTTCGCGAGATATGGCCGTTTGGAGATAAGAAACGCTTGAGAAACTCAAAATTTGCGCAGTTCTGATGCTTGAAACGAATAACTAGAACGGCCTAGGGGAAAAGGGCGCATACCGTTGTAATCGGGCGAGTTTCTACTTTCAGAAGCAACAGAAATTTTGCGGCTTTATCAATCCGTTCGCGAGATATGGCAGTTTGGAGGTAAGAAACGCTTGAGAAACTCAAAATTTTCGCAGTTCTGATGCTCGAAATGAATAACTGGAACGGCCTAGGGGAAAACTACACATACCGATGTAATCGGGCGAGTTTGTACTTTCAGATACAACAGAAATTTTGCGGATTGGTCAATCCGTTTGCGAGATGTGGCAGTTTGGAGGTAAGAAACGCTTGAGAAACTCCAAATTTTCGCAGTTCTGATGCTTGAAACGAATGACTAGAACGGCCTAGGGGAAAAGTGCGCATACCGTTGTAATCGGGCGAGTTTATACTTTCAGAAGCAACAGGAATTTTGCGGATTGGTCAATCCGTTCGCGAGATATGGCAGTTTGGAGGTAAGAAACGCTTGAGAAACTCAAAATTTTCGCAGTTCTGATGCTCGAAACGAATGACTAGAACGGCCTAGGGGAAAAGTGCGCATACCGTTGTAATCGGGCGAGTTTATACTTTCAGAAGCAACAGAAATTTTGCGGATTGATCAATCCGTTCGCGAGATATGGCAGTTTGGAGGTAAGAAACGCTTGAGAAACTCAAAATTTTCGCAGTTCTGATGCTCTAAATGAATAACTGGAACGGCCTAGGGGAGAAGTACGCATACCGTTGTAATCGGGCGAGTTTCTACTTTCAAATGCAATAGAAATTTTGCGGATTGGTCAATCCGTTCGCGAGATATGGCAGTTTGGAGGTAAGAAACGCTTGAGAAACTCAAAATTTTCGCAGTTCTGATGCTCGAAACGAATAACTGGAACGGCCTAGGGGAAAACTACACATACCGTTGTAATCGGGCGAGTTTCTACTTTCAGATGCAACAGAAATTTTGCGGATTGGTCAATCCGTTCGCGAGATGTGGCAGTTTGGAGGTAAGAAACGCTTGAGAAACTCAAAATTTTCGCAGTTCTGATGCTCGAAACGAATAACTAGAACGGCCTAGGGGAAAAGTACGCATACCGATGTAATCGGGCGAGTTTCTACTTTCAAATGCAACTGAAATTTTGCGGATTGGTCGATCCGTTCACGAGATATGGCAGTTTGGAAGTAGGAAACGCTTGAGAAGCTCAAAATTTTCGCAGTTCTGATGCTCGAAACGAATGACTAGAACGGCCTAGGGGAAAAGTGCGCATACCGTTGTAATCGGGCGAGTTTCTGCTTTCAGAAGCAACAGAAATTTTGCGGATTTATCAATCCGTTCGCGAGATATGGCAGTTTGGAGGTAAGAAACGCTTGAGAAACTCAAAATTTTCGCAGTTCTGATGCTCGAAATGATTAACTGGAACGGCCTAGGGGAAAACTACACATACCGATGTAATCGGGCGAGTTTGTACTTTCAGATACAACAGAAATTTTGTGGATTGGTCAATCCGTTTGCGAGATGTGGCAGTTTGGAGGTAAGAAACGCTTGAGAAACTCCAAATTTTCGCAGTTCTGATGCTTGAAACGAATGACTAGAACGGCCTAGGGGAAAAGTGCGCATACCGTTGTAATCGGGCGAGTTTATACTTTCAGAAGCAACAGGAATTTTGCGGATTGATCAATCCGTTCGCGAGATATGGCAGTTTGGAGGTAAGAAACGCTTGAGAAACTCAAAATTTTCGCAGTTCTGATGCTCGAAACGAATGACTAGAACGGCCTAGGGGAAAAGTGCGCATACCGTTGTAATCGGGCGAGTTTATACTTTCACAAGCAACAGAAATTTTGCGGATTGATCAATCCGTTCGCGAGATATGGCAGTTTGGAGGTAAGAAACGCTTGAGAAACTCAAAATTTTCGCAGTTCTGATGCTCGAAACGAATGACTAGAACGGCCTAGGGGAAAAGTGCGCATACCGTTGTAATCGGGCGAGTTTATACTTTCAGAAGCAACAGAAATTTTGCGGATTGATCAATCCGTTCGCGAGATATGGCAGTTTGGAGGTAAGAAACGCTTGAGAAACTCAAAATTTTCGCAGTTCTGATGCTCTAAATGAATAACTGGAACGGCCTAGGGGAAAAGTACACATACCGTTGTAATCGGACGAGTTTCTACTTTCAGATGCAACAGAAATTTTGCGGATTGGTCGATCCGTTCGCGAGATATGGCAGTTTGGAAGTAAGAAACGCTTGAGAAATTCAAAATTTTCGCAGTTCTGATGCTCGAAACGAATGACTAGAACGGCCTAGGGGAGAAGTACGCATACCGTTGTAATCGGGCGAGTTTCTACTTTCAGATGCAACAGAAATTTTGCGGATTGATCAATCCGTTCGCGAGATATGGCCGTTTGGAGATAAGAAACGCTTGAGAAACTCAAAATTTGCGCAGTTCTGATGCTTGAAACGAATAACTAGAACGGCCTAGGGGAAAAGGGCGCATACCGTTGTAATCGGGCGAGTTTCTACTTTCAGAAGCAACAGAAATTTTGCGGATTTATCAATCCGTTCGCGAGATATGGCAGTTTGGAGGTAAGAAACGCTTGAGAAACTCAAAATTTTCGCAGTTCTGATGCTCGAAATGAATAACTGGAACGGCCTAGGGGAAAACTACACATACCGATGTAATCGGGCGAGTTTGTACTTTGAGATACAACAGAAATTTTGCGGATTGGTCAATCCGTTTGCGAGATGTGGCAGTTTGGAGGTAAGAAACGCTTGAGAAACTCCAAATTTTCGCAGTTCTGATGCTTGAAACGAATGACTAGAACGGCCTAGGGGAAAAGTGCGCATACCGTTGTAATCGGGCGAGTTTATACTTTCAGAAGCAACAGGAATTTTGCGGATTCATCAATCCGTTCGCGAGATATGGCAGTTTGGAGGTAAGAAACGCTTGAGAAACTCAAAATTTTCGCAGTTCTGATGCTCGAAACGAATGACTAGAACGGCCTAGGGGAAAAGTGCGCATACCGTTGTAATCGGGCGAGTTTATACTTTCAGAAGCAACAGAAATTTTGCGGATTGATCAATCCGTTCGCGAGATATGGCAGTTTGGAGGTAAGAAACGCTTGAGAAACTCAAAATTTTCGCAGTTCTGATGCTCTAAATGAATAACTGGAACGGCCTAGGGGAAAAGTACACATACCGTTGTAATCGGACGAGTTTCTACTTTCAGATGCAACAGAAATTTTGCGGATTGGTCGATCCATTCGCGAGATATGGCAGTTTGGAGGTAAGAAACGCTTGAGAAACTCAAAATTTTCGCAGTTCTGATGCTCGAAACGAATAACTGGAACGGCCTAGGGGAAAACTACACATACCGTTGTAATCGGGCGAGTTTCTACTTTCAGATGCAACAGAAATTTTGCGAATTGGTCAATCCGTTCGCGAGATGTGGCAGTTTGGAGGTAAGAAACGCTTGAGAAACTCAAAATTTTCGCAGTTCTGATGCTCGAAACGAATAACTAGAACGGCCTAGGGGAAAAGTACGCATACCGATGTAATCGGGCGAGTTTCTACTTTCAAATGCAACTGAAATTTTGCGGATTGGTCGATCCGTTCACGAGATATGGCAGTTTGGAAGTAGGAAACGCTTGAGAAGCTCAAAATTTTCGCAGTTCTGATGCTCGAAACGAATGACTAGAACGACCTAGGGGAAAAGTGCGCATACCGTTGTAATCGGGCGAGTTTCTGCTTTCAGAAGCAACAGAAATTTTGCGGATTGATCAATCCGTTCGCGAGATATGGCAGTTTGGAGGTAAGAAACGCTTGAGAAACTCAAAATTTTCGCAGTTCTGATGCTCGAAATGAATAACTGGAACGGCCTAGGGGAAAACTACACATACCGTTGTAATCGGGCGACTTTCTACTTTCAGATGCAACAGAAATTTTGCGGATTGGTCAATCCGTTCGCGAGATATGGCAGTTTGGAGGTAAGAAACGCTTGAGAAACTCAAAATTTGCGCAGTTCTGATGCCTGAAACGAATAACTAGAACGGCCTAGGGGAAAAGTGCGCATACCGTTGTAATCGGGCGAGTTTCTACTTTCAGAAGCAACAGAAATTTTGCGGATTTATCAATCCGTTCGCGAGATATGGCAGTTTGGAGGTAAGAAACGCTTGAGAAACTCAAAATTTTCGCAGTTCTGATGCTCGAAATGAATAACTGGAACGGCCTAGGGGAAAACTACACATACCGATGTAATCGGGCGAGTTTGTACTTTCAGATACAACAGAAATTTTGCGGATTGGTCAATCCGTTTGCGAGATGTGGCAGTTTGGAGGTAAGAAACGCTTGAGAAACTCCAAATTTTCGCAGTTCTGATGCTCGAAACGAATGACTAGAACGGCCTAGGGGAAAAGTGCGCATACCGTTGTAATCGGGCGAGTTTATACTTTCAGAAGCAACAGAAATTTTGCGGATTGATCAATCCGTTCGCGAGATATGGCAGTTTGGAGGTAAGAAACGCTTGAGAAACTCAAAATTTTCGCAGTTCTGATGCTCGAAACGAATGACTAGAACGGCCTAGGGGAAAAGTGCGCATACCGTTGTAATCGGGCGAGTTTATACTTTCAGAAGCAACAGAAATTTTGCGGATTGATCAATCCGTTCGCGAGATATGGCAGTTTGGAGGTAAGAAACGCTTGAGAAACTCAAAATTTTCGCAGTTCTGATGCTCTAAATGAATAACTGGAACGGCCTAGGGGAAAAGTACACATACCGTTGTAATCGGGCGAGTTTCTACTTTCAGATGCAACAGAAATTTTGCGGATTGATCAATCCGTTCGCGAGATATGGCCGTTTGGAGATAAGAAACGCTTGAGAAACTCAAAATTTGCGCAGTTCTGATGCTTGAAACGAATAACTAGAACGGCCTAGGGGAAAAGGGCGCATACCGTTGTAATCGGGCGAGTTTCTACTTTCAGAAGCAACAGAAATTTTGCGGCTTTATCAATCCGTTCGCGAGATATGGCAGTTTGGAGGTAAGAAACGCTTGAGAAACTCAAAATTTTCGCAGTTCTGATGCTCGAAATGAATAACTGGAACGGCCTAGGGGAAAACTACACATACCGATGTAATCGGGCGAGTTTGTACTTTCAGATACAACAGAAATTTTGCGGATTGGTCAATCCGTTTGCGAGATGTGGCAGTTTGGAGGTAAGAAACGCTTGAGAAACTCCAAATTTTCGCAGTTCTGATGCTTGAAACGAATGACTAGAACGGCCTAGGGGAAAAGTGCGCATACCGTTGTAATCGGGCGAGTTTATACTTTCAGAAGCAACAGGAATTTTGCGGATTGGTCAATCCGTTCGCGAGATATGGCAGTTTGGAGGTAAGAAACGCTTGAGAAACTCAAAATTTTCGCAGTTCTGATGCTCGAAACGAATGACTAGAACGGCCTAGGGGAAAAGTGCGCATACCGTTGTAATCGGGCGAGTTTATACTTTCAGAAGCAACAGAAATTTTGCGGATTGATCAATCCGTTCGCGAGATATGGCAGTTTGGAGGTAAGAAACGCTTGAGAAACTCAAAATTTTCGCAGTTCTGATGCTCTAAATGAATAACTGGAACGGCCTAGGGGAGAAGTACGCATACCGTTGTAATCGGGCGAGTTTCTACTTTCAAATGCAATAGAAATTTTGCGGATTGGTCAATCCGTTCGCGAGATATGGCAGTTTGGAGGTAAGAAACGCTTGAGAAACTCAAAATTTTCGCAGTTCTGATGCTCGAAACGAATAACTGGAACGGCCTAGGGGAAAACTACACATACCGTTGTAATCGGGCGAGTTTCTACTTTCAGATGCAACAGAAATTTTGCGGATTGGTCAATCCGTTCGCGAGATGTGGCAGTTTGGAGGTAAGAAACGCTTGAGAAACTCAAAATTTTCGCAGTTCTGATGCTCGAAACGAATAACTAGAACGGCCTAGGGGAAAAGTACGCATACCGATGTAATCGGGCGAGTTTCTACTTTCAAATGCAACTGAAATTTTGCGGATTGGTCGATCCGTTCACGAGATATGGCAGTTTGGAAGTAGGAAACGCTTGAGAAGCTCAAAATTTTCGCAGTTCTGATGCTCGAAACGAATGACTAGAACGGCCTAGGGGAAAAGTGCGCATACCGTTGTAATCGGGCGAGTTTCTGCTTTCAGAAGCAACAGAAATTTTGCGGATTTATCAATCCGTTCGCGAGATATGGCAGTTTGGAGGTAAGAAACGCTTGAGAAACTCAAAATTTTCGCAGTTCTGATGCTCGAAATGATTAACTGGAACGGCCTAGGGGAAAACTACACATACCGATGTAATCGGGCGAGTTTGTACTTTCAGATACAACAGAAATTTTGTGGATTGGTCAATCCGTTTGCGAGATGTGGCAGTTTGGAGGTAAGAAACGCTTGAGAAACTCCAAATTTTCGCAGTTCTGATGCTTGAAACGAATGACTAGAACGGCCTAGGGGAAAAGTGCGCATACCGTTGTAATCGGGCGAGTTTATACTTTCAGAAGCAACAGGAATTTTGCGGATTGATCAATCCGTTCGCGAGATATGGCAGTTTGGAGGTAAGAAACGCTTGAGAAACTCAAAATTTTCGCAGTTCTGATGCTCGAAACGAATGACTAGAACGGCCTAGGGGAAAAGTGCGCATACCGTTGTAATCGGGCGAGTTTATACTTTCAGAAGCAACAGAAATTTTGCGGATTGATCAATCCGTTCGCGAGATATGGCAGTTTGGAGGTAAGAAACGCTTGAGAAACTCAAAATTTTCGCAGTTCTGATGCTCGAAACGAATGACTAGAACGGCCTAGGGGAAAAGTGCGCATACCGTTGTAATCGGGCGAGTTTATACTTTCAGAAGCAACAGAAATTTTGCGGATTGATCAATCCGTTCGCGAGATATGGCAGTTTGGAGGTAAGAAACGCTTGAGAAACTCAAAATTTTCGCAGTTCTGATGCTCTAAATGAATAACTGGAACGGCCTAGGGGAAAAGTACACATACCGTTGTAATCGGACGAGTTTCTACTTTCAGATGCAACAGAAATTTTGCGGATTGGTCGATCCGTTCGCGAGATATGGCAGTTTGGAAGTAAGAAACGCTTGAGAAATTCAAAATTTTCGCAGTTCTGATGCTCGAAACGAATGACTAGAACGGCCTAGGGGAGAAGTACGCATACCGTTGTAATCGGGCGAGTTTCTACTTTCAGATGCAACAGAAATTTTGCGGATTGATCAATCCGTTCGCGAGATATGGCCGTTTGGAGATAAGAAACGCTTGAGAAACTCAAAATTTGCGCAGTTCTGATGCTTGAAACGAATAACTAGAACGGCCTAGGGGAAAAGGGCGCATACCGTTGTAATCGGGCGAGTTTCTACTTTCAGAAGCAACAGAAATTTTGCGGATTTATCAATCCGTTCGCGAGATATGGCAGTTTGGAGGTAAGAAACGCTTGAGAAACTCAAAATTTTCGCAGTTCTGATGCTCGAAATGAATAACTGGAACGGCCTAGGGGAAAACTACACATACCGATGTAATCGGGCGAGTTTGTACTTTCAGATACAACAGAAATTTTGCGGATTGGTCAATCCGTTTGCGAGATGTGGCAGTTTGGAGGTAAGAAACGCTTGAGAAACTCCAAATTTTCGCAGTTCTGATGCTTGAAACGAATGACTAGAACGGCCTAGGGGAAAAGTGCGCATACCGTTGTAATCGGGCGAGTTTATACTTTCAGAAGCAACAGGAATTTTGCGGATTCATCAATCCGTTCGCGAGATATGGCAGTTTGGAGGTAAGAAACGCTTGAGAAACTCAAAATTTTCGCAGTTCTGATGCTCGAAACGAATGACTAGAACGGCCTAGGGGAAAAGTGCGCATACCGTTGTAATCGGGCGAGTTTATACTTTCAGAAGCAACAGAAATTTTGCGGATTGATCAATCCGTTCGCGAGATATGGCAGTTTGGAGGTAAGAAACGCTTGAGAAACTCAAAATTTTCGCAGTTCTGATGCTCTAAATGAATAACTGGAACGGCCTAGGGGAAAAGTACACATACCGTTGTAATCGGACGAGTTTCTACTTTCAGATGCAACAGAAATTTTGCGGATTGGTCGATCCATTCGCGAGATATGGCAGTTTGGAGGTAAGAAACGCTTGAGAAACTCAAAATTTTCGCAGTTCTGATGCTCGAAACGAATAACTGGAACGGCCTAGGGGAAAACTACACATACCGTTGTAATCGGGCGAGTTTCTACTTTCAGATGCAACAGAAATTTTGCGAATTGGTCAATCCGTTCGCGAGATGTGGCAGTTTGGAGGTAAGAAACGCTTGAGAAACTCAAAATTTTCGCAGTTCTGATGCTCGAAACGAATAACTAGAACGGCCTAGGGGAAAAGTACGCATACCGATGTAATCGGGCGAGTTTCTACTTTCAAATGCAACTGAAATTTTGCGGATTGGTCGATCCGTTCACGAGATATGGCAGTTTGGAAGTAGGAAACGCTTGAGAAGCTCAAAATTTTCGCAGTTCTGATGCTCGAAACGAATGACTAGAACGGCCTAGGGGAAAAGTGCGCATACCGTTGTAATCGGGCGAGTTTCTGCTTTCAGAAGCAACAGAAATTTTGCGGATTTATCAATCCGTTCGCGAGATATGGCAGTTTGGAGGTAAGAAACGCTTGAGAAACTCAAAATTTTCGCAGTTCTGATGCTCGAAATGATTAACTGGAACGGCCTAGGGGAAAACTACACATACCGATGTAATCGGGCGAGTTTGTACTTTCAGATACAACAGAAATTTTGTGGATTGGTCAATCCGTTTGCGCGATGTGGCAGTTTGGAGGTAAGAAACGCTTGAGAAACTCCAAATTTTCGCAGTTCTGATGCTTGAAACGAATGACTAGAACGGCCTAGGGGAAAAGTGCGCATACCGTTGTAATCGGGCGAGTTTATACTTTCAGAAGCAACAGGAATTTTGCGGATTGATCAATCCGTTCGCGAGATATGGCAGTTTGGAGGTAAGAAACGCTTGAGAAACTCAAAATTTTCGCAGTTCTGATGCTCGAAACGAATGACTAGAACGGCCTAGGGGAAAAGTGCGCATACCGTTGTAATCGGGCGAGTTTATACTTTCAGAAGCAACAGAAATTTTGCGGATTGATCAATCCGTTCGCGAGATATGGCAGTTTGGAGGTAAGAAACGCTTGAGAAACTCAAAATTTTCGCAGTTCTGATGCTCGAAACGAATGACTAGAACGGCCTAGGGGAAAAGTGCGCATACCGTTGTAATCGGGCGAGTTTATACTTTCAGAAGCAACAGAAATTTTGCGGATTGATCAATCCGTTCGCGAGATATGGCAGTTTGGAGGTAAGAAACGCTTGAGAAACTCAAAATTTTCGCAGTTCTGATGCTCTAAATGAATAACTGGAACGGCCTAGGGGAAAAGTACACATACCGTTGTAATCGGACGAGTTTCTACTTTCAGATGCAACAGAAATTTTGCGGATTGGTCGATCCGTTCGCGAGATATGGCAGTTTGGAAGTAAGAAACGCTTGAGAAATTCAAAATTTTCGCAGTTCTGATGCTCGAAACGAATGACTAGAACGGCCTAGGGGAGAAGTACGCATACCGTTGTAATCGGGCGAGTTTCTACTTTCAGATGCAACAGAAATTTTGCGGATTGATCAATCCGTTCGCGAGATATGGCCGTTTGGAGATAAGAAACGCTTGAGAAACTCAAAATTTGCGCAGTTCTGATGCTTGAAACGAATAACTAGAACGGCCTAGGGGAAAAGGGCGCATACCGTTGTAATCGGGCGAGTTTCTACTTTCAGAAGCAACAGAAATTTTGCGGATTTATCAATCCGTTCGCGAGATATGGCAGTTTGGAGGTAAGAAACGCTTGAGAAACTCAAAATTTTCGCAGTTCTGATGCTCGAAATGAATAACTGGAACGGCCTAGGGGAAAACTACACATACCGATGTAATCGGGCGAGTTTGTACTTTCAGATACAACAGAAATTTTGCGGATTGGTCAATCCGTTTGCGAGATGTGGCAGTTTGGAGGTAAGAAACGCTTGAGAAACTCCAAATTTTCGCAGTTCTGATGCTTGAAACGAATGACTAGAACGGCCTAGGGGAAAAGTGCGCATACCGTTGTAATCGGGCGAGTTTATACTTTCAGAAGCAACAGGAATTTTGCGGATTCATCAATCCGTTCGCGAGATATGGCAGTTTGGAGGTAAGAAACGCTTGAGAAACTCAAAATTTTCGCAGTTCTGATGCTCGAAACGAATGACTAGAACGGCCTAGGGGAAAAGTGCGCATACCGTTGTAATCGGGCGAGTTTATACTTTCAGAAGCAACAGAAATTTTGCGGATTGATCAATCCGTTCGCGAGATATGGCAGTTTGGAGGTAAGAAACGCTTGAGAAACTCAAAATTTTCGCAGTTCTGATGCTCTAAATGAATAACTGGAACGGCCTAGGGGAAAAGTACACATACCGTTGTAATCGGACGAGTTTCTACTTTCAGATGCAACAGAAATTTTGCGGATTGGTCGATCCATTCGCGAGATATGGCTGTTTGGAAGTAAGAAACGCTTGAGAAATTCAAAATTTTCGCAGTTCTGATGCTCGAAACGAATGACTAGAACGGCCTAGGGGAGAAGTACGCATACCGTTGTAATCGGGCGAGTTTCTACTTTCAGATGCAACAGAAATTTTGCGGATTGATCAATCCGTTCGCGAGATATGGCCGTTTGGAAATAAGAAACGCTTGAGAAACTCAAAATTTTCGCAGTTCTGATGCTCGAAACGAATGACTAGAACGGCCTAGGGGAGAAGTACGCATACCGTTGTAATCGGGCGAGTTTCTACTTTCAGATGCAACAGAAATCATGCGGATTGGTCAATCCCTTCGCGAGATATGGCCGTTTGGATGTAAGAAACGCTTGAGAAACTCCAAATTTTCGCAGTTCTGATGCTCGAAACGAATGACTAGAACGGCCTAGGGGAAAAGTGCGCATACCGTTGTAATCGGGCGAGTTTCTACTTTCAGATGCAACAGAAATTTTGCGGATTGATCAATCCGTTCGCGAGATATGGCCGTTTGGAGATCAGAAACGCTTGAGAAACTCAAAATTTTCGCAGTTCTGATGCTCGAAACGAATGACAAGAACGGCCTAGGGGAGAAGTACGCATACCGTTGTAATCGGGCGAGTTTCTACTTTCAAATGCAATAGAAATTTTGCGGATTGGTCAATCCGTTCGCGAGATATGGCCGTTTGGATGTAAGAAACGCTTGAGAAACTCAAAATTTTCGCAGTTCTGATGCTCGAAACGAATAACTAGAACGGCTCAGGGGAAAAGTGCGCATACCGTTGTAATCGGGCGAGTTTCTACTTTCAAATGCAATAGAAATCATGCGGATTGGTCAATCCGTTCGCGAGATATGGCAGTTTGGTGGTAAGAAACGCTTGAGAAACTCAAAATTTTCGCAGTTCTGATGCTCGAAACGAATAACTGGAACGGCCTAGGGGAAAACTACACATACCGTTGTAATCGGGCGAGTTTCTACTTTCAGATGCAACAGAAATTTTGCGGATTGGTCAATCCGTTCGCGAGATGTGGCAGTTTGGAGGTAAGAAACGCTTGAGAAACTCAAAATTTTCGCAGTTCTGATGCTCGAAACGAATAACTAAAACGGCCTAGGGGAAAAGTACGCATACCGATGTAATCGGGCGAGTTTCTACTTTCAGATGCAACTGAAATTTTGCGGATTGGTCGATCCGTTCACGAGATATGGCAGTTTGGAAGTAGGAAACGCTTGAGAAGCTCAAAATTTTCGCAGTTCTGATGCTCGAAACGAATGACTAGAACGGCCTAGGGGAAAAGTGCGCATACCGTTGTAATCGGGCGAGTTTCTGCTTTCAGAAGCAACAGAAATTTTGCGGATTGGACAATCCGTTCGCGAGATGTGGCAGTTTGGAGGTAAGAAACGCTTGAGAAACTCAAAATTTTCGCAGTTCTGATGCTCGAAATGAATAACTGGAACGGCCTAGTGGAAAACTACACATACCGTTGTAATCGGGCGAGTTTCTACTTTCAGATGCAACAGAAATTTTGCGGATTGGTCAATCCGTTCGCGAGATATTGCAGTTTGGAGGTAAGAAACGCTTGAGAAACTCAAAATTTGCGCAGTTCTGATGCTCGAAACGAATAACTGGAACGGCCTAGGGGAAGACTACACATAGCGTTGTAATCGGGCGAGTTTCTACTTTCAGATGCAACAGAAATTTTGCGGATTGGTCAATCCGTTCGCGAGATGTGGCAGTTTGGAGGTAAGAAACGCTTGAGAAACTCAAAATTTTCGCAGTTCTGATGCTCGAAACGAATAACTAGAACGGCCTAGGGGAAAAGTACGCATACCGATGTAATCGGGCGAGTTTCTACTTTCAGATGCAACTGAAATTTTGCGGATTGGTCGATCCGTTCACGAGATATGGCAGTTTGGAAGTAGGAAACGCTTGAGAAGCTCAAAATTTTCGCAGTTCTGATGCTCGAAACGAATGACTAGAACGGCCTAGGGGAAAAGTGCGCATACCGTTGTAATCGGGCGAGTTTCTGCTTTCAGAAGCAACAGAAATTTTGCGGATTGGTCAATCCGTTCGCGAGATGTGGCAGTTTGGATGTAAGAAACGCTTGAGAAACTCAAAATTTTCGCAGTTCTGATGCTCGAAATGAATAACTGGAACGGCCTAGGGGAAAACTACACATACCGTTGTAATCGGGCGAGTTTCTACTTTCAGATGCAACAGAAATTTTGCGGATTGGTCAATCCGTTCGCGAGATATTGCAGTTTGGAGGTAAGAAACGCTTGAGAAACTCAAAATTTGCGCAGTTCTGATGCTTGAAACGAATAACTAGATCGGCCTAGGGGAAAAGTGCGCATACCGCTGTAATCGGGCGAGTTTCTACTTTCAGATGCAACAGAAATTTTGCGGATTGGTCAATCCGTTCGCGAGATTTGGCAGTTTGGAGGTAAGAAACGCTTGAGAAACTCAAAATTTTCGCAGTTCTGATGCTCGAAACGAATAACTAGAACGGCCTAGGGGAGAAGTACGCATACCGTTGTAATCGGGCGAGTTTCTACTTTCAGATGCAAAAGAAATTATGCGGATTGGCCAATCCGTTCGCGAGAGATGGCCGTTTGGAGATCAGAAACGCTTGAGAAACTCAAAATTTTCGCAGTTCTGATGCTCGAAACGAATGACAAGAACGGCCTAGGGGAGAAGTACGCATACCTTTGTAATCGGGCGAGTTTCTACTTTCAAATGCAATAGAAATTTTGCGGATTGGTCAATCCGTTCGCGAGATATGGCCGTTTGGATGTAAGAAACGCTTGAGAAACTCAAAATTTTCGCAGTTCTGATGCTCGAAACGAATAACTAGAACGGCCCAGGGGAAAAGTGCGCATACCGTTGTAATCGGGCGAGTTTCTACTTTCAAATGCAATAGAAATCATGCGGATTGGTCAATCCGTTCGCGAGATATGGCAGTTTGGAGGTAAGAAACGCTTGAGAAACTCAAAATTTTCGCAGTTCTGATGCTCGAAACGAATAACTGGAACGGCCTAGGGGAAAACTACACATACCGTTGTAATCGGGCGAGTTTCTACTTTCAGATGCAACAGAAATTTTGCGGATTGGTCAATCCGTTCGCGAGATGTGGCAGTTTGGAGGTAAGAAACGCTTGAGAAACTCAAAATTTTCGCAGTTCTGATGCTCGAAACGAATAACTAGAACGGCCTAGGGGAAAAGTACGCATACCGATGTAATCGGGCGAGTTTCTACTTTCAGAAGCAACAGAAATTTTGCGGATTTATCAATCCGTTCGCGAGATATGGCAGTTTGGAGGTAAGAAACGCTTGAGAAACTCAAAATTTTCGTAGTTCTGATGCTCGAAATGAATAACTGGAACGGCCTAGGGGAAAACTACACATACCGATGTAATCGGGCGAGTTTGTACTTTCAGATACAACAGAAATTTTGCGGATTGGTCAATCCGTTTGTGAGATGTGGCAGTTTGGAGGTAAGAAACGCTTGAGAAACTCCAAATTTTCGCAGTTCTGATGCTCGAAACGAATGACTAGAACGGCCTAGGGGAAAAGTGCGCATACCGTTGTAATCGGGCGAGTTTATACTTTCAGAAGCAACAGAAATTTTGCGGATTGATCAATCCGTTCGCGAGATATGGCAGTTTGGAGGTAAGAAACGCTTGAGAAACTCAAAATTTTCGCAGTTCTGATGCTCGAAACGAATGACTAGAACGGCCTAGGGGAAAAGTGCGCATACCGTTGTAATCGGGCGAGTTTATACTTTCAGAAGCAACAGAAATTTTGCGGATTGATCAATCCGTTCGCGAGATATGGCAGTTTGGAGGTAAGAAACGCTTGAGAAACTCAAAATTTTCGCAGTTCTGATGCTCTAAATGAATAACTGGAACGGCCTAGGGGAAAACTACACATACCGTTGTAATCGGGCGAGTTTCTACTTTCAGATGCAACAGAAATTTTGCGGATTGGTCAATCCGTTCGCGAGATGTGGCAGTTTGGAGGTAAGAAACGCTTGAGAAACTCAAAATTTTCGCAGTTCTGATGCTCGAAACGAATAACTAGAACGGCCTAGGGGAAAAGTACGCATACCGATGTAATCGGGCGAGTTTCTACTTTCAGAAGCAACAGAAATTTTGCGGATTTATCAATCCGTTCGCGAGATATGGCAGTTTGGAGGTAAGAAACGCTTGAGAAACTCAAAATTTTCGTAGTTCTGATGCTCGAAATGAATAACTGGAACGGCCTAGGGGAAAACTACACATACCGATGTAATCGGGCGAGTTTGTACTTTCAGATACAACAGAAATTTTGCGGATTGGTCAATCCGTTTGTGAGATGTGGCAGTTTGGAGGTAAGAAACGCTTGAGAAACTCCAAATTTTCGCAGTTCTGATGCTCGAAACGAATGACTAGAACGGCCTAGGGGAAAAGTGCGCATACCGTTGTAATCGGGCGAGTTTATACTTTCAGAAGCAACAGAAATTTTGCGGATTGATCAATCCGTTCGCGAGATATGGCAGTTTGGAGGTAAGAAACGCTTGAGAAACTCAAAATTTTCGCAGTTCTGATGCTCGAAACGAATGACTAGAACGGCCTAGGGGAAAAGTGCGCATACCGTTGTAATCGGGCGAGTTTATACTTTCAGAAGCAACAGAAATTTTGCGGATTGATCAATCCGTTCGCGAGATATGGCAGTTTGGAGGTAAGAAACGCTTGAGAAACTCAAAATTTTCGCAGTTCTGATGCTCTAAATGAATAACTGGAACGGCCTAGGGGAAAAGTGCGCATACCGTTGTAATCGGGCGAGTTTCTACTTTCAGAAGCAACAGAAATTTTGCGGATTTATCAATCCGTTCGCGAGATATGGCAGTTTGGAGGTAAGAAACGCTTGAGAAACTCAAAATTTTCGCAGTTCTGATGCTCGAAATGAATAACTGGAACGGCCTAGGGGAAAACTACACATACCGATGTAATCGGGCGAGTTTGTACTTTCAGATACAACAGAAATTTTGCGGATTGGTCAATCCGTTTGCGAGATGTGGCAGTTTGGAGGTAAGAAACGCTTGAGAAACTCCAAATTTTCGCAGTTCTGATGCTTGAAACGAATGACTAGAACGGCCTAGGGGAAAAGTGCGCATACCGTTGTAATCGGGCGAGTTTATACTTTCAGAAGCAACAGGAATTTTGCGGATTGATCAATCCGTTCGCGAGATATGGCAGTTTGGAGGTAAGAAACGCTTGAGAAACTCAAAATTTTCGCAGTTCTGATGCTCGAAACGAATGACTAGAACGGCCTAGGGGAAAAGTGCGCATACCGTTGTAATCGGGCGAGTTTATACTTTCAGAAGCAACAGAAATTTTGCGGATTGATCAATCCGTTCGCGAGATATGGCAGTTTGGAGGTAAGAAACGCTTGAGAAACTCAAAATTTTCGCAGTTCTGATGCTCTAAATGAATAACTGGAACGGCCTAGGGGAAAAGTACACATACCGTTGTAATCGGACGAGTTTCTACTTTCAGATGCAACAGAAATTTTGCGGATTGGTCGATCCATTCGCGAGATATGGCTGTTTGGAAGTAAGAAACGCTTGAGAAATTCAAAATTTTCGCAGTTCTGATGCTCGAAACGAATGACTAGAACGGCCTAGGGGAGAAGTACGCATACCGTTGTAATCGGGCGAGTTTCTACTTTCAGATGCAACAGAAATTTTGCGGATTGATCAATCCGTTCGCGAGATATGGCCGTTTGGAAATAAGAAACGCTTGAGAAACTCAAAATTTTCGCAGTTCTGATGCTCGAAACGAATGACTAGAACGGCCTAGGGGAGAAGTACGCATACCGTTGTAATCGGGCGAGTTTCTACTTTCAGATGCAACAGAAATTTTGCGGATTGATCAATCCGTTCGCGAGATATGGCCGTTTGGAGATCAGAAACGCTTGAGAAACTCAAAATTTTCGCAGTTCTGATGCTCGAAACGAATGACAAGAACGGCCTAGGGGAGAAGTACGCATACCGTTGTAATCGGGCGAGTTTCTACTTTCAAATGCAATAGAAATTTTGCGGATTGGTCAATCCGTTCGCGAGATATGGCCGTTTGGATGTAAGAAACGCTTGAGAAACTCAAAATTTTCGCAGTTCTGATGCTCGAAACGAATAACTAGAACGGCTCAGGGGAAAAGTGCGCATACCGTTGTAATCGGGCGAGTTTCTACTTTCAAATGCAATAGAAATTTTGCGGATTGGTCAATCCGTTCGCGAGATATGGCAGTTTGGAGGTAAGAAACGCTTGAGAAACTCAAAATTTTCGCAGTTCTGATGCTCGAAACGAATAACTGGAACGGCCTAGGGGAAAACTACACATACCGTTGTAATCGGGCGAGTTTCTACTTTCAGATGCAACAGAAATTTTGCGGATTGGTCAATCCGTTCGCGAGATGTGGCAGTTTGGAGGTAAGAAACGCTTGAGAAACTCAAAATTTTCGCAGTTCTGATGCTCGAAACGAATAACTAGAACGGCCTAGGGGAAAAGTACGCATACCGATGTAATCGGGCGAGTTTCTACTTTCAGATGCAACAGAAATTTTGCGGATTGATCAATCCGTTCGCGAGATATGGCAGTTTGGAGGTAAGAAACGCTTGAGAAACTCAAAATTTTCGCAGTTCTGATGCTCGAAATGAATAACTGGAACGGCCTAGGGGAAAACTACACATACCGTTGTAATCGGGCGAGTTTCTACTTTCAAATGCAATAGAAATCATGCGGATTGGTCAATCCGTTCGCGAGATATGGCAGTTTGGAGGTAAGAAACGCTTGAGAAACTCAAAATTTTCGCAGTTCTGATGCTCGAAACGAATAACTGGAACGGCCTAGGGGAAAACTACACATACCGTTGTAATCGGGCGAGTTTCTACTTTCAGATGCAACAGAAATTTTGCGGATTGGTCAATCCGTTCGCGAGATGTGGCAGTTTGGAGGTAAGAAACGCTTGAGAAACTCAAAATTTTCGCAGTTCTGATGCTCGAAACGAATAATTAGAACGGCCTAGGGGAAAAGTACGCATACCGATGTAATCGGGCGAGTTTCTACTTTCAGATGCAACTGAAATTTTGCGGATTGGTCGATCCGTTCACGAGATATGGCAGTTTGGAAGTAGGAAACGCTTGAGAAGCTCAAAATTTTCGCAGTTCTGATGCTCGAAACGAATGACTAGAACGGCCTAGGGGAAAAGTGCGCATACCGTTGTAATCGGGCGAGTTTCTGCTTTCAGAAGCAACAGAAATTTTGCGGATTGATCTATCCGTTCGCGAGATATGGCAGTTTGGAGGTAAGAAACGCTTGAGAAACTCAAAATTTTCGCAGTTCTGATGCTCGAAATGAATAACTGGAACGGCCTAGGGGAAAACTACACATACCGTTGTAATCGGGCGAGTTTCTACTTTCAGATGCAACAGAAATTTTGCGGATTGGTCAATCCGTTCGCGAGATATGGCAGTTTGGAGGTAAGAAACGCTTGAGAAACTCAAAATTTGCGCAGTTCTGATGCTTGAAACGAATAACTAGAACGGCCTAGGGGAAAAGTGCGCATACCGTTGTAATCGGGCGAGTTTCTACTTTCAGAAGCAACAGAAATTTTGCGGATTTATCAATCCGTTCGCGAGATATGGCAGTTTGGAGGTAAGAAACGCTTGAGAAGCTCAAAATTTTCGCAGTTCTGATGCTCGAAATGAATAACTGGAACGGCCTAGGGGAAAACTACACATACCGATGTAATCGGGCGAGTTTGTACTTTCAGATACAACAGAAATTTTGCGGATTGGTCAATCCGTTTGCGAGATGTGGCAGTTTGGAGGTAAGAAACGCTTGAGAAACTCCAAATTTTCGCAGTTCTGATGCTCGAAACGAATGACTAGAACGGCCTAGGGGAGAAGTACGCATACCGTTGTAATCGGGCGAGTTTCTACTTTCAGATGCAACAGAAATTTTGCGGATTGATCAATCCGTTCGCGAGATATGGCCGTTTGGAGATAAGAAACGCTTGAGAAACTCAAAATTTTCGCAGTTCTGATGCTCGAAATGAATAACTGGAACGGCCTAGGGGAAAACTACACATACCGTTGTAATCGGGCGAGTTTCTACTTTCAGATGCAACAGAAATTTTGCGGATTGGTCAATCCGTTCGCGAGATATGGCAGTTTGGAGGTAAGAAACGCTTGAGAAACTCAAAATTTGCGCAGTTCTGATGCTTGAAACGAATAACTAGAACGGCCTAGGGGAAAAGTGCGCATACCGTTGTAATCGGGCGAGTTTCTACTTTCAGAAGCAACAGAAATTTTGCGGATTTATCAATCCGTTCGCGAGATATGGCAGTTTGGAGGTAAGAAACGCTTGAGAAACTCAAAATTTTCGCAGTTCTGATGCTCGAAATGAATAACTGGAACGGCCTAGGGGAAAACTACACATACCGATGTAATCGGGCGAGTTTGTACTTTCAGATACAACAGAAATTTTGCGGATTGGTCAATCCGTTTGCGAGATGTGGCAGTTTGGAGGTAAGAAACGCTTGAGAAACTCCAAATTTTCGCAGTTCTGATGCTCGAAACGAATGACTAGAACGGCCTAGGGGAGAAGTACGCATACCGTTGTAATCGGGCGAGTTTCTACTTTCAGATGCAACAGAAATTTTGCGGATTGATCAATCCGTTCGCGAGATATGGCCGTTTGGAGATAAGAAACGCTTGAGAAACTCAAAATTTTCGCAGTTCTGATGCTCGAAACGAATGACTAGAACGGCCTAGGGGAGAAGTACGCATACCGTTGTAATCGGGCGAGTTTCTACTTTCAGATGCAACAGAGATCATGCGGATTGGTCAATCCCTTCGCGAGATATGGCCGTTTGGATGTAAGAAACCCTTGAGAAACTCAAAATTTTCGCAGTTCTGATGCTCGAAACGAATAACTAGAACAGCCTAGGGGAAAAGTGCGCATACCGTTGTAATCGGGCGAGTTTCTACTTTCAGATGCAACAGAAATTTTGCGGATTGATCAATCCGTTCGCGAGATATGGCAGTTTGGAGATAAGAAACGCTTTAGAAACTCAAAATTTTTGGCAGTTCTGATGCTCGAAACGAATAACTAGAACGGCCCAGGGGAAAAGTGCGCATACCGTTGTAATCGGGCGAGTTTCTACTTTCAAATGCAATAGAATTCATGCGGATTGGTCAATCCGTTCGCGAGATATGGCAGTTTGGAGGTAAGAAACGCTTGAGAAACTCAAAATTTTCGCAGTTCTGATGCTCGAAACGAATAACTGGAACGGCCTAGGGGAAAAATACACATACCGTTGTAATCGGGCGAGTTTCTACTTTCAGATGCAACAGAAATTTTGCGGATTGGTCAATCCGTTCGCGAGATGTGGCAGTTTGGAGGTAAGAAACGCTTGAGAAACTAAAAATTTTCGCAGTTCTGATGCTCGAAACGAATAATTAGAACGGCCTAGGGGAAAAGTACGCATACCGATGTAATCGGGCGAGTTTCTACTTTCAGATGCAACTGAAATTTTGCGGATTGGTCGATCCGTTCACGAGATATGGCAGTTTGGAAGTAGGAAACGCTTGAGAAGCTCAAAATTTTCGCAGTTCTGATGCTCGAAACGAATGACTAGAACGGCCTAGGGGAAAATTGCGCATACCGTTGTAATCGGGCGAGTTTCTGCTTTCAGAAGCAACAGAAATTTTGCGGATTGATCTATCCGTTCGCGAGATATGGCAGTTTGGAGGTAAGAAACGCTTGAGAAACTCAAAATTTTCGCAGTTCTGATGCTCGAAATGAATAACTGGAACGGCCTAGGGGAAAACTACACATACCGTTGTAATCGGGCGAGTTTCTACTTTCAGATGCAACAGAAATTTTGCGGATTGGTCAATCCGTTCGCGAGATATGGCAGTTTGGAGGTAAGAAACGCTTGAGAAACTCAAAATTTGCGCAGTTCTGATGCTTGAAACGAATAACTAGAACGGCCTAGGGGAAAAGTGCGCATACCGTTGTAATCGGGCGAGTTTCTACTTTCAGAAGCAACATAAATTTTGCGGATTTATCAATCCGTTCGCGAGATATGGCAGTTTGGAGGTAAGAAACGCTTGAGAAACTCAAAATTTTCGCAGTTCTGATGCTCGAAATGAATAACTGGAACGGCCTAGGGGAAAACTACACATACCGATGTAATCGGGCGAGTTTGTACTTTCAGATACAACAGAAATTTTGCGGATTGGTCAATCCGTTTGCGAGATGTGGCAGTTTGGAGGTAAGAAACGCTTGAGAAACTCCAAATTTTCGCAGTTCTGATGCTCGAAACGAATGACTAGAACGGCCTAGGGGAGAAGTACGCATACCGTTGTAATCGGGCGAGTTTCTACTTTCAGATGCAACAGAAATTTTGCGGATTGGTCAATCCGTTCGCGAGATATGGCAGTTTGGAGGTAAGAAACGCTTGAGAAACTCCAAATTTTCGCAGTTCTGATGCTCGAAACGAATGACTAGAACGGCCTAGGGGAGAAGTACGCATACCGTTGTAATCGGGCGAGTTTGTACTTTCAGATACAACAGAAATTTTGCGGATTGGTCAATCCGTTTGCGAGATGTGGCAGTTTGGAGGTAAGAAACGCTTGAGAAACTCCAAATTTTCGCAGTTCTGATGCTCGAAACGAATGACAAGAACGGCCTAGGGGAGAAGTACGCATACCGTTGTAATCGGGCGAGTTTCTACTTTCAGATGCAACAGAAATTTTGCGGATTGATCAATCCGTTCGCGAGATATGGCCGTTTGGAGATAAGAAACGCTTAAGAAACTCAAAATTTTCGCAGTTCTGATGCTCGAAACGAATGACTAGAACGGCCTAGGGGAGAAGTACGCATACCGTTGTAATCGGGCGAGTTTCTACTTTCAGATGCAACAGAAATCATGCGGATTGGTCAATCCCTTCGCGAGATATGGCCGTTTGGATGTAAGAAACCCTTGAGAAACTCAAAATTTTCGCAGTTCTGATGCTCGAAACGAATAACTAGAACAGCCTAGGGGAAAAGTGCGCATACCGTTGTAATCGGGCGAGTTTCTACTTTCAGATGCAACAGAAATTTTGCGGATTGATCAATCCGTTCGCGAGATATGGCAGTTTGGAGATAAGAAACGCTTTAGAAACTCAAAATTTTTGGCAGTTCTGATGCTCGAAACGAATAACTAGAACGGCCCAGGGGAAAAGTGCGCATACCGTTGTAATCGGGCGAGTTTCTACTTTCAAATGCAATAGAATTCATGCGGATTGGTCAATCCGTTCGCGAGATATGGCAGTTTGGAGGTAAGAAACGCTTGAGAAACTCAAAAGTTTCGCAGTTCTGATGCTCGAAACGAATAACTGGAACGGCCTAGGGGAAAAATACACATACCGTTGTAATCGGGCGAGTTTCTACTTTCAGATGCAACAGAAATTTTGCGGATTGGTCAATCCGTTCGCGAGATGTGGCAGTTTGGAGGTAAGAAACGCTTGAGAAACTAAAAATTTTCGCAGTTCTGATGCTCGAAACGAATAATTAGAACGGCCTAGGGGAAAAGTACGCATACCGATGTAATCGGGCGAGTTTCTACTTTCAGATGCAACTGAAATTTTGCGGATTGGTCGATCCGTTCACGAGATATGGCAGTTTGGAAGTAGGAAACGCTTGAGAAGCTCAAAATTTTCGCAGTTCTGATGCTCGAAACGAATGACTAGAACGGCCTAGGGGAAAAGTGCGCATACCGTTGTAATCGGGCGGGTTTCTGCTTTCAGAAGCAACAGAAATTTTGCGGATTGATCTATCCGTTCGCGAGATATGGCAGTTTGGAGGTAAGAAACGCTTGAGAAACTCAAAATTTTCGCAGTTCTGATGCTCGAAATGAATAACTGGAACGGCCTAGGGGAAAACTACACATACCGTTGTAATCGGGCGAGTTTCTACTTTCAGATGCAACAGAAATTTTGCGGATTGGTCAATCCGTTCGCGAGATATGGCAGTTTGGAGGTAAGAAACGCTTGAGAAACTCAAAATTTGCGCAGTTCTGATGCTTGAAACGAATAACTAGAACGGCCTAGGGGAAAAGTGCGCATACCGTTGTAATCGGGCGAGTTTCTACTTTCAGAAGCAACAGAAATTTTGCGGATTTATCAAGCCGTTCGCGAGATATGGCAGTTTGGAGGTAAGAAACGCTTGAGAAACTCAAAATTTTCGCAGTTCTGATGCTCGAAATGAATAACTGGAACGGCCTAGGGGAAAACTACACATACCGATGTAATCGGGCGAGTTTGTACTTTCAGACACAACAGAAATTTTGCGGATTGGTCAATCCGTTTGCGAGATGTGGCAGTTTGGAGGTAAGAAACGCTTGAGAAACTCCAAATTTTCGCAGTTCTGATGCTCGAAACGAATGACAAGAACGGCCTAGGGGAGAAGTACGCATACCGTTGTAATCGGGCGAATTTCTACTTTCAGATGCAACAGAAATTTTGCGGATTGGTCAATCCGTTCGCGAGATATGGCAGTTTGGAGGTAAGAAACGCTTGAGAAACTCAAAATTTGCGCAGTTCTGATGCTTGAAACGAATAACTAGAACGGCCTAGGGGAAAAGTACGCATACCGATGTAATCGGGCGAGTTTCTACTTTCAGATGCAACTGAAATTTTGCGGATTGGTCGATCCGTTCACGAGATATGGCAGTTTGGAAGTAGGAAACGCTTGAGAAGCTCAAAATTTTCGCAGTTCTGATGCTCGAAACGAATGACTAGAACGGCCTAGGGGAAAAGTGCGCATACCGTTGTAATCGGGCGAGTTTCTGCTTTCAGAAGCAACAGAAATTTTGCGGATTGATCTATCCGTTCGCGAGATATGGCAGTTTGGAGGTAAGAAACGCTTGAGAAACTCAAAATTTTCGCAGTTCTGATGCTCGAAATGAATAACTGGAACGGCCTAGGGGAAAACTACACATACCGTTGTAATCGGGCGAGTTTCTACTTTCAGATGCAACAGAAATTTTGCGGATTGGTCAATCCGTTCGCGAGATATGGCAGTTTGGAGGTAAGAAACGCTTGAGAAACTCAAAATTTGCGCAGTTCTGATGCTTGAAACGAATAACTAGAACGGCCTAGGGGAAAAGTGCGCATACCGTTGTAATCGGGCGAGTTTCTACTTTCAGAAGCAACAGAAATTTTGCGGATTTATCAATCCGTTCGCGAGATATGGCAGTTTGGAGGTAAGAAACGCTTGAGAAACTCAAAATTTTCGCAGTTCTGATGCTCGAAATGAATAACTGGAACGGCCTAGGGGAAAACTACACATACCGATGTAATCGGGCGAGTTTGTACTTTCAGATACAACAGAAATTTTGCGGATTGGTCAATCCGTTTGCGAGATGTGGCAGTTTGGAGGTAAGAAACGCTTGAGAAACTCCAAATTTTCGCAGTTCTGATGCTCGAAACGAATGACTAGAACGGCCTAGGGGAGAAGTACGCATACCGTTGTAATCGGGCGAGTTTCTACTTTCAGATGCAACAGAAATTTTGCGGATTGATCAATCCGTTCGCGAGATATGGCCGTTTGGAGATAAGAAACGCTTGAGAAACTCAAAATTTTCGCAGTTCTGATGCTCGAAACGAATGACTAGAACGGCCTAGGGGAGAAGTACGCATACCGTTGTAATCGGGCGAGTTTCTACTTTCAGATGCAACAGAAATCATGCGGATTGGTCAATCCCTTCGCGAGATATGGCCGTTTGGATGTAAGAAACCCTTGAGAAACTCAAAATTTTCGCAGTTCTGATGCTCGAAACGAATAACTAGAACAGCCTAGGGGAAAAGTGCGCATACCGTTGTAATCGGGCGAGTTTCTACTTTCAGATGCAACAGAAATTTTGCGGATTGATCAATCCGTTCGCGAGATATGGCAGTTTGGAGATAAGAAACGCTTTAGAAACTCAAAATTTTTGGCAGTTCTGATGCTCGAAACGAATAACTAGAACGGCCCAGGGGAAAAGTGCGCATACCGTTGTAATCGGGCGAGTTTCTACTTTCAGAAGCAACAGAAATTTTGCGGATTTATCAATCCGTTCGCGAGATATGGCAGTTTGGAGGTAAGAAACCCTTGAGAAACTCAAAATTTTCGCAGTTCTGATGCTCGAAACGAATAACTGGAACGGCCTAGGGGAAAAATACACATACCGTTGTAATCGGGCGAGTTTCTACTTTCAGATGCAACAGAAATTTTGCGGATTGGTCAATCCGTTCGCGAGATGTGGCACTTTGGAGATAAGAAACGCTTGAGAAACTCAAAATTTTCGCAGTTCTGATGCTCGACACGAGTAACTAGAACGGCCTAGGGGAAAAGTGCGCATACCGTTGTAATCGGGCGAGTTTCTACTTTCAGATGCAACAGAAATTTTGCGGATCGGTCAATCCGTTCGCGAGATATGGCAGTTTGGATGTAAGAAACGCTTGAGAAACTCAAAATTTTCGCAGTTCTGATGCTCGAAACGACTAACTAGAAAGGCCTAGGGGAAAAGTACGCATACCGGTGTAATCGGGCGAGTTTCTACTTTCAGATGCAACAGAAATTTTGCGGATTGGTCAATCCGTTCGCGGGATATGGCAGTTTGGAGATAAGAAACGCTTGAGAAACTCAAAATTTTCACAGTTCTGATGCTCGAAACGAATAACTAGAACGGCATAGGGGAAAAGTGCGCATACCGTTGTAATCGGGCGAGTTTCTACTTTCAGATGCAACAGAAATTTTGCGGATTGATCAATCCGTTCGCGAGATATGGCAGTTTGGATATAAGAAACGCTTTAGAAACTCAAAATTTTCGCAGTTCTGATGCTCGAAACTAATAACTAGAACGGCCCAGGGGAAAAGTGCGCATACCGTTGTAATCGGGCGAGTTTCTACTTTCAAATGCAATAGAAATCATGCGGATTGGTCTATCCGTTCGCGAGATATGGCAGTTTGGAGGTAAGAAACGCTTGAGAAACTCAAAATTTTCGCAGTTCTGATGCTCGAAACGAATAACTGGAACGGCCTAGGGGAAAACTACACATACCGTTGTAATCGGGCGAGTTTCTACTTTCAGATGCAACAGAAATTTTGCGGATTGGTCAATCCGTTCGCGAGATGTGGCAGTTTGGAGGTAAGAAACACTTGAGAAACTCAAAATTTTCGCAGTTCTGATGCTCGAAACGAGTAACTAGAACGGCCTAGGGGAAAAGTACGCATACCGATGTAATCGGGCGAGTTTCTACTTTCAGATGCAACAGAAATTTTGCGGATTGGTCGATCCGTTCACGAGATATGGCAGTTTGGATGTAGGAAACGCTTGAGAAGCTCAAAATTTTCGCAGTTCTGATGCTCGAAACAAATGACTAGAACGGCCTAGGGGAAAAGTGCGCATACCGTTGTAATCGGGCGAGTTTCTACTTGCAGATGCAACAGAAATTTTGCGGATTGGTCGATCCGTTCTCGAGATATGGCAGTTTGGAGATAAGAAACGCTTGAGAAACTCAAAATTTTCGCAGTTCTGATGCTCGAAACGAATAACTAGAACGGCCTAGGGGAAAAGTACGCATACCGATGTAATCGGGCGAGTTTCTACTTTCAGATGCAACAGAAATTTTGCGGATTGGTCAATCCGTTCGCGAGATATGGCAGTTTGGAGATAAGAGACGCTTGAGAAACTCAAAATTTTCGCAGTTCTGATGCTCGAAACGAATGACTAGAACGGCCTAGGGGAGAAGTACGCATACCGTTGTAATCGGGCGAGTTTCTACTTTCAGATGCAACAGAAATCATGCGGATTGGTCAATCCCTTCGCGAGATATGGCCGTTTGGATGTAAGAAACGCTTGAGAAACTCAAAATTTTCGCAGTTCTGATGCTCGAAACGAATAACTAGAACGGCCTAGGGGAAAAGTGCGCATACCGTTGTAATCGGGCGAGTTTCTACTTTCAGATGCAGCAGAAATTTTGCGGATTGATCAATCCGTTCGCGAGATATGGCAGTTTGGAGATAAGAAACGTTTTAGAAACTCAAAATTTTCGCAGTTCTGATGCTCGAAACTAATAACTAGAACGGCCCAGGGGAAAAGTGCGCATACCGTTGTAATCGGGCGAGTTTCTACTTTCAAATGCAATAGAAATCATGCGGATTGGTCAATCCGTTCGCGAGATATGGCAGTTTGGAGGTAAGAAACGCTTGAGAAACTCAAAATTTTCGCAGTTCTGATGCTCGAAACGAATAACTAGAACGGCCTAGGGGAAAAGTACGCATACCGATGTAATCGGGCGAGTTTCTACTTTCAGATGCAACAGAAATTTTGCGGATTGGTCAATCCGTTCGCGAGATATGGCAGTTTGGAGATAAGAGACGCTTGAGAAACTCAAAATTTTCGCAGTTCTGATGCTCGAAACGAATGACTAGAACGGCCTAGGGGAGAAGTACGCATACCGTTGTAATCGGGCGAGTTTCTACTTTCAGATGCAGCAGAAATTTTGCGGATTGATCAATCCGTTCGCGAGATATGGCAGTTTGGAGATAAGAAACGCTTTAGAAACTCAAAATTTTCGCAGTTCTGATGCTCGAAACTAATAACTAGAACGGCCTAGGGGAAAAGTACGCATACCGATGTAATCGGGCGAGTTTCTACTTTCAGATGCAACAGAAATTTTGCGGATTGGTCGATCCGTTCACGAGATATGGCAGTTTGGAAGTAGGAAACGCTTGAGAAGCTCAAAATTTTCGCAGTTCTGATGCTCGAAACGAATGACTAGAACGGCCTAGGGGAAAAGTGCGCATACCGTTGTAATCGGGCGAGTTTCTACTTTCAGAAGCAACAGAAATTTTGCGGATTGATCAATCCGTTCGCGAGATATGGCAGTTTGGAGGTAAGAAACGCTTGAGAAACTCAAAATTTTCGCAGTTCTGATGCTCGAAATGAATAACTGGAACGGCCTAGGGGAAAACTACACATACCGTTGTAATCGGGCGAGTTTCTACTTTCAGATGCAACAGAAATTTTGCGGATTGGTCAATCCGTTCGCGAGATATGGCAGTTTGGAGG
Source organism: Ptiloglossa arizonensis (assembly GCF_051014685.1). Taxonomy (NCBI): domain Eukaryota; kingdom Metazoa; phylum Arthropoda; class Insecta; order Hymenoptera; family Colletidae; genus Ptiloglossa; species Ptiloglossa arizonensis. The sequence continues at coordinate 151,345 of NW_027478881.1, read as the reverse complement.
TAAGAAACGCTTGAGAAACTCAAAATTTGCGCAGTTCTGATGCTTGAAACGAATAACTGGAACGGCCTAGGGGAAAAGTGCGCATACCGTTGTAATCGGGCGAGTTTCTACTTTCAGAAGCAACAGAAATTTTGCGGATTGATCAATCCGTTCGCGAGATATGGCAGTTTGGAGGTAAGAAACGCTTGAGAAACTCAAAATTTTCGCAGTTCTGATGCTCGAAACGAATAACTGGAACGGCCTAGGGGAAAACTACACATACCGTTGTAATCGGGCGAGTTTCTACTTTCAGATGCAACAGAAATTTTGCGGATTGGTCAATCCGTTCGAGAGATGTGGCAGTTTGGAGGTAAGAAACACTTGAGAAACTCAAAATTTTCGCAGTTCTGATGCTCGAAACGAATAACTAGAACGGCCTAGGGGAAAAGTACGCATACCGATGTAATCGGGCGAGTTTCTACTTTCAGATGCAACAGAAATTTTGCGGATTGGTCGATCCGTTCACGAGATATGGCAGTTTGGAAGTAGGAAACGCTTGAGAAGCTCAAAATTTTCGCAGTTCTGATGCTCGAAACGAATGACTAGAACGGCCTAGGGGAAAAGTGCGCATACCGTTGTAATCGGGCGAGTTTCTACTTTCAGAAGCAACAGAAATTTTGCGGATTGATCAATCCGTTCGCGAGATATGGCAGTTTGGAGGTAAGAAACGCTTGAGAAACTCAAAATTTTCGCAGTTCTGATGCTCGAAATGAATAACTGGAACGGCCTAGGGGAAAACTACACATACCGTTGTAATCGGGCGAGTTTCTACTTTCAGATGCAACAGAAATTTTGCGGATTGGTCAATCCGTTCGCGAGATATGGCAGTTTGGAGGTAAGAAACGCTTGAGAAACTCAAAATTTTCGCAGTTCTGATGCTCGAAACGAATAACTGGAACGGCCTAGGGGAAAACTACACATACCGTTGTAATCGGGCGAGTTTCTACTTTCAGATGCAACAGAAATTTTGCGGATTGGTCAATCCGTTCGAGAGATGTGGCAGTTTGGAGGTAAGAAACGCTTGAGAAACTCAAAATTTGCGCAGTTCTGATGCTTGAAACGAATAACTGGAACGGCCTAGGGGAAAAGTGCGCATACCGTTGTAATCGGGCGAGTTTCTACTTTCAGAAGCAACAGAAATTTTGCGGATTGATCAATCCGTTCGCGAGATATGGCAGTTTGGAGGTAAGAAACGCTTGAGAAACTCAAAATTTTCGCAGTTCTGATGCTCGAAACGAATAACTGGAACGGCCTAGGGGAAAACTACACATACCGTTGTAATCGGGCGAGTTTCTACTTTCAGATGCAACAGAAATTTTGCGGATTGGTCAATCCGTTCGAGAGATGTGGCAGTTTGGAGGTAAGAAACACTTGAGAAACTCAAAATTTTCGCAGTTCTGATGCTCGAAACGAATAACTAGAACGGCCTAGGGGAAAAGTACGCATACCGATGTAATCGGGCGAGTTTCTGCTTTCAGATGCAACAGAAATTTTGCGGATTGGTCGATCCGTTCACGAGATATGGCAGTTTGGAAGTAGGAAACGCTTGAGAAGCTCAAAATTTTCGCAGTTCTGATGCTCGAAACGAATGACTAGAACGGCCTAGGGGAAAAGTGCGCATACCGTTGTAATCGGGCGAGTTTCTACTTTCAGAAGCAACAGAAATTTTGCGGATTGATCAATCCGTTCGCGAGATATGGCAGTTTGGAGGTAAGAAACGCTTGAGAAACTCAAAATTTTCGCAGTTCTGATGCTCGAAATGAATAACTGGAACGGCCTAGGGGAAAACTACACATACCGTTGTAATCGGGCGAGTTTCTACTTTCAGATGCAACAGAAATTTTGCGGATTGGTCAATCCGTTCGCGAGATATGGCAGTTTGGAGGTAAGAAACGCTTGAGAAACTCAAAATTTTCGCAGTTCTGATGCTCGAAACGAATAACTGGAACGGCCTAGGGGAAAACTACACATACCGTTGTAATCGGGCGAGTTTCTACTTTCAGATGCAACAGAAATTTTGCGGATTGGTCAATCCGTTCGAGAGATGTGGCAGTTTGGAGGTAAGAAACACTTGAGAAACTCAAAATTTTCGCAGTTCTGATGCTCGAAACGAATAACTAGAACGGCCTAGGGGAAAAGTACGCATACCGATGTAATCGGGCGAGTTTCTACTTTCAGATGCAACACAAATTTTGCGGATTGGTCGATCCGTTCACGAGATATGGCAGTTTGGAAGTAGGAAACGCTTGAGAAGCTCAAAATTTTCGCAGTTCTGATGCTCGAAACGAATGACTAGAACGGCCTAGGGGAAAAGTGCGCATACCGTTGTAATCGGGCGAGTTTCTACTTTCAGAAGCAACAGAAATTTTGCGGATTGATCAATCCGTTCGCGAGATATGGCAGTTTGGAGGTAAGAAACGCTTGAGAAACTCAAAATTTTCGCAGTTCTGATGCTCGAAATGAATAACTGGAACGGCCTAGGGGAAAACTACACATACCGTTGTAATCGGGCGAGTTTCTACTTTCAGATGCAACAGAAATTTTGCGGATTGGTCAATCCGTTCGCGAGATATGGCAGTTTGGAGGTAAGAAACGCTTGAGAAACTCAAAATTTGCGCAGTTCTGATGCTTGAAACGAATAACTGGAACGGCCTAGGGGAAAAGTGCGCATACCGTTGTAATCGGGCGAGTTTCTACTTTCAGAAGCAACAGAAATTTTGCGGATTGATCAATCCGTTCGCGAGATATGGCAGTTTGGAGGTAAGAAACGCTTGAGAAACTCAAAATTTTCGCAGTTCTGATGCTCGAAATGAATAACTGGAACGGCCTAGGGGAAAACTACACATACCGTTGTAATCGGGCGAGTTTCTACTTTCAGATGCAACTGAAATTTTGCGGATTGGTCAATCCGTTCGCGAGATATGGCAGTTTGGATGTAAGAAACGCTTGAGAAACTCAAAATTTGCGCAGATCTGATGCTCGAAACGAATGACTAGAACGGCCTAGGGGAAAAGTGCGCATACCGTTGTAATCGGGCGAGTTTCTACTTTCAGATGCGGCAGAAATTTTGCGGATCGGTCGATCCGTTCGCGAGATATGGCAGTTTGGAGGTAAGAAACGCTTGAGAAACTCAAAATTTTCGCAGTTCTGATGCTCGACACGAGTAACTAGAACGACCTAGGGGAAAAGTACACATACCGTTGTAATCGGGCGAGTTTCTACTTTCAGATGCAACAGAAATCATGCGGATTGGTCGATCCGTTCACGAGATATGGCAGTTTGGAAGTAGGAAACGCTTGAGAAGCTCAAAATTTTCGCAGTTCTGATGCTCGAAACGAATGACTGGAACGGCCTAGGGGAAAACTACACTTACCGTTGTAATCGGGCGAGTTTCTACTTTCAGATGCAACAGAAATTTTGCGGATTGGTCAATCCGTTCGCGAGATGTGGCAGTTTGGAGGTAAGAAACACTTGAGAAACTCAAAATTTTCGCAGTTCTGATGCTCGAAACGAATAACTAGAACGGCCTAGGGGAAAAGTACGCATACCGATGTAATCGGGCGAGTTTCTACTTTCAGATGCAACAGAAATTTTGCGGATTGGTCGGTCCGTTCACGAGATATGGCAGTTTGGAAGTAGGAAACGCTTGAGAAGCTCAAAATTTTCGCAGTTCTGATGCTCGAATTGAATAACTGGAACGGCCTAGGGGAAAACTACACATACCGTTGTAATCGGGCGAGTTTCTACTTTCAGATGCAACAGAAATTTTGCGGATTGGTCAATCCGTTCGCGAGATATGGCAGTTTGGAGGTAAGAAACGCTTGAGAAACTCAAAATTTGCGCAGTTCTGATGCTTGAAACGAATAACTAGAACGGCCTAGGGGAAAAGTGCGCATACCGTTGTAATCGGGCGAGTTTCTACTTTCAGAAGCAACAGAAATTTTGCGGATTGATCGATCTGTTCGCGAGATATGGCAGTTTGGAGGTAAGAAACGCTTGAGAAACTCAAAATTTTCGCAGTTCTGATGCTCGAAATGAATAACTGGAACGGCCTAGGGGAAAACTACACATACCGTTGTAATCGGGCGAGTTTCTACTTTCAGATGCAACAGAAATTTTGCGGATGGGTCAATCCGTTCGCGAGATATGGCAGTTTGGAGGTAAGAAACGCTTGAGAAACTCAAAATTTGCGCAGATCTGATGCTCGAAACGAATGACTAGAACGGCCTAGGGGAGAAGTGCGCATACCGTTGTAATCGGGCGAGTTTCTACTTTCAGAAGCAACAGAAATTTTGCGGATTGATCAATCCGTTCGCGAGATATGGCAGTTTGGATGTAAGAAACGCTTGAGAAACTCAAAATTTGCGCAGTTCTGATGCTTGAAACGAATAACTAGAACGGCCTAGGGGAAAAGTGCGCATACCGTTGTAATCGGGCGAGTTTCTACTTTCAGAAGCAACAGAAATTTTGCGGATTGATCAATCTGTTCGCGAGATATGGCAGTTTGGAGGTAAGAAACGCTTGAGAAACTCAAAATTTTCGCAGTTCTGATGCTCGAAATGAATAACTGGAACGGCCTAGGGGAAAACTACACATACCGTTGTAATCGGGCGAGTTTCTACTTTCAGATGCAACAGAAATTTTGCGGATTGGTCGATCCGTTCACGAGATATGGCAGTTTGGAAGTAGGAAACGCTTGAGAAGCTCAAAATTTTCGCAGTTCTGATGCTCGAAACGAATGACTGGAACGGCCTAGGGGAAAACTACACATACCGTTGTAATCGGGCGAGTTTCTACTTTCAGATGCAACAGAAATTTTGCGGATTGGTCAATCCGTTCGCGAGATGTGGCAGTTTAGAGGTAAGAAACACTTGAGAAACTCAAAATTTTCGCAGTTCTGATGCTCGAAACGAATAACTAGAACGGCCTAGGGGAAAAGTACGCATACCGATGTAATCGGGCGAGTTTCTACTTTCAGATGCAACAGAAATTTTGCGGATTGGTCGATCCGTTCACGAGATATGGCAGTTTGGAAGTAGGAAACGCTTGAGAAGCTCAAAATTTTCGCAGTTCAGATGCTCGAAACAAATGACTAGAACGGCCTAGGGGAAAAGTGCGCATACCGTTGTAATCGGGCGAGTTTCTACTTTCAGAAGCAACAGAAATTTTGCGGATTGATCAATCCGTTCGCGAGATATGGCAGTTTGGAGGTAAGAAACGCTTGAGAAACTTAAAATTTGCGCAGTTCTGATGCTTGAAACGAATAACTAGAACGGCCTAGGGGAAAAGTGCGCATGCCGTTGTAATCGGGCGAGTTTCTACTTTCAGAAGCAACAGAAATTTTGCGGATTGATCAATCCGTTCGCGAGATATGGCAGTTTGGAGGTAAGAAACGCTTGAGAAACTCAAAATTTTCGCAGTTCTGATGCTCGAAATGAATAACTGGAGCGGCCTAGGGGAAAACTACACATACCGTTGTAATCGGGCGAGTTTCTACTTTCAGATGCAACAGAAATTTTGCGGATTGGTCAATCCGTTCGCGAGATATGGCAGTTTGGAGGTAAGAAACGCTTGAGAAACTCAAAATTTGCGCAGTTCTGATGCTTGAAACGAATAACTAGAACGGCCTAGGGGAAAAGTGCGCATACCGTTGTAATCGGGCGAGTTTCTACTTTCAGAAGCAACAGAAATTTTGCGGATTGATCAATCTGTTCGCGAGATATGGCAGTTTGGAGGTAAGAAACGCTTGAGAAACTCAAAATTTTCGCAGTTCTGATGCTCGAAATGAATAACTGGAACGGCCTAGGGGAAAACTACACATACCGTTGTAATCGGGCGAGTTTCTACTTTCAGATGCAACAGAAATTTTGCGGATTGGTCGATCCGTTCACGAGATATGGCAGTTTGGAAGTAGGAAACGCTTGAGAAGCTCAAAATTTTCGCAGTTCTGATGCTCGAAATGAATAACTGGAACGGCCTAGGGGAAAACTACACATACCGTTGTAATCGGGCGAGTTTCTACTTTCAGATGCAACAGAAATTTTGCGGATTGGTCAATCCGTTCGCGAGATGTGGCAGTTTGGAGGTAAGAAACACTTGAGAAACTCAAAATTTTCGCAGTTCTGATGCTCGAAACGAATAACTAGAACGGCCTAGGGGAAAAGTACGCATACCGATGTAATCGGGCGAGTTTCTACTTTCAGATGCAACAGAAATTTTGCGGATTGGTCGGTCCGTTCACGAGATATGGCAGTTTGGAAGTAGGAAACGCTTGAGAAGCTCAAAATTTTCGCAGTTCTGATGCTCGAAATGAATAACTGGAACGGCCTAGGGGAAAACTACACATACCGTTGTAATCGGGCGAGTTTCTACTTTCAGATGCAACAGAAATTTTGCGGATTGGTCAATCCGTTCGCGAGATATGGCAGTTTGGAGGTAAGAAACGCTTGAGAAACTCAAAATTTGCGCAGTTCTGATGCTTGAAACGAATAACTAGAACGGCCTAGGGGAAAAGTGCGCATACCGTTGTAATCGGGCGAGTTTCTACTTTCAGAAGCAACAGAAATTTTGCGGATTGATCGATCTGTTCGCGAGATATGGCAGTTTGGAGGTAAGAAACGCTTGAGAAACTCAAAATTTTCGCAGTTCTGATGCTCGAAATGAATAACTGGAACGGCCTAGGGGAAAACTACACATACCGTTGTAATCGGGCGAGTTTCTACTTTCAGATGCAACAGAAATTTTGCGGATGGGTCAATCCGTTCGCGAGATATGGCAGTTTGGAGGTAAGAAACGCTTGAGAAACTCAAAATTTGCGCAGATCTGATGCTCGAAACGAATGACTAGAACGGCCTAGGGGAGAAGTGCGCATACCGTTGTAATCGGGCGAGTTTCTACTTTCAGAAGCAACAGAAATTTTGCGGATTGATCAATCCGTTCGCGAGATATGGCAGTTTGGATGTAAGAAACGCTTGAGAAACTCAAAATTTGCGCAGTTCTGATGCTTGAAACGAATAACTAGAACGGCCTAGGGGAAAAGTGCGCATACCGTTGTAATCGGGCGAGTTTCTACTTTCAGAAGCAACAGAAATTTTGCGGATTGATCAATCTGTTCGCGAGATATGGCAGTTTGGAGGTAAGAAACGCTTGAGAAACTCAAAATTTTCGCAGTTCTGATGCTCGAAATGAATAACTGGAACGGCCTAGGGGAAAACTACACATACCGTTGTAATCGGGCGAGTTTCTACTTTCAGATGCAACAGAAATTTTGCGGATTGGTCGATCCGTTCACGAGATATGGCAGTTTGGAAGTAGGAAACGCTTGAGAAGCTCAAAATTTTCGCAGTTCAGATGCTCGAAACAAATGACTAGAACGGCCTAGGGGAAAAGTGCGCATACCGTTGTAATCGGGCGAGTTTCTACTTTCAGAAGCAACAGAAATTTTGCGGATTGATCAATCCGTTCGCGAGATATGGCAGTTTGGAGGTAAGAAACGCTTGAGAAACTTAAAATTTGCGCAGTTCTGATGCTTGAAACGAATAACTAGAACGGCCTAGGGGAAAAGTGCGCATGCCGTTGTAATCGGGCGAGTTTCTACTTTCAGAAGCAACAGAAATTTTGCGGATTGATCAATCCGTTCGCGAGATATGGCAGTTTGGAGGTAAGAAACGCTTGAGAAACTCAAAATTTTCGCAGTTCTGATGCTCGAAATGAATAACTGGAGCGGCCTAGGGGAAAACTACACATACCGTTGTAATCGGGCGAGTTTCTACTTTCAGATGCAACAGAAATTTTGCGGATTGGTCAATCCGTTCGCGAGATATGGCAGTTTGGAGGTAAGAAACGCTTGAGAAACTCAAAATTTGCGCAGTTCTGATGCTTGAAACGAATAACTAGAACGGCCTAGGGGAAAAGTGCGCATACCGTTGTAATCGGGCGAGTTTCTACTTTCAGAAGCAACAGAAATTTTGCGGATTGATCAATCTGTTCGCGAGATATGGCAGTTTGGAGGTAAGAAACGCTTGAGAAACTCAAAATTTTCGCAGTTCTGATGCTCGAAATGAATAACTGGAACGGCCTAGGGGAAAACTACACATACCGTTGTAATCGGGCGAGTTTCTACTTTCAGATGCAACAGAAATTTTGCGGATTGGTCGATCCGTTCACGAGATATGGCAGTTTGGAAGTAGGAAACGCTTGAGAAGCTCAAAATTTTCGCAGTTCTGATGCTCGAAACGAATGACTGGAACGGCCTAGGGGAAAACTACACATACCGTTGTAATCGGGCGAGTTTCTACTTTCAGATGCAACAGAAATTTTGCGGATTGGTCAATCCGTTCGCGAGATGTGGCAGTTTGGAGGTAAGAAACACTTGAGAAACTCAAAATTTTCGCAGTTCTGATGCTCGAAACGAATAACTGGAACGGCCTAGGGGAAAACTACACATACCGTTGTAATCGGGCGAGTTTCTACTTTCAGATGCAACAGAAATTTTGCGGATTGGTCGATCCGTTCACGAGATATGGCAGTTTGGAAGTAGGAAACGCTTGAGAAGCTCAAAATTTTCGCAGTTCTGATGCTCGAAACGAATGACTGGAACGGCCTAGGGGAAAACTACACATACCGTTGTAATCGGGCGAGTTTCTACTTTCAGATGCAACAGAAATTTTGCGGATTGGTCAATCCGTTCGCGAGATGTGGCAGTTTGGAGGTAAGAAACACTTGAGAAACTCAAAATTTTCGCAGTTCTGATGCTCGAAACGAATAACTAGAACGGCCTAGGGGAAAAGTACGCATACCGATGTAATCGGGCGAGTTTCTACTTTCAGATGCAACAGAAATTTTGCGGATTGGTCGATCCGTTCACGAGATATGGCAGTTTGGAAGTAGGAAACGCTTGAGGAGCTCAAAATTTTCGCAGTTCAGATGCTCGAAACAAATGACTAGAACGGCCTAGGGGAAAAGTGCGCATACCGTTGTAATCGGGCGAGTTTCTACTTTCAGAAGCAACAGAAATTTTGCGGATTGATCAATCCGTTCGCGAGATATGGCAGTTTGGAGGTAAGAAACGCTTGAGAAACTTAAAATTTGCGCAGTTCTGATGCTTGAAACGAATAACTAGAACGGCCTAGGGGAAAAGTGCTCATGCCGTTGTAATCGGGCGAGTTTCTACTTTCAGAAGCAACAGAAATTTTGCGGATTGATCAATCCGTTCGCGAGATATGGCAGTTTGGAGGTAAGAAACGCTTGAGAAACTCAAAATTTTCGCAGTTCTGAGGCTCGAAATGAATAACTGGAACGGCCTAGGGGAAAACTACACATACCGTTGTAATCGGGCGAGTTTCTACTTTCAGATGCAACAGAAATTTTGCGGATTGGTCAATCCGTTCGCGAGATATGGCAGTTTGGAGGTAAGAAACGCTTGAGAAACTCAAAATTTGCGCAGTTCTGATGCTTGAAACGAATAACTAGAACGGCCTAGGGGAAAAGTGCGCATACCGTTGTAATCGGGCGAGTTTCTAGTTTCAGAAGCAACAGAAATTTTGCGGATTGATCAATCTGTTCGCGAGATATGGCAGTTTGGAGGTAAGAAACGCTTGAGAAACTCAAAATTTTCGCAGTTCTGATGCTCGAAATGAATAACTGGAACGGCCTAGGGGAAAACTACACATACCGTTGTAATCGGGCGAGTTTCTACTTTCAGATGCAACAGAAATTTTGCGGATTGGTCGATCCGTTCACGAGATATGGCAGTTTGGAAGTAGGAAACGCTTGAGAAGCTCAAAATTTTCGCAGTTCTGATGCTCGAAACGAATGACTGGAACGGCCTAGGGGAAAACTACACCACACCGTTGTAATCGGGCGAGTTTCTACTTTCAGATGCAACAGAAATTTTGCGGATTGGTCAATCCGTTCGCGAGATGTGGCAGTTTGGAGGTAAGAAACACTTGAGAAACTCAAAATTTTCGCAGTTCTGATGCTCGAAACGAATAACTAGAACGGCCTAGGGGAAAAGTACGCATACCGATGTAATCGGGCGAGTTTCTACTTTCAGATGCAACAGAAATTTTGCGGATTGGTCGATCCGTTCACGAGATATGGCAGTTTGGAAGTAGGAAACGCTTGAGAAGCTCAAAATTTTCGCAGTTCAGATGCTCGAAACAAATGACTAGAACGGCCTAGGTGAAAAGTGCGCATACCGTTGTAATCGGGCGAGTTTCTACTTTCAGAAGCAACAGAAATTTTGCGGATTGATCAATCCGTTCGCGAGATATGGCAGTTTGGAGGTAAGAAACGCTTGAGAAACTCAAAATTTTCGCAGTTCTGATGCTCGAAATGAATAACTGGAACGGCCTAGGGGAAAACTACACATACCGTTGTAATCGGGCGAGTTTCTACTTTCAGATGCAACAGAAATTTTGCGGATTGATCAATCTGTTCGCGAGATATGGCAGTTTGGAGGTAAGAAACGCTTGAGAAACTCAAAATTTTCGCAGTTCTGTTGCTCGAAATGAATAACTGGAACGGCCTAGGGGAAAACTACACATACCGTTGTAATCGGGCGAGTTTCTACTTTCAGATGCAACAGAAATTTTGCGGATGGGTCAATCCGTTCGCGAGATATGGCAGTTTGGAGGTAAGAAACGCTAGAGAAACTCAAAATTTGCGCAGATCTGATGCTCGAAAACGAATGACTAGAACGGCCTAGGGGAGAAGTGCGCATACCGTTGTAATCGGGCGAGTTTCTACTTTCAGAAGCAACAGAAATTTTGCGGATTGATCAATCCGTTCGCGAGATATGGCAGTTTGGATGTAAGAAACGCTTGAGAAACTCAAAATTTGCGCAGTTCTGATGCTTGAAACGAATAACTAGAACGGCCTAGGGGAAAAGTGCGCATACCGTTGTAATCGGGCGAGTTTCTACTTTCAGATGCAACAGAAATTTTGCGGATTGGTCGATCCGTTCGCGAGATATGGCAGTTTGGAGATAAGAAACGCTTGAGAAACTCAAAATTTTCGCAGTTCTGATGCTCGAAACGAATAACTGGAACGGCCTAGGGGAAAACTACACATACCGTTGTAATCGGGCGAGTTTCTACTTTCAGATGCAACAGAAATTTTGCGGATTGGTCAATCCGTTCGCGAGATGTGGCAGTTTGGAGGTAAGAAACACTTGAGAAACTCAAAATTTTCGCAGTTCTGATGCTCGAAACGAATAACTAGAACGGCCTAGGGGAAAAGTACGCATACCGATGTAATCGGGCGAGTTTCTACTTTCAGATGCAACAGAAATTTTGCGGATTGGTCGATCCGTTCACGAGATATGGCAGTTTGGAAGTAGGAAACGCTTGAGAAGCTCAAAATTTTCGCAGTTCTGATGCTCGAAACGAATGACTAGAACGGCCTTGGGGAAAAGTGCGCATACCGTTGTAATCGGGCGAGATTCTACTTTCAGAAGCAACAGAAATTTTGCGGATTGATCAATCCGTTCGCGAGATATGGCAGTTTGGAGGTAAGAAACGCTTGAGAAACTCAAAATTTGCGCAGATCTGATGCTCGAAACGAATAACTAGAACGGCCTAGTTGAAAAGTGCGCATACCGTTGTAATCGGGCGAGTTTCTACTTTCAGATGCAACGGAAATATTGCGGATTGATCAATCCGTTCGCGAGATATGGCAGTTTGGAAGTAGGAAACGCTTCAGAAGCTCAAAATTTTCGCAGTTCTGATGCTCGAAACGAATGACTAGAACGGCCTTGGGGAAAAGTGCGCATACCGTTGTAATCGGGCGAGTTTCTACTTTCAGATGCAACAGAAATTTTGCGGATTGGTCGATCCGTTCGCGAGATATGGCAGTTTGGAGATAAGAAACGCTTGAGAAACTCAAAATTTTCGCAGTTCTGATGCTCGAAACGAATAACTGGAACGGCCTAGGGGAAAACTACACATACCGTTGTAATCGGGCGAGTTTCTACTTTCAGATGCAACAGAAATTTTGCGGATTGGTCAATCCGTTCGCGAGATGTGGCAGTTTGGAGGTAAGAAACACTTGAGAAACTCAAAATTTTCGCAGTTCTGATGCTCGAAACGAATAACTAGAACGGCCTAGGGGAAAAGTACGCATACCGATGTAATCGGGCGAGTTTCTACTTTCAGATGCAACAGAAATTTTGCGGATTGGTCAATCCGTTCGCGAGATATGGCAGTTTGGAGGTAAGAAACGCTTGAGAAACTCAAAATTTGCGCAGATCTGATGCTCGAAACGAATAACTAGAACGGCCTAGTTGAAAAGTGCGCATACCGTTGTAATCGGGCGAGTTTCTACTTTCAGATGCAACGGAAATATTGCGGATTGATCAATCCGTTCGCGAGATATGGCAGTTTGGAAGTAGGAAACGCTTCAGAAGCTCAAAATTTTCGCAGTTCTGATGCTCGAAACGAATGACTAGAACGGCCTTGGGGAAAAGTGCGCATACCGTTGTAATCGGGCGAGTTTCTACTTTCAGATGCAACAGAAATTTTGCGGATTGGTCGATCCGTTCGCGAGATATGGCAGTTTGGAGATAAGAAACGCTTGAGAAACTCAAAATTTTCGCAGTTCTGATGCTCGAAACGAATAACTGGAACGGCCTAGGGGAAAACTACACATACCGTTGTAATCGGGCGAGTTTCTACTTTCAGATGCAACAGAAATTTTGCGGATTGGTCAATCCGTTCGCGAGATGTGGCAGTTTGGAGGTAAGAAACACTTGAGAAACTCAAAATTTTCGCAGTTCTGATGCTCGAAGCGAATAACTAGAACGGCCTAGGGGAAAAGTACGCATACCGATGTAATCGGGCGAGTTTCTACTTTCAGATGCAACAGAAATTTTGCGGATTGGTCGATCCGTTCACGAGATATGGCAGTTTGGAAGTAGGAAACGCTTGAGAAGCTCAAAATTTTCGCAGTTCTGATGCTCGAAACGAATGACTAGAAACGGCCTAGGGGAAAAGTGCGCATACCGTTGTAATCGGGCGAGATTCTACTTTCAGAAGCAACAGAAATTTTGCGGATTGATCAATCCGTTCGCGAGATATGGCAGTTTGGAAGTAGGAAACGCTTGAGAAGCTCAAAATTTTCGCAGTTCTGATGCTCGAAACGAATGACTAGAACGGCCTTGGGGAAAAGTGCGCATACCGTTGTAATCGGGCGAGTTTCTGCTTTCAGAAGCAACAGAAATTTTGCGGATTGATCAATCCGTTCGCGAGATATGGCAGTTTGGAGGTAAGAAACGCTTGAGAAACTCAAAATTTTCGCAGTTCTGATGCTCGAAATGAATAACTGGAACGGCCTAGGGGAAAACTACACATACCGTTGTAATCGGGCGAGTTTCTACTTTCAGATGCAACAGAAATTTTGCGGATTGGTCAATCCGTTCGCGAGATATGGCAGTTTGGAGGTAAGAAACGCTTGAGAAACTCAAAATTTGCGCAGTTCTGATGCTTGAAACGAATAACTAGAACGGCCTAGGGGAAAAGTGCGCATACCGTTGTAATCGGGCGAGATTCTACTTTCAGAAGCAACAGAAATTTTGCGGATTGATCAATCCGTTCGCGAGATATGGCAGTTTGGAGGTAAGAAACGCTTGAGAAACTCAACATTTTCGCAGTTCTGATGCTCGAAATGAATAACTGGAACGGACTAGGGGAAAAGTACGCATACCATTGTAATCGGCGAGTTTCTACTTTCAGATGCAACAGAAATTTTGCGGATTGGTCAATCCGTTCGCGAGATATGGCAGTTTGGAGGTAAGAAACGCTTGAGAAACTCAAAATTTGCGCAGATCTGATGCTCGAAAACGAATAACTAGAACGGCCTAGTTGAAAAGTGCGCATACCGTTGTAATCGGGCGAGTTTCTACTTTCAGATGCAACGGAAATATTGCGGATTGATCAATCCGTTCGCGAGATATGGCAGTTTGGAAGTAGGAAACGCTTCAGAAGCTCAAAATTTTCGCAGTTCTGATGCTCGAAACGAATGACTAGAACGGCCTTGGGGAAAAGTGCGCATACCGTTGTAATCGGGCGAGTTTCTGCTTTCAGAAGCAACAGAAATTTTGCGGATTGATCAATCCGTTCGCGAGATATGGCAGTTTGGAGGTAAGAAACGCTTGAGAAACTCAAAATTTTCGCAGTTCTGATGCTCGAAATGAATAACTGGAACGGCCTAGGGGAAAACTACACATACCGTTGTAATCGGGCTAGTTTCTACTTTCAGATGCAACAGAAATTTTGCGGATTGGTCAATCCGTTCGCGAGATATGGCAGTTTGGAGGTAAGAAACGCTTGAGAAACTCAAAATTTGCGCAGTTCTGATGCTTGAAACGAATAACTAGAACGGCCTAGGGGAAAAGTGCGCATACCGTTGTAATCGGGCGAGATTCTACTTTCAGAAGCAACAGAAATTTTGCGGATTGATCAATCCGTTCGCGAGATATGGCAGTTTGGAGGTAAGAAACGCTTGAGAAACTCAACATTTTCGCAGTTCTGATGCTCGAAATGAATAACTGGAACGGACTAGGGGAAAAGTACGCATACCATTGTAATCGGGCGAGTTTCTACTTTCAGATTCAACAGAAATTTTGCGGATTGGTCAATCCGTTCGCGAGATATGGCAGTTTGGAGGTAAGAAACGCTTGAGAAACTCAAAATTTGCGCAGATCTGATGCTCGAAACGAATAACTAGAACGGCCTAGTTGAAAAGTGCGCATACCGTTGTAATCGGGCGAGTTTCTACTTTCAGATGCAACGGAAATATTGCGGATTGATCAATCCGTTCGCGAGATATGGCAGTTTGGAAGTAGGAAACGCTTCAGAAGCTCAAAATTTTCGCAGTTCTGATGCTCGAAACGAATGACTAGAACGGCCTTGGGGAAAAGTGCGCATACCGTTGTAATCGGGCGAGTTTCTGCTTTCAGAAGCAACAGAAATTTTGCGGATTGATCAATCCGTTCGCGAGATATGGCAGTTTGGAGGTAAGAAACGCTTGAGAAACTCAAAATTTTCGCAGTTCTGATGCTCGAAATGAATAACTGGAACGGCCTAGGGGAAAACTACACATACCGTTGTAATCGGGCGAGTTTCTACTTTCAGATGCAACAGAAATTTTGCGGATTGGTCAATCCGTTCGCGAGATATGGCAGTTTGGAGGTAAGAAACGCTTGAGAAACTCAAAATTTGCGCAGTTCTGATGCTTGAAACGAATAACTAGAACGGCCTAGGGGAAAAGTGCGCATACCGTTGTAATCGGGCGAGATTCTACTTTCAGAAGCAACAGAAATTTTGCGGATTGATCAATCCGTTCGCGAGATATGGCAGTTTGGAGGTAAGAAACGCTTGAGAAACTCAACATTTTCGCAGTTCTGATGCTCGAAATGAATAACTGGAACGGACTAGGGGAAAAGTACGCATACCATTGTAATCGGGCGAGTTTCTACTTTCAGATGCAACAGAAATTTTGCGGATTGGTCAATCCGTTCGCGAGATATGGCAGTTTGGAAGTAAGAAACGCTTGAGAAACTCAAAATTTGCGCAGATCTGATGCTCGAAACGAATAACTAGAACGGCCTAGTTGAAAAGTGCGCATACCGTTGTAATCGGGCGAGTTTCTACTTTCAGATGCAACGGAAATATTGCGGATTGATCAATCCGTTCGCGAGATATGGCAGTTTGGAGGTAAGAAACGCTTGAGAAACTCAAAATTTGCGCAGTTCTGATGCTCGAAACGAATGACTAGAACGGCCTAGGGGAAAAGTGCGCATAACGTTGTAATCGGGCGAGTTTCTACTTTCAGATGCAACAGAAATTTTGCGGATCGGTCAATCCGTTCGCGAGATATGGCAGTTTGGATGTAAGAAACGCTTGAGAAACTCAAAATTTTCGCAGTTCTGATGCTCGAAACGAATAACTGGAACGGCCTAGGGGAAAACTACACATACAGTTGTAATCGGGCGAGTTTCTACTTTCAGATGCAACAGAAATTTTGCGGATTGGTCAATCCGTTCGCGAGATGTGGCAGTTTGGAGGTAAGGAACGCTTGAGAAACTCAAAATTTTCGCAGCTCTGATGCTCGAAACGACTGACTAGAACGGCCTAGGGGAGAAGTACGCATACCGTTGTAATCGGACGAGTTTCTGCTTTCAGATGCAACAGAAATTTTGCGGATTGGTCAATGCGTTCGCGAGATATGGCAGTTTGGAGGTGAGAAACGCTTGAGAAACTCAAAATTTTCGCAGTTCTGATGCTCGACACGAATAACTAGAACGGCCTAAGGGAAAAGTGCGCATACCGTTGTAATCGGGCGAGTTTCTACTTTCAGATGCAACAGAAATTTTGCGGATTGATCAATTCGTTCGCGAGATAAGGCAGTTTGGAGATAAGAAACGCTTTAGAAACTCAAAATTTTCGCAGTTCTGATGCTCGAAACTAATAACTAGAACGGCCCAGGGTAAAAGTGCGCATACCGTTGTAATCGGGCGTGTTTCTACTTTCAAATGCAATAGAAATCATGCGGATTGGCCAATCCGTTCGAGAGATATGGCAGTTTGGAGGTAAGAAACGCTTGAGAAACTCAAAATTTTCGCAGTTCTGATGCTCGAAACGAATAACTGGAACCGCCTAGGGGAAAACTACACATACCGTTGTAATCGGGCGAGTTTCTACTTTCAGATGCAACAGAAATTTTGCGGATTGGTCAATCCGTTCGCGAGATGTGGCAGTTTGGAGGTAAGAAACGCTTGAGAAACTCAAAATTTTCGCAGTTCTGATGCTCGAAACGAATAACTGGAACGGCCTAGGGGAAAACTACACATACCGTTGTAATCGGGCGAGTTTGTACTTTCAGATGCAACAGAAATATTGCGGATTGGTCAATCCGTTCGCGAGAGATAGCAGTTTGGAGGTAAGAAACGCTTGAGAAACTCCAAATTTTCGCAGTTCTGATGCTCGAAACGAATAACTAGTACGGCCTAGGGGAGAAGAACGCATACCGTTGTAATCGGGCGAGTTTCTACTTTCAGATGCAACAGAAATTTTGCGGATTGGTCAATCCGTTCGCGAGATATGGCAGTTTCGATGTAAGAAACGCTTGAGAACTCAAAATTTTCGCAGTTCTGATGCTCGAAACGAATAACTGGAACGGCCTAGGCGAAAACTACACACACCGTCGTAATCGGGCGAGTTTCTACTTTCAGATGCAATAGAAATTTTGCGGATTGGTCAATCCGTTCGCGAGATATGGCAGTTTGGAGGTAAGAAACGCTTGAGAAATTCAAAATTTTCGCAGTTCTGATGCTCGAAACGACTGACAAGAACGGCCTAGGGGAGTAGTACGCATACCGTTGTAATCGGGCGAGTTTCTACTTTCAGATGCAACAGAAATTTTGCGGATTGGTCAATCCGTTCGCGAGATATGGCAGTTTGGAGGTAAGAAACGCTTGAGAAACTCAAAATTTTCGCAGTTCTGATGCTCGACACGAATAACTAGAACGGCCTAGGGGAAAAGTGCGCACACCGTTGTAATCGGGCGAACTTCTACTTTCAGATGCAACAGAAATTTGCGGATTGATCAATCCGTTCGCGAGATATGGCAGTTTGGAGGTAAGAAACGCTTCAGAAACTCAAAATTTTCGCAGTTCTGATGCTCGACACGAATAACTGGAACGGCATAGGGGAAAAGTGCGCATACCGTTGTAATCGGGCGAGTTTCTACATTCAGATGCAACAGAAATTTTGCGGATCGGTCAATCCGTTCGCGAGATATGGCAGCTTGGAGGTAAGAAACGCTTGAGAAACTCAAAATTTGCGCAGTTCTGATGCTCGAAACGAATAACTGGAACGGCCTAGGCGAAAACTACACATACCGTCGTAATCGGGCGAGTTTCTACTTTCAGATGCAATAGAAATTTTGCGGATTGGTCAATCCGTTCGCGAGATATGGCAGTTTGGAGGTAAGAAACGCTTGAGAAATTCAAAATTTTCGCAGTTCTGATGCTCGAAACGACTGACTAGGACGGCCTAGGGGAGAAGTACGCACACCGTTGTAATCGGGCGAGTTCCTACTTTCAGATGCAAGAGAAATTTTGCGGATTGGTCAATCCGTTCGCGAGATATGGCAGTTTGGAGGTAAGAAACGCTTGAGAAACTCAAAATTTTCGCAGTTCTGATGCTCGACACGAATAACTAGAACGGCCTAGGGGAAAAGTGCGCACACCGTTGTAATCGGGCGAGCTTCTACTTTCAGATGCAACAGAAATTTTGCGGATTGATCAATCCGTTCGCGAGATATGGCAGTTTGGAGGTAAGAAACGCTTCAGAAACTCAAAATTTTCGCAGTTCTGATGCTCGACACGAATAACTGGAACGGCATAGGGGAAAAGTGCGCATACCGTTGTAATCGGGCGAGTTTCTACATTCAGATGCAACAGAAATTTTGCGGATCGGTCAATCCGTTCGCGAGATATGGCAGCTTGGAGGTAAGAAACGCTTGAGAAACTCAAAATTTGCGCAGTTCTGATGCTCGAAACGAATAACTGGAACGGCCTAGGCGAAAACTACACATACCGTCGTAATCGGGCGAGTTTCTACTTTCAGATGCAATAGAAATTTTGCGGATTGGTCAATCCGTTCGCGAGATATGGCAGTTTGGAGGTAAGAAACGCTTGAGAAATTCAAAATTTTCGCAGTTCTGATGCTCGAAACGACTGACTAGGACGGCCTAGGGGAGAAGTACGCATACCGTTGTAATCGGGCGAGTTCCTACTTTCAGATGCAAGAGAAATTTTGCGGATTGGTCAATCCGTTCGCGAGATATGGCAGTTTGGAGGTAAGAAACGCTTGAGAAACTCAAAATTTTCGCAGTTCTGATGCTCGACACGAATAACTAGAACGGCCTAGGGGAAAAGTGCGCATACCGTTGTAATCGGGCGAGTTTCTACTTTCAGATGCAACAGAAATTTTGCGGATTGATCAATCCGTTCGCGAGATATGGCAGTTTGGATGTAAGAAACGCTTGAGAAACTCAAAATTTTCGCAGTTCTGATGCTCGACACGAATAACTAGAACGGCCTAGGGGAAAAGTGCGCATACCGTTGTAATCGGGCGAGTTTCTACTTTCAGATGCAACAGAAATTTTGCGGATTGATCAATCCGTTCGCGAGATATGGCAGTTTGGATGTAAGAAACGCTTCAGAAACTCAAAATTTTCGCAGTTCTGATGCTCGACACGAATAACTAGAACGGCCTAGGGGAAAAGTGCGCATACCGTTGTAATCGGGCGGGTTTCTACTTTCAGATGCAACAGAAATTTTGCGGATCGGTCAATCCGTTCGCGAGATATGGCAGTTTGGATGTAAGAAACGCTTGAGAAACTCAAAATTTTCGCAGTTCTGATGCTCGACACGAATAACTAGAACGGCCTAGGGGAAAAGTGCGCATACCGTTGTAATCGGGCGAGTTTCTACTTTCAGATGCAACAGAAATTTTGCGGATTGATCAATCCGTTCGCGAGATATGGCAGTTTGGATGTAAGAAACGCTTGAGAAACTCAAAATTTTCGCAGTTCTGATGCTCGACACGAATAACTAGAACGGCCTAGGGGAAAAGTGCGCATACCGTTGTAATCGGGCGAGTTTCTACTTTCAGATGCAACAGAAATTTTGCGGATTGATCAATCCGTTCGCGAGATATGGCAGTTTGGAGGTAAGAAACGCTTTAGAAACTCAAAATTTTCGCAGTTCTGATGCTCGACACGAATAACTAGAACGGCCTAGGGGAAAAGTGCGCATACCGTTGTAATCGGGCGAGTTTCTACTTTCAGATGCAACAGAAATTTTGCGGATCGGTCAATCCGTTCGCGAGATATGGCAGTTTGGATGTAAGAAACGCTTGAGAAACTCAAAATTTTCGCAGTTCTGATGCTCGAAACGAATAACTGGAACGGCGTAGGGGAAAACTACACATACCGTTGTAATCGGGCGAGTTTGTACTTTCAGATGCAACAGAAATATTGCGGATTGGTCAATCCGTTCGCGAGAGATAGCAGTTTGGAGGTAAGAAACGCTTGAGAAACTCCAAATTTTCGCAGTTCTGATGCTCGAAACGAATAACTAGAACGGCCTAGGGGAAGAGTACGCATAGCGATGTAATCGGGCGAGTTTCTACTTTCAGACGCCACAGAAATTTTGCGGATTGATCAATCCGTTCGCGAGATATGGCAGTTTGGAAATAAGAAACGCTTGATAAACTCAAAATTTTCGCAGTTCTGATGCTCGAAACGAGTAACTAGAACGGCATAGGGGAAAAGTACGCATACCGTTGTAATCGGGCGAGTTTCTACTTTCAGATGCAATAGAAATTTTGCGGATTGGTCAATCCGTTCGCGAGATATGGCAGTTTGGAGGTAAGAATCGCTTGAGAAACTCAAAATTTTCGCAGTTCTGATGCTCGACACGAATAACTAGAACGGCCTAGGGGAAAAGTGCGCATACCGTTGTAATCGGGCGAGTTTCTACTTTCAGATGCCACAGAAATTTTGCGGATTGATCAATCCGTTCGCGAGATATGGCAGTTTGGAAATAAGAAACGCTTGATAAACTCAAAATTTTCGCAGTTCTGATGCTCGAAACGAGTAACTAGAACGGCATAGGGGAAAAGTACGCATACCGTTGTAATCGGGCGAGTTTCTACTTTCAGATGCAATGGAAATTTTGCGGATTGGTCAATCCGTTCGCGAGATATGGCAGTTTGGATGTAAGAAACGCTTGAGAAACTCAAAATTTTCGCAGATCTGATGCTCGACACGAATAACTAGAACGGCCTAGGGGAAAAGTGCCCATACCGTTGTAATCGGGCGAGTTTCTACTTTCAGATGCAACAGAAATTTTGCGGATTGATCAATCCGTTCGCGAGATATGGCAGTTTGGAAATAAGAAACGCTTGAGAAACTCAAAATTTTCGCAGTTCTGATGCTCGAAACGAGTAACTAGAACGGCATAGGGGAAAAGTACGCATACCGTTGTAATCGGGCGAGTTTCTACTTTCAGATGCAATGGAAATTTTGCGGATTGGTCAATCCGTTCGCGAGATATGGCAGTTTGGATGTAAGAAACGCTTGAGAAACTCAAAATTTTCGCAGATCTGATGCTCGAAACGAATAACCAAAACGGCCTAGGGGAAAAGTACGCATACCGATGTAATCGGGCGAGTTTCTACTTTCAGATGCAACAGGAATTTTGCGGATTGGTCAATCCCTTCGCGAGATATGGCAGTTTGGATGTAAGAAACGCTTGAGAAACTCAAAATTTTCGCAGTTCTGATGCTCGACACGAATAACTAGAACGGCATAGGGGAAAAGTGCGCATACCGTTGCAATCGGGCGAGTTTCTACATTCAGATGCATCAGAAATTTTGCGGATCGGTCAATCCGTTCGCGAGATATGGCAGTTTGGATGTAAGAAACGCTTGAGAAACTCAAAATTTTCGCAGTTCTGATGCTCGAAACGAATAACTGGAACGGCCTAGGGGAAAACTACACATACCGTTGTAATCGGGCGAGTTTGTACTTTCAGATGCAACAGAAATATTGCGGATTGGTCAATCCGTTCGCGAGATATGGCAGTTTGGAGGTAAGAAACGCTTGAGAAATTCAAAATTTTCGCAGTTCTGATGCTCGAAACGACTGACAAGAACGGCCTAGGGGAGTAGTACGCATACCGTTGTAATCGGGCGAGTTTCTACTTTCAGATGCAACAGAAATTTTGCGGATTGGTCAATCCGTTCGCGAGATATGGCAGTTTGGAGGTAAGAAACGCTTGAGAAACTCAAAATTTTGGCAGTTCTGATGCTCGACACGAATAACTAGAACGGCCTAGGGGAAAAGTGCGCACACCGTTGTAATCGGGCGAGCTTCTACTTTCAGATGCAACAGAAATTTTGCGGATTGATCAATCCGTTCGCGAGATATGGCAGTTTGGAGGTAAGAAACGCTTCAGAAACTCAAAATTTTCGCAGTTCTGATGCTCGACACGAATAACTAGAACGGCATAGGGGAAAAGTGCGCATACCGTTGTAATCGGGCGAGTTTCTACATTCAGATGCAACAGAAATTTTGCGGATCGGTCAATCCGTTCGCGAGATATGGCAGCTTGGAGGTAGGAAACGCTTGAGAAACTCAAAATTTGCGCAGTTCTGATGCTCGAAACGAATAACTGGAACGGCCTAGGCGAAAACTACACATACCGTCGTAATCGGGCGAGTTTCTACTTTCAGATGCAATAGAAATTTTGCGGATTGGTCAATCCGTTCGCGAGATATGGCAGTTCGGAGGTAAGAAACGCTTGAGAAATTCAAAATTTTCGCAGTTTTGATGCTCGAAACGACTGACTAGGACGGCCTAGGGGAGAAGTACGCATACCGTTGTAATCGGGCGAGTTCCTACTTTCAGATGCAAGAGAAATTTTGCGGATTGGTCAATCCGTTCGCGAGATATGGCAGTTTGGAGGTAAGAAACGCTTGAGAAACTCTAAATTTTCGCAGTTCTGATGCTCGACACGAATAACTAGAACGGCTTAGGGGAAAAGTGCGCATACCGTTGTAATCGGGCGAGTTTCTACTTTCAGATGCAACAGAAATTTTGCGGATCGGTCAATCCGTTCGCGAGATATGGCAGTTTGGAGGTAAGAAACGCTTGAGAAACTCAAAATTTTCGCAGTTCTGATGCTCGACACGAATAACTAGAACGGCCTAGGGGAAAAGTGCGCATACCGTTGTAATCGGGCGAGTTTCTACTTTCAGATGCAACAGAAATTTTGCGGATTGATCAATCCGTTCGCGAGATATGGCAGTTTGGAGGTAAGAAACGCTTCAGAAACTCAAAATTTTCGCAGTTCTGATGCTCGACACGAATAACTAGAACGGCCTAGGGGAAAAGTGCGCATACCGTTGTAATCGGGCGAGTTTCTACTTTCAGATGCAACAGAAATTTTGCGGATCGGTCAATCCGTTCGCGAGATATGGCAGTTTGGATGTAAGAAACGCTTGAGAAACTCAAAATTTTCGCAGTTCTGATGCTCGAAACGAATAACTGGAACGGCGTAGGGGAAAACTACACATACCGTTGTAATCGGGCGAGTTTGTACTTTCAGATGCAACAGAAATATTGCGGATTGGTCAATCCGTTCGCGAGAGATAGCAGTTTGGAGGTAAGAAACGCTTGAGAAACTCCAAATTTTCGCAGTTCTGATGCTCGACACGAATAACTAGAACGGCCTAGGGGAAAAGTGCGCATACCGTTGTAATCGGGCGAGTTTCTACTTTCAGATGCAACAGAAATTTTGCGGATCGGTCAATCCGTTCGCGAGATATGGCAGTTTGGAGGTAAGAAACGCTTGAGAAACTCAAAATTTTCGCAGTTCTGATGCTCGACACGAATAACTAGAACGGCCTAGGGGAAAAGTGCGCATACCGTTGTAATCGGGCGAGTTTCTACTTTCAGATGCAACAGAAATTTTGCGGATTGATCAATCCGTTCGCGAGATATGGCAGTTTGGATGTAAGAAACGCTTGAGAAACTCAAAATTTTCGCAGTTCTGATGCTCGACACGAATAACTAGAACGGCCTAGGGGAAAAGTGCGCATACCGTTGTAATCGGGCGAGTTTCTACTTTCAGATGCAACAGAAATTTTGCGGATTGATCAATCCGTTCGCGAGATATGGCAGTTTGGAGGTAAGAAACGCTTCAGAAACTCAAAATTTTCGCAGTTCTGATGCTCGACACGAATAACTAGAACGGCCTAGGGGAAAAGTGCGCATACCGTTGTAATCGGGCGAGTTTCTACTTTCAGATGCAACAGAAATTTTGCGGATCGGTCAATCCGTTCGCGAGATATGGCAGTTTGGATGTAAGAAACGCTTGAGAAACTCAAAATTTTCGCAGTTCTGATGCTCGAAACGAATAACTGGAACGGCGTAGGGGAAAACTACACATACCGTTGTAATCGGGCGAGTTTGTACTTTCAGATGCAACAGAAATATTGCGGATTGGTCAATCCGTTCGCGAGAGATAGCAGTTTGGAGGTAAGAAACGCTTGAGAAACTCCAAATTTTCGCAGTTCTGATGCTCGAAACGAATAACTAGAACGGCCTAGGGGAAGAGTACGCATACCGATGTAATCAGGCGAGTTTCTACTTTCAGACGCCACAGAAATTTTGCGGATTGATCAATCCGTTCGCGAGATATGGTAGTTTGGAAATAAGAAACGCTTGATAAACTCAAAATATTCGCAGTTCTGATGCTCGAAACGAGTAACTAGAACGGCATAGGGGAAAAGTACGCATACCGTTGTAATCGGGCGAGTTTCTACTTTCAGATGCAATAGAAATTTTGCGGATTGGTCAATCCGTTCGCGAGATATGGCAGTTTGGAGGTAAGAATCGCTTGAGAAACTCAAAATTTTCGCAGTTCTGATGCTCGACACGAATAACTAGAACGGCCTAGGGGAAAAGTGCGCATACCGTTGTAATCGGGCGAGTTTCTACTTTCAGATGCCACAGAAATTTTGCGGATTGATCAATCCGTTCGCGAGATATGGCAGTTTGGAAATAAGAAACGCTTGATAAACTCAAAATTTTCGCAGTTCTGATGCTCGAAACGAGTAACTAGAACGGCATAGGGGAAAAGTACGCATACCGTTGTAATCGGGCGAGTTTCTACTTTCAGATGCAATGGAAATTTTGCGGATTGGTCAATCCGTTCGCGAGATATGGCAGTTTGGATGTAAGAAACGCTTGAGAAACTCAAAATTTTCGCAGATCTGATGCTCGACACGAATAACTAGAACGGCCTAGGGGAAAAGTGCCCATACCGTTGTAATCGGGCGAGTTTCTACTTCCAGATGCAACAGAAATTTTGCGGATTGATCAATCCGTTCGCGAGATATGGCAGTTTGGATATAAGAAACGCTTGAGAAACTCAAAATTTTCGCAGTTCTGATGCTCGAAACGAGTAACTAGAACGGCCTAGGGGAATAGTACGCACACCGTTGTAATCGGGCGAGTTTCTACTTTCAGACGCAACAGAAATTTTGCGGATTGATCAATCCGTTCGCGAGATATGGCAGTTTGGAGGTAAGAAACGCTTGAGAAACTCAAAATTTTCGCAGTTCTGATGCTCGAAACGAGTAACTAGAACGGCCTAGGGGAATAGTACGCACACCGTTGTAATCGGGCGAGTTTCTACTTTCAGATGCAACAGAAATTATGCGGATCGGACAATCCGTTCGCGAGACATGGCAGTTTGGATGTAAGAAACGCTTGAGAAACTCAAAATTTTCGCATTTCTGATGCTCGAAACGAATAACTGGAACGGCCTAGGGAAAAACTACACATACCGTTGTAATCGGGCGAGTTTGTACTTTCAGATACAACAGAAATTTTGCGGATTTGTCAATCCGTTTGCGAGATGTGGCAGTTTGGAGGTCAGAAACGCTTGAGAAACTCCAAATTTTCACAGTTCTGATGCTCGAAACGAATAACCAAAACAGCCTAGGGGAAAAGTACGCATACCGATGTAATCGGGCGAGTTTCTACTTTCAGATGCAACAGGAATTTTGCGGATTGGTCAATCCCTTCGCGAGATATGGCAGTTTGGAGGTAAGAAACGCTTGAGAAACTCAAAATTTGCGCAGTTCTGATGCTCGAAACGAATAACTAGAACGGCCTACGGGAAAAGTGCGCATACCGTTGTAATCGGGCGAGTTTCTACTTTCAGATGCAACAGAAATTTTGCGGATCGGTCAATCCGTTCGCGAGATATGGCAGTTTGGATGTAAGAAACGCTTGAGAAACACAAAATTTTCGCAGTTCTGATGCTCGAAACGAATAACTGGAACGGCCTAGGGGAAAACTACACACACCGTTGTAATCGAGCGAGTTTCTACTTTCAGATGCAACAGAAATTTTGCGGATTGGTCAATCCGTTCGCGAGATATGGCAGTTTGGAGGTAAGAAACGCTTGAGAAACTCAAATTTTTCGCCGTTCTGATGCTCGAAACGAATAACTAGTACGGCCTAGGGGAGAAGTGCGCATACCGTTGTAATCGGGCGAGCTTCTACTTTCAGATGCAACAGAAATTTTGCGGATTGATCAATCCGTTCGCGAGATATGGCAGTTTGGAGGTAAGAAACGCTTCAGAAACTCAAAATTTTCGCAGTTCTGATGCTCGACACGAATAACTAGAACGGCCTAGGGGAAAAGTGCGCATACCGTTGTAATCGGGCGAGTTTCTACATTCAGATGCAACAGAAATTTTGCGGATCGGTCAATCCGTTCGCGAGATATGGCAGTTTGGATGTAAGAAACGCTTGAGAAACTCAAAATTTTCGCAGTTCTGATGCTCGAAACGAATAACTGGAACGGCCTAGGGGAAAACTACACATACCGTTGTAATCGGGCGAGTTTGTACTTTCAGATGCAACAGAAATATTGCGGATTGGTCAATCCGTTCGCGAGATATGGCAGTTTGGAGGTAAGAAACGCTTGAGAAATTCAAAATTTTCGCAGTTCTGATGCTCGAAACGACTGACAAGAACGGCCTAGGGGAGTAGTACGCATACCGTTGTAATCGGGCGAGTTTCTACTTTCAGATGCAACAGAAATTTTGCGGATCGGTCAATCCGTTCGCGAGATATGGCAGTTTGGAGGTAAGAAACGCTTGAGAAACTCAAAATTTTCGCAGTTCTGATGCTCGACACGAATAACTAGAACGGCCTAGGGGAAAAGTGCGCACACCGTTGTAATCGGGCGAGCTTCTACTTTCAGATGCAATGGAAATTTTGCGGATTGGTCAATCCGTTCGCGAGATATGGCAGTTTGGATGTAAGAAACGCTTGAGAAACTCAAAATTTGCGCAGTTTTGATGCTCGACACGAATAACTAGAACGGCCTAGGGGAATAGTACGCACACCGTTTTAATCGGGCGAGTTTCTACTTTCAGACGCAACAGAAATTTTGCGGATTGGTCAATCCGTTCGCGAGATATGGCAGTTTGGAGGTAAGAAACGCTTGAGAAACTCAAAATTTTCGCAGTTCTGATGCTCGAAACGAGTAACTAGAACGGCCTAGGGGAATAGTACGCACACCGTTGTAATCGGGTGAGTTTCTACTTTCAGATGCAACAGAAATTTTGCGGATTGATCAATCCGTTCGCGAGATATGGCAGTTTGGAGGTAAGAAACGCTTGAGAAACTCAAATTTTTCGCCGTTCTGATGCTCGAAACGAATAACTAGTACGGCCTAGGGGAGAAGAACGCATACCGTTGTAATCGGGCGAGTTTCTACTTTCAGATGCAACAGAAATTTTGCGGATTGGTCAATCCGTTCGCGAGATATGGCAGTTTCGATGTAAGAAACGCTTGAGAAACTCAAAATTTTCGCAGTTCTGATGCTCGAAACGAGTAACTAGAACGGCCTAGGGGAATAGTACGCACACCGTTGTAATCGGGCGAGTTTCTACTTTCAGACGCAACAGAAATTTTGCGGATTGGTCAATCCGTTCGCGAGATATGGCAGTTTGGAAGTAAGAAACGCTTGAGAAACTCAAAATTTGCGCAGTTTTGATGCTCGACACGAATAACTAGAACGGCCTAGGGGAATAGTACGCACACCGTTTTAATCGGGCGAGTTTCTACTTTCAGACGCAACAGAAATTTTGCGGATTGGTCAATCCGTTCGCGAGATATGGCAGTTTGGAGGTAAGAAACGCTTGAGAAACTCAAAATTTTCGCAGTTCTGATGCTCGAAACGAATAACTGGAACGGCCTAGGCGAAAACTACACACACCGTCGTAATCGGGCGAGTTTCTACTTTCAGATGCAATAGAAATTTTGCGGATTGGTCAATCCGTTCGCGAGATATGGCAGTTTGGAAGTAAGAAACGCTTGAGAAATTCAAAATTTTCGCAGTTGTGATGCTCGAAACGACTGACAAGAACGGCCTAGGGGAGTAGTACGCATACCGTTGTAATCGGGCGAGTTTCTACTTTCAGATGCAACAGAAATTTTGCAGATTGGTCAATCCGTTCGCGAGATATGGCAGTTTGGAGGTAAGAAACGCTTGAGAAACTCAAAATTTTCGCAGTTCTGATGCTCGACACGAATAACTAGAACGGCCTAGGGGAAAAGTGCGCATACCGTTGTAATCGGGCGAGTTTCTACATTCAGATGCAACAGAAATTTTGCGGATCGGTCAATCCGTTCGCGAGATATGGCAGTTTGGATGTAAGAAACGCTTGAGAAACTCAAAATTTTCGCAGTTCTGATGCTCGAAACGAATAACTGGAACGGCCTAGGGGAAAACTACACATACCATTGTAATCGGGCGAGTTTGTACTTTCAGATGCAACAGAAATATTGCGGATTGGTCAATCCGTTCGCGAGATATGGCAGTTTGGAGGTAAGAAACGCTTGAGAAATTCAAAATTTTCGCAGTTCTGATGCTCGAAACGACTGACAAGAACGGCCTAGGGGAGTAGTACGCATACCGTTGTAATCGGGCGAGTTTCTACTTTCAGACGCAACAGAAATTTTGCGGATTGATCAATCCGTTCGCGAGATATGGCAGTTTGGATGTAAGAAACGCTTGAGAAACTCAAAATTTTCGCAGTTCTGATGCTCGACACGAATAACTAGAACGGCCTAGGGGAAAAGTGCGCATACCGTTGTAATCGGGCGAGTTTCTACTTTGAGATGCCACAGAAATTTTGCGGATTGATCAATCCGTTCGCGAGATATGGCAGTTTGGAAATAAGAAACGCTTGATAAACTCAAAATTTTCGCAGTTCTGATGCTCGAAACGAGTAACTAGAACGGCATAGGGGAAAAGTACGCATACCGTTGTAATCGGGCGAGTTTCTACTTTCAGATGCAATGGAAATTTTGCGGATTGGTCAATCCGTTCGCGAGATATGGCAGTTTGGATGTAAGAAACGCTTGAGAAACTCAAAATTTTCGCAGTTCTGATGCTCGACACGAATAACTAGAACGGCCTAGGGGAAAAGTGCGCATACCGTTGTAATCGGGCGAGTTTCTACTTTCAGATGCAACAGAAATTTTGCGGATTGATCAATCCGTTCGCGAGATATGGCAGTTTGGATGTAAGAAACGCTTGAGAAACTCAAAATTTTCGCAGTTCTGATGCTCGACACGAATAACTAGAACGGCCTAGGGGAAAAGTGCGCATACCGTTGTAATCGGGCGAGTTTCTACTTTCAGATGCAACAGAAATTTTGCGGATTGATCAATCCGTTCGCGAGATATGGCAGTTTGGAGGTAAGAAACGCTTCAGAAACTCAAAATTTTCGCAGTTCTGATGCTCGACACGAATAACTAGAACGGCCTAGGGGAAAAGTGCGCATACCGTTGTAATCGGGCGAGTTTCTACTTTCAGATGCAACAGAAATTTTGCGGATCGGTCAATCCGTTCGCGAGATATGGCAGTTTGGATGTAAGAAACGCTTGAGAAACTCAAAATTTTCGCAGTTCTGATGCTCGACACGAATAACTAGAACGGCCTAGGGGAAAAGTGCGCATACCGTTGTAATCGGGCGAGTTTCTACTTTGAGATGCCACAGAAATTTTGCGGATTGATCAATCCGTTCGCGAGATATGGCAGTTTGGAAATAAGAAACGCTTGATAAACTCAAAATTTTCGCAGTTCTGATGCTCGAAACGAGTAACTAGAACGGCATAGGGGAAAAGTACGCATACCGTTGTAATCGGGCGAGTTTCTACTTTCAGATGCAATGGAAATTTTGCGGATTGGTCAATCCGTTCGCGAGATATGGCAGTTTGGATGTAAGAAACGCTTGAGAAACTCAAAATGTTCGCATTTCTGATGCTCGAAACGAATAACTGGAACGGCCTAGGGAAAAACTACACATACCGTTGTAATCGGGCGAGTTTGTACTTTCAGATACAACAGAAATTTTGCGGATTTGTCAATCCGTTTGCGAGATATGGCAGTTTGGAGGTAAGAAACGCTTGAGAAATTCAAAATTTTCGCAGTTCTGATGCTCGAAACGACTGACAAGAACGGCCTAGGGGAGTAGTACGCATACCGTTGTAATCGGGCGAGTTTCTACTTTCAGATGCAACAGAAATTTTGCGGATTGGTCAATCCGTTCGCGAGATATGGCAGTTTGGAGGTAAGAAACGCTTCAGAAACTCAAAATTTTCGCAGTTCTGATGCTCGACACGAATAACTAGAACGGCCTAGGGGAAAAGTGCGCATACCGTTGTAATCGGGCGAGTTTCTACTTTCAGATGCAACAGAAATTTTGCGGATCGGTCAATCCGTTCGCGAGATATGGCAGTTTGGAGGTAAGAAACGCTTGAGAAACTCAAAATTTTCGCAGTTCTGATGCTCGACACGAATAACTAGAACGGCCTAGGGGAAAAGTGCGCATACCGTTGTAATCGGGCGAGTTTCTACTTTCAGATGCAACAGAAATTTTGCGGATCGGTCAATCCGTTCGCGAGATATGGCAGTTTGGATGTAAGAAACGCTTGAGAAACTCAAAATTTTCGCAGTTCTGATGCTCGAAACGAATAACTGGAACGGCGTAGGGGAAAACTACACATACCGTTGTAATCGGGCGAGTTTGTACTTTCAGATGCAACAGAAATATTGCGGATTGGTCAATCCGTTCGCGAGAGATAGCAGTTTGGAGGTAAGAAACGCTTGAGAAACTCCAAATTTTCGCAGTTCTGATGCTCGAAACGAATAACTAGAACGGCCTAGGGGAAGAGTACGCATACCGATGTAATCGGGCTAGTTTCTACTTTCAGACGCCACAGAAATTTTGCGGATTGATCAATCCGTTCGCGAGATATGGCAGTTTGGAAATAAGAAACGCTTGGTAAACTCAAAATTTTCGCAGTTCTGATGCTCGAAACGAGTAACTAGAACGGCATAGGGGAAAAGTACGCATACCGTTGTAATCGGGCGAGTTTCTACTTTCAGATGCAATAGAAATTTTGCGGATTGATCAATCCGTTCGCGAGATATGGCAGTTTGGATGTAAGAAACGCTTGAGAAACTCAAAATTTTCGCAGTTCTGATGCTCGAAACGAATAACTGGAACGGCCTAGGGGAAAACTACACATACCATTGTAATCGGGCGAGTTTGTACTTTCAGATGCAACAGAAATATTGCGGATTGGTCAATCCGTTCGCGAGATATGGCAGTTTGGAGGTAAGAAACGCTTGAGAAATTCAAAATTTTCGCAGTTCTGATGCTCGAAACGACTGACAAGAACGGCCTAGGGGAGTAGTACGCATACCGTTGTAATCGGGCGAGTTTCTACTTTCAGATGCAACAGAAATTTTGCGGATTGGTCAATCCGTTCGCGAGATATGGCAGTTTGGAGGTAAGAAACGCTTCAGAAACTCAAAATTTTCGCAGTTCTGATGCTCGACACGAATAACTAGAACGGCATAGGGGAAAAGTGCGCATACCGTTGTAATCGGGCGAGTTTCTACATTCAGATGCAACAGAAATTTTGCGGATCGGTCAATCCGTTCGCGAGATATGGCAGCTTGGAGGTAAGAAACGCTTGAGAAATTCAAAATTTTCGCAGTTCTGATGCTCGAAACGACTGACAAGAACGGCCTAGGGGAGTAGTACGCATACCGTTGTAATCGGGCGAGTTTCTACTTTCAGATGCAACAGAAATTTTGCGGATTGGTCAATCCGTTCGCGAGATATGGCAGTTTGGAGGTAAGAAACGCTTGAGAAACTCAAAATTTTCGCAGTTCTGATGCTCGACACGAATAACTAGAACGGCCTAGGGGAAAAGTGCGCACACCGTTGTAATCGGGCGAGCTTCTACTTTCAGATGCAACAGAAATTTTGCGGATTGATCAATCCGTTCGCGAGATATGGCAGTTTGGAGGTAAGAAACGCTTCAGAAACTCAAAATTTTCGCAGTTCTGATGCTCGACACGGATAACTAGAACGGCCTAGGGGAAAAGTGCGCATACCGTTGTAATCGGGCGAGTTTCTACTTTCAGATGCCACAGAAATTTTGCGGATTGATCAATCCGTTCGCGAGATATGGCAGTTTGGAGGTAAGAAACGCTTGAGAAATTCAAAATTTTCGCAGTTCTGATGCTCGAAACGACTGACAAGAACGGCCTAGGGGAGTAGTACGCATACCGTTGTAATCGGGCGAGTTTCTACTTTCAGATGCAACAGAAATTTTGCGGATTGGTCAATCCGTTCGCGAGATATGGCAGTTTGGAGGTAAGAAACGCTTCAGAAACTCAAAATTTTCGCAGTTCTGATGCTCGACACGAATAACTAGAACGGCATAGGGGAAAAGTGCGCATACCGTTGTAATCGGGCGAGTTTCTACATTCAGATGCAACAGAAATTTTGCGGATCGGTCAATCCGTTCGCGAGATATGGCAGCTTGGAGGTAAGAAACGCTTGAGAAATTCAAAATTTTCGCAGTTCTGATGCTCGAAACGACTGACAAGAACGGCCTAGGGAAGTAGTACGCATACCGTTGTAATCGGGCGAGTTTCTACTTTCAGATGCAACAGAAATTTTGCGGATTGGTCAATCCGTTCGCGAGATATGGCAGTTTGGAGGTAAGAAACGCTTGAGAAACTCAAAATTTTCGCAGTTCTGATGCTCGACACGAATAACTAGAACGGCCTAGGGGAAAAGTGCGCACACCGTTGTAATCGGGCGAGCTTCTACTTTCAGATGCAACAGAAATTTTGCGGATTGATCAATCCGTTCGCGAGATATGGCAGTTTGGAGGTAAGAAACGCTTGAGAAACTCAAAATTTTCGCAGTTCTGATGCTCGACACGAATAACTAGAACGGCATAGGGGAAAAGTGCGCATACCGTTGTAATCGGGCGAGTTTCTACATTCAGATGCAACAGAAATTTTGCGGATCGGTCAATCCGTTCGCGAGATATGGCAGCTTGGAGGTAAGAAACGCTTGAGAAACTCAAAATTTGCGCAGTTCTGATGCTCGAAACGAATAACTGGAACGGCCTAGGCGAAAACTACACATACCGTCGTAATCGGGCGAGTTTCTACTTTCAGATGCAATAGAAATTTTGCGGATTGGTCAATCCGTTCGCGAGATATGGCAGTTTGGAGGTAAGAAACGCTTGAGAAATTCAAAATTTTCGCAGTTCTGATGCTCGAAACGACTGACTAGGACGGCCTAGGGGAGAAGTACGCATACCGTTGTAATCGGGCGAGTTCCTACTTTCAGATGCAAGAGAAATTTTGCGGATTGGTCAATCCGTTCGCGAGATATGGCAGTTTGGAGGTAAGAAACGCTTGAGAAACTCAAAATTTTCGCAGTTCTGATGCTCGACACGAATAACTAGAACGGCCTAGGGGAAAAGTGCGCATACTGTTGTAATCGGGCGAGTTTCTACTTTCAGATGCAACAGAAATTTTGCGGATTGATCAATCCGTTCGCGAGATATGGCAGTTTGGATGTAAGAAACGCTTGAGAAACTCAAAATTTTCGCATTTCTGATGCTCGACACGAATAACTAGAACGGCCTAGGGGAAAAGTGCGCATACCGTTGTAATCGGGCGAGTTTCTACTTTCAGATGCAACAGAAATTTTGCGGATTGATCAATCCGTTCGCGTGATATGGCAGTTTGGAGGTAAGAGCCGCTTCAGAAACTCAAAATTTTCGCAGTTCTGATGCTCGACACGAATAACTAGAACGGCCTAGGGGAAAAGTGCGCATACCGTTGTAATCGGGCGAGTTTCTACTTTCAGATGCAACAGAAATTTTGCGGATCGGTCAATCCGTTCGCGAGATATGGCAGTTTGGATGTAAGAAACGCTTGAGAAACTCAAAATTTTCGCAGTTCTGATGCTCGAAACGAATAACTGGAACGGCGTAGGGGAAAACTACACATACCGTTGTAATCGGGCGAGTTTGTACTTTCAGATGCAACAGAAATATTGCGGATTGGTCAATCCGTTCGCGAGAGATAGCAGTTTGGAGGTAAGAAACGCTTGAGAAACTCAAAATTTTCGCAGTTCTGATGCTCGACACGAATAACTAGAACGGCCTAGGGGAAAAGTGCGCATACCGTTGTAATCGGGCGAGTTTCTACTTTCAGATGCAACAGAAATTTCGCGGATTGATCAATCCGTTCGCGAGATATGGCAGTTTGGAGGTAAGAAACGCTTCAGAAACTCAAAATTTTCGCAGTTCTGATGCTCGACACGAATAACTAGAACGGCCTAGGGGAAAAGTGCGCATACCGTTGTAATCGGGCGAGTTTCTACTTTCAGATGCAACAGAAATTTTGCGGATCGGTCAATCCGTTCGCGAGATATGGCAGTTTGGATGTAAGAAACGCTTGAGAAACTCAAAATTTTCGCAGTTCTGATGCTCGAAACGAATAACTGGAACGGCGTAGGGGAAAACTACACATACCGTTGTAATCGGGCGAGTTTGTACTTTCAGATGCAACAGAAATATTGCGGATTGGTCAATCCGTTCGCGAGAGATAGCAGTTTGGAGGTAAGAAACGATTGAGAAACTCAAAATTTTCGCAGATCTGATGCTCGACACGAATAACTAGAACGGCCTAGGGGAAAAGTGCGCATACCGTTGTAATCGGGCGAGTTTCTACTTTCAGATGCAACAGAAATTTCGCGGATTGATCAATCCGTTCGCGAGATATGGCAGTTTGGATGTAAGAAACGCTTGAGAAACTCAAAATTTTCGCAGTTCTGATGCTCGACACGAATAACTAGAACGGCCTAGGGGAGAAGTGCGCATACCGTTGTAATCGGGCGAGTTTCTACTTTCAGATGCAACAGAAATTTCGCGGATTGATCAATCCGTTCGCGAGATATGGCAGTTTGGAGGTAAGAAACGCTTCAGAAACTCAAAATTTTCGCAGTTCTGATGCTCGACACGAATAACTAGAACGGCCTAGGGGAAAAGTGCGCATACCGTTGTAATCGGGCGAGTTTCTACTTTCAGATGCAACAGAAATTTTGCGGATCGGTCAATCCGTTCGCGAGATATGGCAGTTTGGAGGTAAGAAACGCTTGAGAAACTCAAAATTTTCGCAGTTCTGATGCTCGACACGAATAACTAGAACGGCCTAGGGGAAAAGTGCGCATACCGTTGTAATCGGGCGAGTTTCTACTTTCAGATGCAACAGAAATTTTGCGGATTGATCAATCCGTTCGCGAGATATGGCAGTTTGGATGTAAGAAACGCTTGAGAAACTCAAAATTTTCGCAGTTCTGATGCTCGACACGAATAACTAGAACGGCCTAGGGGAAAAGTGCGCATACCGTTGTAATCGGGCGAGTTTCTACTTTCAGATGCAACAGAAATTTTGCGGATTGATCAATCCGTTCGCGAGATATGGCAGTTTGGAGGTAAGAAACGCTTCAGAAACTCAAAATTTTCGCAGTTCTGATGCTCGACACGAATAACTAGAACGGCCTAGGGGAAAAGTGCGCATACCGTTGTAATCGGGCGAGTTTCTACTTTCAGATGCAACAGAAATTTTGCGGATCGGTCAATCCGTTCGCGAGATATGGCAGTTTGGATGTAAGAAACGCTTGAGAAACTCAAAATTTTCGCAGTTCTGATGCTCGAAACGAATAACTGGAACGGCGTAGGGGAAAACTACACATACCGTTGTAATCGGGCGAGTTTGTACTTTCAGATGCAACAGAAATATTGCGGATTGGTCAATCCGTTCGCGAGAGATAGCAGTTTGGAGGTAAGAAACGCTTGAGAAACTCCAAATTTTCGCAGTTCTGAGGCTCGAAACGAATAACTAGAACGGCCTAGGGGAAGAGTACGCATACCGATGTAATCGGGCGAGTTTCTACTTTCAGACGCCACAGAAATTTTGCGGATTGATCAATCCGTTCGCGAGATATGGCAGTTTGGAAATAAGAAACGCTTGGTAAACTCAAAATTTTCGCAGTTCTGATGCTCGAAACGAGTAACTAGAACGGCATAGGGGAAAAGTACGCATACCGTTGTAATCGGGCGAATTTCTACTTTCAGATGCAATAGAAATTTTGCGGATTGATCAATCCGTTCGCGAGATATGGCAGTTTGGATGTAAGAAACGCTTGAGAAACTCAAAATGTTCGCATTTCTGATGCTCGAAACGAATAACTGGAACGGCCTAGGGAAAAACTACACATACCGTTGTAATCGGGCGAGTTTGTACTTTCAGATACAACAGAAATTTTGCGGATTTGTCAATCCGTTTGCGAGATATGGCAGTTTGGAGGTAAGAAACGCTTGAGAAATTCAAAATTTTCGCAGTTCTGATGCTCGAAACGACTGACAAGAACGGCCTAGGGGAGTAGTACGCATACCGTTGTAATCGGGCGAGTTTCTACTTTCAGATGCAACAGAAATTTTGCGGATTGGTCAATCCGTTCGCGAGATATGGCAGTTTGGAGGTAAGAAACGCTTCAGAAACTCAAAATTTTCGCAGTTCTGATGCTCGACACGAATAACTAGAACGGCATAGGGGAAAAGTGCGCATACCGTTGTAATCGGGCGAGTTTCTACATTCAGATGCAACAGAAATTTTGCGGATCGGTCAATCCGTTCGCGAGATATGGCAGCTTGGAGGTAAGAAACGCTTGAGAAATTCAAAATTTTCGCAGTTCTGATGCTCGAAACGACTGACAAGAACGGCCTAGGGGAGTAGTACGCATACCGTTGTAATCGGGCGAGTTTCTACTTTCAGATGCAACAGAAATTTTGCGGATTGGTCAATCCGTTCGCGAGATATGGCAGTTTGGAGGTAAGAAACGCTTGAGAAACTCAAAATTTTCGCAGTTCTGATGCTCGACACGAATAACTAGAACGGCCTAGGGGAAAAGTGCGCACACCGTTGTAATCGGGCGAGCTTCTACTTTCAGATGCAACAGAAATTTTGCGGATTGATCAATCCGTTCGCGAGATATGGCAGTTTGGAGGTAAGAAACGCTTCAGAAACTCAAAATTTTCGCAGTTCTGATGCTCGACACGAATAACTAGAACGGCCTAGGGGAAAAGTGCGCATACCGTTGTAATCGGGCGAGTTTCTACTTTCAGATGCCACAGAAATTTTGCGGATTGATCAATCCGTTCGCGAGATATGGCAGTTTGGAGGTAAGAAACGCTTGAGAAATTCAAAATTTTCGCAGTTCTGATGCTCGAAACGACTGACAAGAACGGCCTAGGGGAGTAGTACGCATACCGTTGTAATCGGGCGAGTTTCTACTTTCAGATGCAACAGAAATTTTGCGGATTGGTCAATCCGTTCGCGAGATATGGCAGTTTGGAGGTAAGAAACGCTTCAGAAACTCAAAATTTTCGCAGTTCTGATGCTCGACACGAATAACTAGAACGGCATAGGGGAAAAGTCCGCATACCGTTGTAATCGGGCGAGTTTCTACATTCAGATGCAACAGAAATTTTGCGGATCGGTCAATCCGTTCGCGAGATATGGCAGCTTGGAGGTAAGAAACGCTTGAGAAATTCAAAATTTTCGCAGTTCTGATGCTCGAAACGACTGACAAGAACGGCCTAGGGAAGTAGTACGCATACCGTTGTAATCGGGCGAGTTTCTACTTTCAGATGCAACAGAAATTTTGCGGATTGGTCAATCCGTTCGCGAGATATGGCAGTTTGCAGGTAAGAAACGCTTGAGAAACTCAAAATTTTCGCAGTTCTGATGCTCGACACGAATAACTAGAACGGCCTAGGGGAAAAGTGCGCACACCGTTGTAATCGGGCGAGCTTCTACTTTCAGATGCAACAGAAATTTTGCGGATTGATCAATCCGTTCGCGAGATATGGCAGTTTGGAGGTAAGAAACGCTTCAGAAACTCAAAATTTTCGCAGTTCTGATGCTCGACACGAATAACTAGAACGGCATAGGGGAAAAGTGCGCATACCGTTGTAATCGGGCGAGTTTCTACATTCAGATGCAACAGAAATTTTGCGGATCGGTCAATCCGTTCGCGAGATATGGCAGCTTGGAGGTAAGAAACGCTTGAGAAACTCAAAATTTGCGCAGTTCTGATGCTCGAAACGAATAACTGGAACGGCCTAGGCGAAAACTACACATACCGTCGTAATCGGGCGAGTTTCTACTTTCAGATGCAATAGAAATTTTGCGGATTGGTCAATCCGTTCGCGAGATATGGCAGTTTGGAGGTAAGAAACGCTTGAGAAATTCAAAATTTTCGCAGTTCTGATGCTCGAAACGACTGACTAGGACGGCCTAGGGGAGAAGTACGCATACCGTTGTAATCGGGCGAGTTCCTACTTTCAGATGCAAGAGAAATTTTGCGGATTGGTCAATCCGTTCGCGAGATATGGCAGTTTGGAGGTAAGAAACGCTTGAGAAACTCAAAATTTTCGCAGTTCTGATGCTCGACACGAATAACTAGAACGGCCTAGGGGAAAAGTGCGCATACCGTTGTAATCGGGCGAGTTTCTACTTTCAGATGCAACAGAAATTTTGCGGATTGATCAATCCGTTCGCGAGATATGGCAGTTTGGATGTAAGAAACGCTTGAGAAACTCAAAATTTTCGCATTTCTGATGCTCGACACGAATAACTAGAACGGCCTAGGGGAAAAGTGCGCATACCGTTGTAATCGGGCGAGTTTCTACTTTCAGATGCAACAGAAATTTTGCGGATTGATCAATCCGTTCGCGTGATATGGCAGTTTGGAGGTAAGAGCCGCTTCAGAAACTCAAAATTTTCGCAGTTCTGATGCTCGACACGAATAACTAGAACGGCCTAGGGGAAAAGTGCGCATACCGTTGTAATCGGGCGAGTTTCTACTTTCAGATGCAACAGAAATTTTGCGGATCGGTCAATCCGTTCGCGAGATATGGCAGTTTGGAGGTAAGAAACGCTTGAGAAACTCAAAATTTTCGCAGTTCTGATGCTCGACACGAATAACTAGAACGGCCTAGGGGAAAAGTGCGCATACCGTTGTAATCGGGCGAGTTTCTACTTTCAGATGCAACAGAAATTTTGCGGATCGGTCAATCCGTTCGCGAGATATGGCAGTTTGGATGTAAGAAACGCTTGAGAAACTCAAAATTTTCGCAGTTCTGATGCTCGAAACGAATAACTGGAACGGCGTAGGGGAAAACTACACATACCGTTGTAATCGGGCGAGTTTGTACTTTCAGATGCAACAGAAATATTGCGGATTGGTCAATCCGTTCGCAAGAGATAGCAGTTTGGAGGTAAGAAACGCTTGAGAAACTCAAAATTTTCGCAGATCTGATGCTCGACACGAATAACTAGAACGGCCTAGGGGAAAAGTGCGCATACCGTTGTAATCGGGCGAGTTTCTACTTTCAGATGCAACAGAAATTTCGCGGATTGATCAATCCGTTCGCGAGATATGGCAGTTTGGAGGTAAGAAACGCTTGATAAACTCAAAATTTTCGCAGTTCTGATGCTCGAAACGAATAACTAGAACGGTCTAGGGGAAAAGTGCGCATACCGTTGTAATCGGGCGAGTTTCTACTTTCAGATGCAACAGAAATTTTGCGGATCGGTCAATCCGTTCGCGAGATATGGCAGTTTGGAGGTAAGAAACGCTTGAGAAACTCAAAATATTCGCAGTTCTGATGCTCGAAACGAATAACCAAAACGGCCTAGGGGAAAAGTACGCATACCGATGTAATCGGGCGAGTTTCTACTTTCAGATGCAACAGGAATTTTGCGGATTGGTCAATCCCTTCGCGAGATATGGCAGTTTGGAGGTAAGAAACGCTTGAGAAACTCAAAATTTGCGCAGTTCTGATGCTCGACACGAATAACTAGAACGGCCTAGGGGAAAAGTGCGCATACCGTTGTAATCGGGCGAGTTTCTACTTTCAGATGCAACAGAAATTTTGCGGATTGATCAATCCGTTCGCGAGATATGGCAGTTTGGATGTAAGAAACGCTTGAGAAACTCAAAATTTTCGCAGTTCTGATGCTCGACACGAATAACTAGAACGGCCTAGGGGAAAAGTGCGCATACCGTTGTAATCGGGCGAGTTTCTACTTTCAGATGCAACAGAAATTTTGCGGATTGATCAATCCGTTCGCGAGATATGGCAGTTTGGAGGTAAGAAACGCTTCAGAAACTCAAAATTTTCGCAGTTCTGATGCTCGACACGAATAACTAGAACGGCCTAGGGGAAAAGTGCGCATACCGTTGTAATCGGGCGAGTTTCTACTTTCAGATGCAACAGAAATTTTGCGGATCGGTCAATCCGTTCGCGAGATATGGCAGTTTGGATGTAAGAAACGCTTGAGAAACTCAAAATTTTCGCAGTTCTGATGCTCGAAACGAATAACTGGAACGGCGTAGGGGAAAACTACACATACCGTTGTAATCGGGCGAGTTTGTACTTTCAGATGCAACAGAAATATTGCGGATTGGTCAATCCGTTCGCGAGAGATAGCAGTTTGGAGGTAAGAAACGCTTGAGAAACTCCAAATTTTCGCAGTTCTGAGGCTCGAAACGAATAACTAGAACGGCCTAGGGGAAGAGTACGCATACCGATGTAATCGGGCGAGTTTCTACTTTCAGACGCCACAGAAATTTTGCGGATTGATCAATCCGTTCGCGAGATATGGCAGTTTGGAAATAAGAAACGCTTGGTAAACTCAAAATTTTCGCAGTTCTGATGCTCGAAACGAGTAACTAGAACGGCATAGGGGAAAAGTACGCATACCGTTGTAATCGGGCGAATTTCTACTTTCAGATGCAATAGAAATTTTGCGGATTGATCAATCCGTTCGCGAGATATGGCAGTTTGGATGTAAGAAACGCTTGAGAAACTCAAAATGTTCGCATTTCTGATGCTCGAAACGAATAACTGGAACGGCCTAGGGAAAAACTACACATACCGTTGTAATCGGGCGAGTTTGTACTTTCAGATACAACAGAAATTTTGCGGATTTGTCAATCCGTTTGCGAGATATGGCAGTTTGGAGGTAAGAAACGCTTGAGAAATTCAAAATTTTCGCAGTTCTGATGCTCGAAACGACTGACAAGAACGGCCTAGGGGAGTAGTACGCATACCGTTGTAATCGGGCGAGTTTCTACTTTCAGATGCAACAGAAATTTTGCGGATTGGTCAATCCGTTCGCGAGATATGGCAGTTTGGAGGTAAGAAACGCTTCAGAAACTCAAAATTTTCGCAGTTCTGATGCTCGACACGAATAACTAGAACGGCATAGGGGAAAAGTGCGCATACCGTTGTAATCGGGCGAGTTTCTACATTCAGATGCAACAGAAATTTTGCGGATCGGTCAATCCGTTCGCGAGATATGGCAGCTTGGAGGTAAGAAACGCTTGAGAAATTCAAAATTTTCGCAGTTCTGATGCTCGAAACGACTGACAAGAACGGCCTAGGGAAGTAGTACGCATACCGTTGTAATCGGGCGAGTTTCTACTTTCAGATGCAACAGAAATTTT
The DNA here is from genome assembly GCF_051014685.1 of Ptiloglossa arizonensis. Taxonomy (NCBI): domain Eukaryota; kingdom Metazoa; phylum Arthropoda; class Insecta; order Hymenoptera; family Colletidae; genus Ptiloglossa; species Ptiloglossa arizonensis. The sequence goes on along the minus strand of NW_027478881.1, from coordinate 109,736 downwards.
GCGGATTGGTCAATCCGTTCGCGAGATATGGCAGTTTGGAGGTAAGAAACGCTTGAGAAACTCAAAATTTTCGCAGTTCTGATGCTCGACACGAATAACTAGAACGGCCTAGGGGAAAAGTGCGCACACCGTTGTAATCGGGCGAGCTTCTACTTTCAGATGCAACAGAAATTTTGCGGATTGATCAATCCGTTCGCGAGATATGGCAGTTTGGAGGTAAGAAACGCTTCAGAAACTCAAAATTTTCGCAGTTCTGATGCTCGACACGAATAACTAGAACGGCATAGGGGAAAAGTGCGCATACCGTTGTAATCGGGCGAGTTTCTACATTCAGATGCAACAGAAATTTTGCGGATCGGTCAATCCGTTCGCGAGATATGGCAGCTTGGAGGTAAGAAACGCTTGAGAAACTCAAAATTTGCGCAGTTCTGATGCTCGAAACGAATAACTGGAACGGCCTAGGCGAAAACTACACATACCGTCGTAATCGGGCGAGTTTCTACTTTCAGATGCAATAAAAATTTTGCGGATTGGTCAATCCGTTCGCGAGATATGGCAGTTTGGAGGTAAGAAACGCTTGAGAAATTCAAAATTTTCGCAGTTCTGATGCTCGAAACGACTGACTAGGACGGCCTAGGGGAGAAGTACGCATACCGTTGTAATCGGGCGAGTTCCTACTTTCAGATGCAAGAGAAATTTTGCGGATTGGTCAATCCGTTCGCGAGATATGGCAGTTTGGAGGTAAGACACGCTTGAGAAACTCAAAATTTTCGCAGTTCTGATGCTCGACACGAATAACTAGAACGGCCTAGGGGAAAAGTGCGCATACCGTTGTAATCGGGCGAGTTTCTACTTTCAGATGCAACAGAAATTTTGCGGATTGATCAATCCGTTCGCGAGATATGGCAGTTTGGATGTAAGAAACGCTTGAGAAACTCAAAATTTTCGCATTTCTGATGCTCGACACGAATAACTAGAACGGCCTAGGGGAAAAGTGCGCATACCGTTGTAATCGGGCGAGTTTCTACTTTCAGATGCAACAGAAATTTTGCGGATTGATGAATCCGTTCGCGTGATATGGCAGTTTGGAGGTAAGAGCCGCTTCAGAAACTCAAAATTTTCGCAGTACTGATGCTCGACACGAATAACTAGAACGGCCTAGGGGAAAAGTGCGCATACCGTTGTAATCGGGCGAGTTTCTACTTTCAGATGCAACAGAAATTTTGCGGATCGGTCAATCCGTTCGCGAGATATGGCAGTTTGGAGGTAAGAAACGCTTGAGAAACTCAAAATTTTCGCAGTTCTGATGCTCGACACGAATAACTAGAACGGCCTAGGGGAAAAGTGCGCATACCGTTGTAATCGGGCGAGTTTCTACTTTCAGATGCAACAGAAATTTTGCGGATCGGTCAATCCGTTCGCGAGATATGGCAGTTTGGATGTAAGAAACGCTTGAGAAACTCAAAATTTTCGCAGTTCTGATGCTCGAAACGAATAACTGGAACGGCGTAGGGGAAAACTACACATACCGTTGTAATCGGGCGAGTTTGTACTTTCAGATGCAACAGAAATATTGCGGATTGGTCAATCCGTTCGCAAGAGATAGCAGTTTGGAGGTAAGAAACGCTTGAGAAACTCAAAATTTTCGCAGATCTGATGCTCGACACGAATAACTAGAACGGCCTAGGGGAAAAGTGCGCATACCGTTGTAATCGGGCGAGTTTCTACTTTCAGATGCAACAGAAATTTCGCGGATTGATCAATCCGTTCGCGAGATATGGCAGTTTGGAGGTAAGAAACGCTTGATAAACTCAAAATTTTCGCAGTTCTGATGCTCGAAACGAATAACTAGAACGGTCTAGGGGAAAAGTGCGCATACCGTTGTAATCGGGCGAGTTTCTACTTTCAGATGCAACAGAAATTTTGCGGATCGGTCAATCCGTTCGCGAGATATGGCAGTTTGGAGGTAAGAAGAGCTTGAGAAACTCAAAATATTCGCAGTTCTGATGCTCGAAACGAATAACCAAAACGGCCTAGGGGAAAAGTACGCATACCGATGTAATCGGGCGAGTTTCTACTTTCAGATGCAACAGGAATTTTGCGGATTGGTCAATCCCTTCGCGAGATATGGCAGTTTGGAGGTAAGAAACGCTTGAGAAACTCAAAATTTGCGCAGTTCTGATGCTCGAAACGAATAACTAGAACGGCCTACGGGAAAAGTGCGCATACCGTTGTAATCGGGCGAGTTTCTACTTTCAGATGCAACAGAAATTTTGCGGATCGGTCAATCCGTTCGCGAGATATGGCAGTTTGGATGTAAGAAACGCTTGAGAAACTCAAAATTTTCGCAGTTCTGATGCTCGAAACGAATAACTGGAACGGCCTAGGGGAAAACTACACATACCGTTGTAATCGAGCGAGTTTCTACTTTCAGATGCAACAGAAATTTTGCGGATTGGTCAATCCGTTCGCGAGATATGGCAGTTTGGATGTAAGAAACGCTTGAGAAACTCAAAATTTTCGCAGTTCTGATGCTCGACACGAATAACTAGAACGGCATAGGGGAAAAGTGCGCATACCGTTGTAATCGGGCGAGTTTCTACATTCAGATGCAACAGAAATTTTGCGGATCGGTCAATCCGTTCGCGAGATATGGCAGCTTGGAGGTAAGAAACGCTTGAGAAATTCAAAATTTTCGCAGTTCTGATGCTCGAAACGACTGACAAGAACGGCCTAGGGAAGTAGTACGCATACCGTTGTAATCGGGCGAGTTTCTACTTTCAGATGCAACAGAAATTTTGCGGATTGGTCAATCCGTTCGCGAGATATGGCAGTTTGGAGGTAAGAAACGCTTGAGAAATTCAAAATTTTCGCAGTTCTGATGCTCGAAACGACTGACTAGGACGGCCTAGGGGAGAAGTACGCATACCGTTGTAATCGGGCGAGTTCCTACTTTCAGATGCAAGAGAAATTTTGCGGATTGGTCAATCCGTTCGCGAGATATGGCAGTTTGGAGGTAAGAAACGCTTGAGAAACTCAAAATTTTCGCAGTTCTGATGCTCGACACGAATAACTAGAACGGCCTAGGGGAAAAGTGCGCATACCGTTGTAATCGGGCGAGTTTCTACTTTCAGATGCAACAGAATTTTTGCGGATCGGTCAATCCGTTCGCGAGATATGGCAGCTTGGAGGTAAGAAACGCTTGAGAAACTCAAAATTTGCGCAGTTCTGATGCTCGAAACGAATAACTGGAACGGCCTAGGCGAAAACTACACATACCGTCGTAATCGGGCGAGTTTCTACTTTCAGATGCAATAGAAATTTTGCGGATTGGTCAATCCGTTCGCGAGATATGGCAGTTTGGAGGTAAGAAACGCTTGAGAAATTCAAAATTTTCGCAGTTCTGATGCTCGAAACGACTGACTAGGACGGCCTAGGGGAGAAGTACGCATACCGTTGTAATCGGGCGAGTTCCTACTTTCAGATGCAAGAGAAATTTTGCGGATTGGTCAATCCGTTCGCGAGATATGGCAGTTTGGAGGTAAGAAACGCTTGAGAAACTCAAAATTTTCGCAGTTCTGATGCTCGACACGAATAACTAGAACGGCCTAGGGGAAAAGTGCGCATACCGTTGTAATCGGGCGAGTTTCTACTTTCAGATGCAACAGAAATTTTGCGGATTGATCAATCCGTTCGCGAGATATGGCAGTTTGGATGTAAGAAACGCTTGAGAAACTCAAAATTTTCGCATTTCTGATGCTCGACACGAATAACTAGAACGGCCTAGGGGAAAAGTGCGCATACCGTTGTAATCGGGCGAGTTTCTACTTTCAGATGCAACAGAAATTTTGCGGATTGATCAATCCGTTCGCGTGATATGGCAGTTTGGAGGTAAGAGCCGCTTCAGAAACTCAAAATTTTCGCAGTACTGATGCTCGACACGAATAACTAGAACGGCCTAGGGGAAAAGTGCGCATACCGTTGTAATCGGGCGAGTTTCTACTTTCAGATGCAACAGAAATTTTGCGGATCGGTCAATCCGTTCGCGAGATATGGCAGTTTGGAGGTAAGAAACGCTTGAGAAACTCAAAATTTTCGCAGTTCTGATGCTCGACACGAATAACTAGAACGGCCTAGGGGAAAAGTGCGCATACCGTTGTAATCGGGCGAGTTTCTACTTTCAGATGCAACAGAAATTTTGCGGATCGGTCAATCCGTTCGCGAGATATGGCAGTTTGGATGTAAGAAACGCTTGAGAAACTCAAAATTTTCGCAGTTCTGATGCTCGAAACGAATAACTGGAACGGCGTAGGGGAAAACTACACATACCGTTGTAATCGGGCGAGTTTGTACTTTCAGATGCAACAGAAATATTGCGGATTGGTCAATCCGTTCGCAAGAGATAGCAGTTTGGAGGTAAGAAACGCTTGAGAAACTCAAAATTTTCGCAGATCTGATGCTCGACACGAATAACTAGAACGGCCTAGGGGAAAAGTGCGCATACCGTTGTAATCGGGCGAGTTTCTACTTTCAGATGCAACAGAAATTTCGCGGATTGAACAATCCGTTCGCGAGATATGGCAGTTTGGAGGTAAGAAACGCTTGATAAACTCAAAATTTTCGCAGTTCTGATGCTCGAAACGAATAACTAGAACGGTCTAGGGGAAAAGTGCGCATACCGTTGTAATCGGGCGAGTTTCTACTTTCAGATGCAACAGAAATTTTGCGGATCGGTCAATCCGTTCGCGAGATATGGCAGTTTGGAGGTAAGAAGAGCTTGAGAAACTCAAAATATTCGCAGTTCTGATGCTCGAAACGAATAACCAAAACGGCCTAGGGGAAAAGTACGCATACCGATGTAATCGGGCGAGTTTCTACTTTCAGATGCAACAGGAATTTTGCGGATTGGTCAATCCCTTCGCGAGATATGGCAGTTTGGAGGTAAGAAACGCTTGAGAAACTCAAAATTTGCGCAGTTCTGATGCTCGAAACGAATAACTAGAACGGCCTACGGGAAAAGTGCGCATACCGTTGTAATCGGGCGAGTTTCTACTTTCAGATGCAACAGAAATTTTGCGGATCGGTCAATCCGTTCGCGAGATATGGCAGTTTGGATGTAAGAAACGCTTGAGAAACTCAAAATTTTCGCAGTTCTGATGCTCGAAACGAATAACTGGAACGGCCTAGGGGAAAACTACACATACCGTTGTAATCGAGCGAGTTTCTACTTTCAGATGCAACAGAAATTTTGCGGATTGGTCAATCCGTTCGCGAGATATGGCAGTTTGGATGTAAGAAACGCTTGAGAAACTCAAAATTTTCGCAGTTCTGATGCTCGACACGAATAACTAGAACGGCATAGGGGAAAAGTGCGCATACCGTTGTAATCGGGCGAGTTTCTACATTCAGATGCAACAGAAATTTTGCGGATCGGTCAATCCGTTCGCGAGATATGGCAGCTTGGAGGTAAGAAACGCTTGAGAAATTCAAAATTTTCGCAGTTCTGATGCTCGAAACGACTGACAAGAACGGCCTAGGGAAGTAGTACGCATACCGTTGTAATCGGGCGAGTTTCTACTTTCAGATGCAACAGAAATTTTGCGGATTGGTCAATCCGTTCGCGAGATATGGCAGTTTGGAGGTAAGAAACGCTTGAGAAACTCAAAATTTTCGCAGTTCTGATGCTCGACACGAATAACTAGAACGGCCTAGGGGAAAAGTGCGCACACCGTTGTAATCGGGCGAGCTTCTACTTTCAGATGCAACAGAAATTTTGCGGATTGATCAATCCGTTCGCGAGATATGGCAGTTTGGAGGTAAGAAACGCTTCAGAAACTCAAAATTTTCGCAGTTCTGATGCTCGACACGAATAACTAGAACGGCGTAGGGGAAAAGTGCGCATACCGTTGTAATCGGGCGAGTTTCTACATTCAGATGCAACAGAAATTTTGCGGATCGGTCAATCTGTTCGCGAGATATGGCAGCTTGGAGGTAAGAAACGCTTGAGAAACTCAAAATTTGCGCAGTTCTGATGCTCGAAACGAATAACTGGAACGGCCTAGGCGAAAACTACACATACCGTCGTAATCGGGCGAGTTTCTACTTTCAGATGCAATAGAAATTTTGCGGATTGGTCAATCCGTTCGCGAGATATGGCAGTTTGGAGGTAAGAAACGCTTGAGAAATTCAAAATTTTCGCAGTTCTGATGCTCGAAACGACTGACTAGGACGGCCTAGGGGAGAAGTACGCATACCGTTGTAATCGGGCGAGTTCCTACTTTCAGATGCAAGAGAAATTTTGCGGATTGGTCAATCCGTTCGCGAGATATGGCAGTTTGGAGGTAAGAAACGCTTGAGAAACTCAAAATTTTCGCAGTTCTGATGCTCGACACGAATAACTAGAACGGCCTAGGGGAAAAGTGCGCATACCGTTGTAATCGGGCGAGTTTCTACTTTCAGATGCAACAGAAATTTTGCGGATTGATCAATCCGTTCGCGAGATATGGCAGTTTGGATGTAAGAAACGCTTGAGAAACTCAAAATTTTCGCATTTCTGATGCTCGACACGAATAACTAGAACGGCCTAGGGGAAAAGTGCGCATACCGTTGTAATCGGGCGAGTTTCTACTTTCAGATGCAACAGAAATTTTGCGGATCGGTCAATCCGTTCGCGAGATATGGCAGTTTGGAGGTAAGAAACGCTTGAGAAACTCAAAATTTTCGCAGTTCTGATGCTCGACACGAATAACTAGAACGGCCTAGGGGAAAAGTGCGCATACCGTTGTAATCGGGCGAGTTTCTACTTTCAGATGCAACAGAAATTTTGCGGATTGATCAATCCGTTCGCGAGATATGGCAGTTTGGATGTAAGAAACGCTTGAGAAACTCAAAATTTTCGCAGTTCTGATGCTCGACACGAATAACTAGAACGGCCTAGGGGAAAAGTGCGCATACCGTTGTAATCGGGCGAGTTTCTACTTTCAGATGCAACAGAAATTTCGCGGATTGATCAATCCGTTCGCGAGATATGGCAGTTTGGAGGTAAGAAACGCTTCAGAAACTCAAAATTTTCGCAGTTCTGATGCTCGACACGAATAACTAGAACGGCCTAGGGGAAAAGTGCGCATACCGTTGTAATCGGGCGAGTTTCTACTTTCAGATGCAACAGAAATTTTGCGGATCGGTCAATCCGTTCGCGAGATATGGCAGTTTGGATGTAAGAAACGCTTGAGAAACTCAAAATTTTCGCAGTTCTGATGCTCGAAACGAATAACTGGAACGGCGTAGGGGAAAACTACACATACCGTTGTAATCGGGCGAGTTTGTACTTTCAGATGCAACAGAAATATTGCGGATTGGTCAATCCGTTCGCGAGAGATAGCAGTTTGGAGGTAAGAAACGCTTGAGAAACTCAAAATTTTCGCAGATCTGATGCTCGACACGTATAACTAGAACGGCCTAGGGGAAAAGTGCGCATACCGTTGTAATCGGGCGAGTTTCTACTTTCAGATGCAACAGAAATTTCGCGGATTGATCAATCCGTTCGCGAGATATGGCAGTTTGGAGGTAAGAAACGCTTGATAAACTCAAAATTTTCGCAGTTCTGATGCTCGAAACGAATAACTAGAACGGCCTAGGGGAAAAGTGCGCATACCGTTGTAATCGGGCGAGCTTCTACTTTCAGATGCAACAGAAATTTTGCGGATCGGTCAATCCGTTCGCGAGATATGGCAGTTTGGAGGTAAGAAACGCTTGAGAAACTCAAAATATTCGCAGTTCTGATGCTCGAAACGAATAACCAAAACGGCCTAGGGGAAAAGTACGCATACCGATGTAATCGGGCGAGTTTCTACTTTCAGATGCAACAGGAATTTTGCGGATTGGTCAATCCCTTCGCGAGATATGGCAGTTTGGAGGTAAGAAACGCTTGAGAAACTCAAAATTTGCGCAGTTCTGATGCTCGAAACGAATAACTAGAACGGCCTACGGGAAAAGTGCGCATACCGTTGTAATCGGGCGAGTTTCTACTTTCAGATGCAACAGAAATTTTGCGGATCGGTCAATCCGTTCGCGAGATATGGCAGTTTGGATGTAAGAAACGCTTGAGAAACTCAAAATTTTCGCAGTTCTGATGCTCGAAACGAATAACTGGAACGGCCTAGGGGAAAACTACACATACCGTTGTAATCGAGCGAGTTTCTACTTTCAGATGCAACAGAAATTTTGCGGATTGGTCAATCCGTTCGCGAGATATGGCAGTTTGGAGGTAAGAAACGCTTGAGAAACTCAAATTTTTCGCCGTTCTGATGCTCGAAACGAATAACTAGTACGGCCTAGGGGAGAAGAACGCATACCGTTGTAATCGGGCGAGTTTCTACTTTCAGATGCAACAGAAATTTTGCGGATTGGTCAATCCGTTCGCGAGATATGGCAGTTTGGAGGTAAGAAACGCTTCAGAAACTCAAAATTTTCGCAGTTCTGATGCTCGACACGAATAACTAGAACGGCATAGGGGAAAAGTGCGCATACCGTTGTAATCGGGCGAGTTTCTACATTCAGATGCAACAGAAATTTTGCGGATCGGTCAATCCGTTCGCGAGATATGGCAGCTTGGAGGTAAGAAACGCTTGAGAAATTCAAAATTTTCGCAGTTCTGATGCTCGAAACGAATAACTGGAACGGCGTAGGGGAAAACTACACATACCGTTGTAATCGGGCGAGTTTGTACTTTCAGATGCAACAGAAATATTGCGGATTGGTCAATCCGTTCGCGAGAGATAGCAGTTTGGAGGTAAGAAACGCTTGAGAAACTCAAAATTTTCGCAGATCTGATGCTCGACACGAATAACTAGAACGGCCTAGGGGAAAAGTGCACATACCGTTGTAATCGGGCGAGTTTCTACTTTCAGATGCAACAGAAATTTCGCGGATTGAACAATCCGTTCGCGAGATATGGCAGTTTGGAGGTAAGAAACGCTTGATAAACTCAAAATTTTCGCAGTTCTGATGCTCGAAACGAATAACTAGAACGGCCTAGGGGAAAAGTGCGCATACCGTTGTAATCGGGCGAGTTTCTACTTTCAGATGCAACAGAAATTTTGCGGATCGGTCAATCCGTTCGCGAGATATGGCAGTTTGGAGGTAAGAAACGCTTGAGAAACTCAAAATATTCGCAGTTCTGATGCTCGAAACGAATAACCAAAACGGCCTAGGGGAAAAGTACGCATACCGATGTAATCGGGCGAGTTTCTACTTTCAGATGCAACAGGAATTTTGCGGATTGGTCAATCCCTTCGCGAGATATGGCAGTTTGGAGGTAAGAAACGCTTGAGAAACTCAAAATTTGCGCAGTTCTGATGCTCGAAACGAATAACTAGAACGGCCTACGGGAAAAGTGCGCATACCGTTGTAATCGGGCGAGTTTCTACTTTCAGATGCAACAGAAATTTTGCGGATCGGTCAATCCGTTCGCGAGATATGGCAGTTTGGATGTAAGAAACGCTTGAGAAACTCAAAATTTTCGCAGTTCTGATGCTCGAAACGAATAACTGGAACGGCCTAGGGGAAAACTACACATACCGTTGTAATCGAGCGAGTTTCTACTTTCAGATGCAACAGAAATTTTGCGGATTGGTCAATCCGTTCGCGAGATATGGCAGTTTGGAGGTAAGAAACGCTTGAGAAACTCAAATTTTTCGCCGTTCTGATGCTCGAAACGAATAACTAGTACGGCCTAGGGGAGAAGAACGCATACCGTTGTAATCGGGCGAGTTTCTACTTTCAGATGCAACAGAAATTTTGCGGATTGGTCAATCCGTTCGCGAGATATGGCAGTTTCGATGTAAGAAACGCTTGAGAAACTCAAAATTTTCGCAGTTCTGATGCTCGAAACGAATAACTGGAACGGCCTAGGCGAAAACTACACACACCGTCGTAATCGGGCGAGTTTCTACTTTCAGATGCAATAGAAATTTTGCGGATTGGTCAATCCGTTCGCGAGATATGGCAGTTTGGAGGTAAGAAACGCTTGAGAAATTCAAAATTTTCGCAGTTCTGATGCTCGAAACGACTGACAAGAACGGCCTAGGGTAGTAGTACGCATACCGTTGTAATCGGGCGAGTTTCTACTTTCAGATGCAACAGAAATTTTGCGGATTGGTCAATCCGTTCGCGAGATATGGCAGTTTGGATGTAAGAAACGCTTGAGAAACTCAAAATTTTCGCAGTTCTGATGCTCGAAACGAATAACTGGAACGGCCTAGGGGAAAACTACACATACCGTTGTAATCGGGCGAGTTTGTACTTTCAGATGCAACAGAAATATTGCGGATTGGTCAATCTGTTCGCGAGATATGGCAGTTTGGAGGTAAGAAACGCTTCAGAAACTCAAAATTTTCGCAGTTCTGATGCTCGACACGAATAACTAGAACGGCATAGGGGAAAAGTGCGCATACCGTTGTAATCGGGCGAGTTTCTACTTTCAGATGCAATAGAAATTTTGCGGATTGGTCAATCCGTTCGCGAGATATGGCAGTTTGGAAGTAAGAAACGCTTGAGAAATTCAAAATTTTCGCAGTTCTGATGCTCGAAACGACTGACTAGGACGGCCTAGGGGAGAAGTACGCATACCGTTGTAATCGGGCGAGTTCCTACTTTCAGATGCAAGAGAAATTTTGCGGATTGGTCAATCCGTTCGCGAGATATGGCAGTTTGGAGGTAAGAAACGCTTGAGAAACTCAAAATTTTCGCAGTTCTGATGCTCGACACGAATAACTAGAACGGCCTAGGGGAAAAGTGCGCATACCGTTGTAATCGGGCGAGTTTCTACTTTCAGATGCAACAGAAATTTTGCGGATTGATCAATCCGTTCGAGAGATATGGCAGTTTGGATGTAAGAAACGCTTGAGAAACTCAAAATTTTCGCAGTTCTGATGCTCGACACGAATAACTAGAACGGCCTAGGGGAAAAGTGCGCATACCGTTGTAATCGGGCGAGTTTCTACTTTCAGATGCAACAGAAATTTTGCGGATTGATCAATCCGTTCGCGAGATATGGCAGTTTGGAGCTAAGAAACGCTTCAGAAACTCAAAATTTTCGCAGTTCTGTTGCTCGACACGAATAACTAGAACGGCCTAGGGGAAAAGTGCGCATACCGTTGTAATCGGGCGAGTTTCTACTTTCAGTTGCAACAGAAATTTTGCGGATTGATCAATCCGTTCGCGAGATATGGCAGTTTGGATGTAAGAAACGCTTGAGAAACTCAAAATTTTCGCAGTTCTGATGCTCGACACGAATAACTAGAACGGCCTAGGGGAAAAGTGCGCATACCGTTGTAATCGGGCGAGTTTCTACTTTCAGATGCAACAGAAATTTTGCGGATTGATCAATCCGTTCGCGAGATATGGCAGTTTGGAGGTAAGAAACGCTTCAGAAACTCAAAATTTTCGCAGTTCTGATGCTCGACACGAATAACTAGAACGGCCTAGGGGAAAAGTGCGCATACCGTTGTAATCGGGCGAGTTTCTACTTTCAGATGCAACAGAAATTTTGCGGATCGGTCAATCCGTTCGCGAGATATGGCAGTTTGGATGTAAGAAACGCTTGAGAAACTGAAATTTTCGCAGTTCTGATGCTCGAAACGAATAACTGGAACGGCGTAGGGGAAAACTACACATACCGTTGTAATCGGGCGAGTTTGTACTTTCAGATGCAACAGAAATATTCCGGATCGGTCAATCCGTTCGCGAGAGATAGCAGTTTGGAGGTAAGAAACGCTTGAGAAACTCCAAATTTTCGCAGTTCTGATGCTCGAAACGAATAACTAGAACGGCCTAGGGGAAGAGTACGCATACCGATGTAATCGGGCAAGTTTCTACTTTCAGACGCCACAGAAATTTTGCGGATTGATCAATCCGTTCGCGAGATATGGCAGTTTGGAAATAAGAAACGCTTGATAAACTCAAAATTTTCGCAGTTCTGATGCTCGAAACGAGTAACTAGAACGGCATAGGGGAAAAGTACGCATACCGTTGTAATCGGGCGAGTTTCTACTTTCAGATGCAATAGAAATTTTGCGGATTGGTCAATCCGTTCGCGAGATATGGCAGTTTGGAGGTAAGAATCTCTTGAGAAACTCAAAATTTTCGCAGTTCTGATGCTCGACACGAATAACTAGAACGGCCTAGGGGAAAAGTGCCCATACCGTTGTAATCGGGCGAGTTTCTACTTTCAGATGCCACAGAAATTTTGCGGATTGATCAATCCGTTCGCGAGATATGGCAGTTTGGAAATAAGAAACGCTTGATAAACTCAAAATTTTCGCAGTTCTGATGCTCGAAACGAGTAACTAGAACGGCATAGGGGAAAAGTACGCATACCGTTGTAATCGGGCGAGTTTCTACTTTCAGATGCAATGGAAATTTTGCGGATTGGTCAATCCGTTCGCGAGATATGGCAGTTTGGATGTAAGAAACGCTTGAGAAACTCAAAATTTTCGCAGATCTGATGCTCGACACGAATAACTAGAACGGCCTAGGGGAAAAGTGCCCATACCGTTGTAATCGGGCTAGTTTCTACTTTCAGATGCAACAGAAATTTTGCGGATTGATCAATCCGTTCGCGAGATATGGCAGTTTGGATATAAGAAACGCTTGAGAAACTCAAAATTTTCGCAGTTCTGATGCTCGAAACGAGTAACTAGAACGGCCTAGGGGAATAGTACGCACACCGTTGTAATCGGGCGAGTTTCTACTTTCAGACGCCACAGAAATTTTGCGGATTGATCAATCCGTTCGCGAGATATGGCAGTTTGGAAATAAGAAACGCTTGATAAACTCAAAATTTTCGCAGTTCTGATGCTCGAAACGAGTAACTAGAACGGCATAGGGGAAAAGTACGCATACCGTTGTAATCGGGCGAGTTTCTACTTTCAGATGCAATAGAAATTTTGCGGATTGGTCAATCCGTTCGCGAGATATGGCAGTTTGGAGGTAAGAATCGCTTGAGAAACTCAAAATTTTCGCAGTTCTGATGCTCGACACGAATAACTAGAACGGCCTAGGGGAAAAGTGCGCATACCGTTGTAATCGGGCGAGTTTCTACTTTCAGATGCAATGGAAATTTTGCGGATTGGTCAATCCGTTCGCGAGATATGGCAGTTTGGATGTAAGAAACGCTTGAGAAACTCAAAATTTTCGCAGATCTGATGCTCGACACGAATAACTAGAACGGCCTAGGGGAAAAGTGCCCATACCGTTGTAATCGGGCGAGTTTCTACTTTCAGATGCAACAGAAATTTTGCGGATTGATCAATCCGTTCGCGAGATATGGCAGTTTGGATATAAGAAACGCTTGAGAAACTCAAAATTTTCGCAGTTCTGATGCTCGAAACGAGTAACTAGAACGGCCTAGGGGAATAGTACGCACACCGTTGTAATCGGGCGAGTTTCTACTTTCAGACGCAACAGAAATTTTGCGGATTGGTCAATCCGTTCGCGAGATATGGCAGTTTGGAGGTAAGAAACGCTTGAGAAACTCAAAATTTGCGCAGTTTTGATGCTCGACACGAATAACTAGAACGGCCTAGGGGAATAGTACGCACACCGTTTTAATCGGGCGAGTTTCTACTTTCAGACGCAACAGAAATTTTGCGGATTGGTCAATCCGTTCGCGAGATATGGCAGTTTGGAGGTAAGAAACGCTTGAGAAACTCAAAATTTTCGCAGTTCTGAAGCTCGAAACGAGTAACTAGAACGGCCTAGGGGAATAGTACGCACACCGTTGTAATCGGGCGAGTTTCTACTTTCAGACGCAACAGAAATTTTGCGGATTGGTCAATCCGTTCGCGAGATATAGCAGTTTGGAGGTAAGAAACGCTTGAGAAACTCAAAGTTTTCGCAGTTCTGATGCTCGAAACGAGTAACTAGAACGGCATAGGGGAAGAGTACGCATACCGTTGTAATCGGGTGAGTTTCTACTTTCAGATGCAACAGAAATTTTGCGGATAGGTCAATCCGTTCGCGAGATGTGGCCGTTTGGATGTAAGAAACGCTTGAGAAACTCAAAATTTTCGCAGTTCTGATGCTCGAAACGAGTAACTAGAACGGCATAGGGGAAAAGTACGCATACCGTTGTAATCGGGCGAGCTTCTACTTTCAGATGCAATGGAAATTTTGCGGATTGGTCAATCCGTTCGCAAGATATGGCAGTTTGGATGTAAGAAACGCTTGAGAAACTCAATATTTTCGCAGTCTGATGCTCGACGCGAATAACTAGAACGGCCTAGGGGAAAAGTGCGCATACCGTTGGAATCGGGCGAGTTTCTACTTTCAGATGCAACAGAAATTTTGCGGATTGATCAATCCGTTCGCGAGATATGGCAGTTTGGATATAAGAAACGCTTGAGAAACTCAAAATTTTCGCAGTTCTGAAGCTCGAAACGAGTAACTAGAACGGCCTAGGGGAATAGTACGCACACCGTTGTAATCGGGCGAGTTTCTACTTTCAGACGCAACAGAAATTTTGCGGATTGGTCAATCCGTTCGCGAGATATGGCAGTTTGGAGGTAAGAAACGCTTGAGAAACTCAAAGTTTTCGCAGTTCTGATGCTCGAAACGAGTAACTAGAACGGCATAGGGGAAGAGTACGCATACCGTTGTAATCGGGTGAGTTTCTACTTTCAGATGCAACAGAAATTTTGCGGATAGGTCAATCCGTTCGCGAGATGTGGCCGTTTGGATGTAAGAAACGCTTGAGAAACTCAAAATTTTCGCAGTTCTGATGCTCGAAACGAGTAACTAGAACGGCATAGGGGAAAAGTACGCATACCGTTGTAATCGGGCGAGCTTCTACTTTCAGATGCAATGGAAATTTTGCGGATTGGTCAATCCGTTCGCAAGATATGGCAGTTTGGATGTAAGAAACGCTTGAGAAACTCAATATTTTCGCAGTCTGATGCTCGACGCGAATAACTAGAACGGCCTAGGGGAAAAGTGCGCATACCGTTGGAATCGGGCGAGTTTCTACTTTCAGATGCAACAGAAATTTTGCGGATTGATCAATCCGTTCGCGAGATATGGCAGTTTGGATATAAGAAACGCTTGAGAAACTCAAAATTTTCGCAGTTCTGATGCTCGAAACGAGTAACTAGAACGGCATAGGGGAAAAGTACGCATACCGTTGTAATCGGGCGAGTTTCTACTTTCAGATGCAATAGAAATTTTGCGGATTGGTCAATCCGTTCGCGAGATATGGCAGTTTGGAGGTAAGAATCGCTTGAGAAACTCAAAATTTTCGCAGTTCTGATGCTCGACACGAATAACTAGAACGGCCTAGGGGAAAAGTGCGCATACCGTTGTAATTGGGCGAGTTTCTACTTTCAGTTGCAACAGAAATTTTGCGGATTGATCAATCCGTTCGCGAGATATGGCAGTTTGGAAATAAGAAACGCTTGAGAAACTCAAAATTTTCGCAGTTCTGATGCTCGAAACGAATAACTAGAACGGCCTAGGGGAAAAGTGCGCATACCGTTGTAATCGGGCGAGTTTCTACTTTCAGATGCAACAGAAATTTTGCGGATTGATCAATCCGTTCGCGAGATATGGCAGTTTGGAAATAAGAAACGCTTGATAAACTCAAAATTTTCGCAGTTCTGATGCTCGAAACGAGTAACTAGAACGGCATAGGGGAAAAGTACGCATACCGTTGTAATCGGGCGAGTTTCTACTTTCAGATGCAATGGAAATTTTGCGGATTGGTCAATCCGTTCGCGAGATATGGCAGTTTGGATATAAGAAACGCTTGAGAAACTCAAAATTTTCGCAGATCTGATGCTCGACACGAATAACTAGAACGGCCTAGGGGAAAAGTGCGCATACCGTTGTAATCGGGCGAGTTTCTACTTTCAGATGCAACAGAAATTTTGCGGATTGATCAATCCGTTCGCGAGATATGGCAGTTTGGAGGTAAGAAACGCTTGAGAAACTCAAAGTTTTCGCAGTTCTGATGCTCGAAACGAGTAACTAGAACGGCATAGGGGAAGAGTACGCATACCGTTGTAATCGGGTGAGTTTCTACTTTCAGATGCAACAGAAATTTTGCGGATTGGTCAATCCGTTCGCGAGATGTGGCCGTTTGGATGTAAGAAACGCTTGAGAAACTCAAAATTTTCGCAGTTCTGATGCTCGAAACGAGTAACTAGAACGGCATAGGGGAAGAGTACGCATACCGTTGTAATCGGGTGAGTTTCTACTTTCAGATGCAACAGAAATTTTGCGGATTGATCAATCCGTTCGCGAGATATGGCAGTTTGGAAATAAGAAACGCTTGATAAACTCAAAATTTTCGCAGTTCTGATGCTCGAAACGAGTAACTAGAACGGCATAGGGGAAAAGTACGCATACCGTTGTAATCGGGCGAGTTTCTACTTTCAGATGCAATGGAAATTTTGCGGATTGTTCAATCCGTTCGCGAGATATGGCAGTTTGGAGGTAAGAAACGCTTGAGAAACTCAAAATTTGCGCAGTTTTGATGCTCGACACGAATAACTAGAACGGCCTAGGGGAATAGTACGCACACCGTTGTAATCGGGCGAGTTTCTACTTTCAGACGCAACAGAAATTTTGCGGATTGGTCAATCCGTTCGCGAGATATGGCAGTTTGGAGGTAAGAAACGCTTGAGAAATTCAAAATTTTCGCAGTTCTGATGCTCGAAACGAGTAACTAGAACGGCCTAGGGGAATAGTACGCACACCGTTGTAATCGGGCGAGTTTCTACTTTCAGACGCAACAGAAATTTTGCGGATTGGTCAATCCGTTCGCGAGATATGGCAGTTTGGAGGTAAGAAACGCTTGAGAAACTCAAAGTTTTCGCAGTTCTGATCCTCGAAACGAGTAACTAGAACGGCATAGGGGAAGTGTACGCATACCGTTGTAATCGGGTGAGTTTCTACTTTCAGATGCAACAGAAATTTTGCGGATTGGTCAATCCGTTCGCGAGATATGGCAGTTTGGAGGTAAGGAACGCTTGAGAAACGCAAAATTTTCGCAGTTCTGATGCTCGACACGAATAACTAGAACGGCCTAGGGGAAAAGTGCGCATACCGTTGTAATCGGGCGAGTTTCTACTTTCAGATGCAACAGAAATTTTGCGGATTGATCAATCCGTTCGCGAGATATGGCAGTTTGGATATAAGAAACGCTTGAGAAACTCAAAATTTTCGCAGTTCTGATGCTCGAAACCAATAACTGGAAAGGCCTACGGGAAAACTACACATACCGTTGTAATCGGGCGAGTTTCTACTTTCAGATACTACAGAAATTTTGCAGATTGGTCTATCCGTTCGCGAGATATGGCAGTTTGGAGATAAGAAACGCTTGATAAACTCAAAATTTTCGCAGTTCTGATGCTCGAAACGAGTAACTAGAACGGCATAGGGGAAAAGTACGCATACCGTTGTAATCGGGCGAGTTTCTACTATCAGATGCAATGGAAATTTTGCGGATTGGTCAATCCGTTCGCGAGATATGGCAGTTTGGATGTAAGAAACGCTTGAGAAACTCAAAATTTTCGCAGATCTGATGCTCGACACGAATAACTAGAACGGCCTAGGGGAAAAGTACGCATACCGTTGTAATCGGGCGAGTTTCTACTTGCAGATGCAACAGAAATTTTGCGGATTGGTCGATCCGTTCGCGAGATATGGCAGTTTGGAAGTAAGAAACGCTTGAGAAACTCAAAATTTTTGCAGTTCTGATGCTCGAAACGAATAACTAGAACGGCCTAGGGGAAAAGTACGCATACCTTTGTAATCGGGCGAGTTTCTACTTGCAGATGCAACAGAAATTTTGCGGATTGGTCAATCCGTTCGCGAGATATGGCAGTTTGTAGGTAAGAAACGCTTGAGAAACTCAAAATTTGCGCATCTCTGATGCTCGACACGAATAACTAGAACGGCCTAGGGGAAAAGTACGCATACCGTTGTAATCGGGCGAGATTCTACTTGCACATGCAACTGAAATTTTGCTGATTGGTCGATCCGTTCGCGAGATATGGCAGTTTGGAAGTAAGAAACGCTTGAGAAACTCAAAATTTTTGCAGTTCTGATGCTCGAAACGAATAACTAGAACGGCCTAGGGGAAAAGTACGCATACCGTTGTAATCGGGCGAGTTTCTACTTGCAGATGCAACAGAAATTTTGCGGATTGGTCGATCCGTTCGCGAGATATGGCAGTTTGGAGGTAAGAAACGCTTGAGAAACTCAAAATTTTCGCAGTTCTGATGCTCGACACGAATAACTAGAACGGCCTAGGGGAAAAGTGCGCATACCGTTGTAATCGGGCGAGCTTCTACTTTCAGATGCAACAGAAATTTTGCGGATTGATCAATCCGTTCGCGAGATATGGTAGTTTGGAAATAAGAAACGCTTGAGAAACTCAAAATTTTCGCAGTTCTGATGCTCGAAACGAATAACTAGAACCGCCTAGGGGAAAAGTGCGCATACCGTTGTAATCGGGCGAGTTTCTACTTTCAGATGCCACAGAAATTTTGCGGATTGATCAATCCGTTCGCGAGATATGGCAGTTTGGAAATAAGAAACGCTTGATAAACTCAAAATTTTCCCAGTTCTGATGCTCGAAACGAGTAACTAGAACGGCATAGGGGAAAAGTACGCATACCGTTGTAATCGGGCGAGTTTCTACTTTCAGATGCAACAGAAATTTTGCGGATTGATCAATCCGTTCGCGAGATATGGCAGTTTGGAGGTAAGAAACGCTTGGGAAACTCAAAATTTTAGCAGTTCTGATGCTCGAAACGAATAACTAGAACGGCCTAGGGGAAAAGTACGCATACCGTTGTAATCGGACGAGTTTCTACTTGCACATGCAACAGAAATTTTGCGGATTGGTCGATCCGTTCGCGAGATATGGCAGTTTGGAAGTAAGAAACGCTTGAGAAACGCAAAATTTTCGCAGTTCTGATGGTCGAAAAGAATAACTAGAACGGCCTAGGGGAAAAGTACGCATACCGTTGCAATCGGGCTAGTTTCTACTTGCAGATGCAACATAAATTTTGCGGATTGGCCGATCCGTTCGCGAGATATGGCAGTTTGGATGTAAGAAACGCTTGAGATACTCAAAGTTTTCGCAGTTCTGATGCTCGAAACGAGTAACTAGAACGGCATAGGGGAAGAGTACGCATACCGTTGTAATCGGGTGAGTTTCTACTTTCAGATGCAACAGAAATTTTGCGGATTGGTCAATCCGTTCGCGAGATGTGGCCGTTTGGATGTAAGAAACGCTTGAGAAACTCAAAATTTTCGCAATTCTGATGCTCGAAACGAGTAACTAGAACGGCATAGGGGAAGAGTACGCATACCGTTGTAATCGGGTGAGTTTCTACTTTCAGATGCAACAGAAATTTTGCGGATTGATCAATCCGTTCGCGAGATATGGCAGTTTGGAAATAAGAAACGCTTGATAAACTCAAAATTTTCGCAGTTCTGATGCTCGAAACGAGTAACTAGAACGGCATAGGGGAAAAGTACGCATACCGTTGTAATCGGGCGAGTTTCTACTTTCAGATGCAATGGAAATTTTGCGGATTGGTCAATCCGTTCGCGAGATATGGCAGTTTGGAGGTAAGAAACGCTTGAGAAACTCAAAATTTTCGCCGTTCTGATGCTCAAAACGAATAACTAGAACGGCCTAGGGGAAAAGTGCGCATACCGTTGTAATAGGGCGAGTTTCTACTTTCAGATGCAACAGAAATTTTGCGGATTGATCAATCCGTTCGCGAGATATGGCAGTTTGGATATAAGAAACGCTTGAGAAACTCAAAATTTGCGCAGTTCTGATGCTCGGAACGAAATAACTAGAACGGCCTAGGGGAAAACTACGCATACCGTTGTAATCGGGCGAGATTCTACTTGCACATGCAACAGAAATTTTGCGGATTGATCAATCCGTTCG
Source organism: Ptiloglossa arizonensis (assembly GCF_051014685.1). Taxonomy (NCBI): domain Eukaryota; kingdom Metazoa; phylum Arthropoda; class Insecta; order Hymenoptera; family Colletidae; genus Ptiloglossa; species Ptiloglossa arizonensis. Next base: position 89,767 of record NW_027478881.1, on the reverse strand, counting down.
CGAGATATGGCAGTCTGGAAATAAGAAACGCTTGATAAACTCAAAATTTTCGCAGTTCTAATGCTCGAAACGAGTAACTAGAACGGCATAGGGGAAAAGTACGCATACCGTTGTAATCGGGCGAGTTTCTACTTTCAGATGCAACAGAAATTTTGCGGATTGGTCAATCCGTTCGCGAGATATGGCAGTTTGGAGGTAAGAAACGCTTGAGAAACTCAAAATTTTCGCAGTTCTGATGCTCGACACGAATAACTAGAACGGCCTAGGGGAAAAGTGCGCATACCGTTGTAATAGGGCGAGTTTCTACTTTCAGATGCAACAGAAATTTTGCGGATTGATCAATCCGTTCGCGAGATATGGCAGTTTGGATATAAGAAACGCTTGAGAAACTCAAAATTTGCGCAGTTCTGATGCTCGGAACGAAATAACTAGAACGGCCTAGGGGAAAACTACGCATACCGTTGTAATCGGGCGAGATTCTACTTGCACATGCAACAGAAATTTTGCGGATTGATCAATCCGTTCGCGAGATATGGCAGTTTGGAAATAAGAAACGCTTGATAAACTCAAAATTTTCGCAGTTCTGATGCTCGAAACGAGTAACTAGAACGGCATAGGGGAAAAGTACGCATACCGTTGTAATCGGGCGAGTTTCTACTTTCAGATGCAACAGAAATTTTGCGGATTGGTCCATCCGTTCGCGAGATATGGCAGTTTGGAGGTAAGAAACGCTTGAGAAACTCAAAATTTTCGCAGTTCTGATGCTCGAAACGAGTAACTAGAACGGCCTAGGGGAATAGTACGCACACCGTTGTAATCGGGCGAGTTTCTACTTTCAGACGCAACAGATATTTTGCGGATTGGTCAATCCGTTCGCGAGATATGGCAGTTTGGAGGTAAGAAACGCTTGATAAACTCAAAATTTGCGCACTTCTGATGCTCGAAACGAGTAACTAGAACGGCATAGGGGAAAAGTACGCATACCGTTGTAATCGGGCGAGTTTCTACTTGCACCTGCAACAGAAATTTTGCGGATTGGTCGATCCGTTCGCGAGATATGGCAGTTTGGAAGTACGAAACGCTTGAGAAACTCAAAATTTTCGCAGTTCTGATGCTCGAAACGAATAACTAGAACGGCCTAGGGGAAAAGTGCGCATACCGTTGTAATAGGGCGAGTTTCTACTTTCAGATGCAACAGAAATTTTGCGGATTGATCAATCCGTTCGCGAGATATGGCAGTTTGGATATAAGAAACGCTTGAGAAACTCAAAATTTGCGCAGTTCTGATGCTCGGAACGAAATAACTAGAACTGCCTAGGGGAATAGTACGCACACCGTTCTAATCGGGCGAGTTTCTACTTTCAGATGCAACAGAAATTTTGCGGATTGGTCAATCCGTTCGCGAGATATGGCAGTTTGGAGGTAAGAAACGCTTGAGAAACTCAAAATTTGCGCAGTTCTGATGCTCGAAACGAATAACTAGAACGGCCTAGGGGAAAAGTACGCATACCGTTGTAATCGGGCGAGATTCTACTTGCACATGCAACTGAAATTTTGCGGATTGGTCGATCCGTTCGCGAGATATGGCAGTTTGGAAGTAAGAAACGCTTGAGAAACTCAAAATTTTCGCAGTTCTGATGCTCGAAACGAATAACTAGAACGGCATAGGGGAAAAGTGCGCATACCGTTGTAATAGGGCGAGTTTCTACTTTCAGACGCAACAGAAATTTTGCGGATTGGTCAATCCGTTCGCGAGATATGGCAGTTTGGATGTAAGAAACCCTTGAGAAACTCAAAATTTTCGCAGTTCTGATGCTCGACACGAATAACTAGAACGGCCTAGGGGAATAGTGCGCATACCGTTGTAATAGGGCGAGTTTCTACTTTCAGATGCAACAGAAATTTTGCGGATTGATCAATCCGTTCGCGAGATATGGCAGTTTGGATATAAGAAACGCTTGAGAAACTCAAAATTTGCGCAGTTCTGATGCTCGGAACGAAATAACTAGAACGGCCTAGGGGAAAACTACGCATACCGTTGTAATCGGGCGAGATTCTACTTGCACATGCAACAGAAATTTTGCGGATTGATCAATCCGTTCGCGAGATATGGCAGTTTGGAAATAAGAAACGCTTGATAAACTCAAAATTTTCGCAGATCTAATGCTCGAAACGAGTAACTAGAACGGCATAGGGGAAAAGTACGCATACCGTTGTAATCGGGCGAGTTTCTACTTTCAGATGCAACAGAAATTTTGCGGATTGGTCAATCCGTTCGCGAGATATGGCAGTTTGGAGGTAAGAAACGCTTGAGAAACTCAAAATTTTCGCAGTTCTGATGCTCGACACGAATAACTAGAACGGCCTAGGGGAAAAGTGCGCATACCGTTGTAATAGGGCGAGTTTCTACTTTCAGATGCAACAGAAATTTTGCGGATTGATCAATCCGTTCGCGAGATATGGCAGTTTGGATATAAGAAACGCTTGAGAAACTCAAAATTTGCGCAGTTCTGATGCTCGGAACGAAATAACTAGAACGGCCTAGGGGAAAACTACGCATACCGTTGTAATCGGGCGAGATTCTACTTGCACATGCAACAGAAATTTTGCGGATTGATCAATCCGTTCGCGAGATATGGCAGTTTGGAAATAAGAAACGCTTGATAAACTCAAAATTATCGCAGTTCTGATGCTCGAAACGAGTAACTAGAACGGCATAGGGGAAAAGTACGCATACCGTTGTAATCGGGCGAGTTTCTACTTTCAGATGCAACAGAAATTTTGCGGATTGGTCAATCCGTTCGCGAGATATGGCAGTTTGGAGGTAAGAAACGCTTGAGAAACTCAAAATTTTCGCAGTTCTGATGCTCGAAACGAGTAACTAGAACGGCCTAGGGGAATAGTACGCACACCGTTGTAATCGGGCGAGTTTCTACTTTCAGACGCAACAGAAATTTTGCGGATTGGTCAATCCGTTCGCGAGATATGGCAGTTTGGAGGTAAGAAACGCTTGATAAACTCAAAATTTGCGCACATCTGATGCTCGAAACGAGTAACTAGAACGGCACAGGGGAAAAGTACGCATACCGTTGTAATCGGGCGAGTTTCTACTTGCACCTGCAACAGAAATTTTGCGGATTGGTCGATCCGTTCGCGAGATATGGCAGTTTGGAAGTACGAAACGCTTGAGAAACTCAAAATTTTCGCATTTCTGATGCTCGAAACGAATAACTAGAACGGCCTAGGGGAAAAGTGCGCATACCGTTGTAATAGGGCGAGTTTCTACTTTCAGACGCAACAGAAATTTTGCGGATTGGTCAATCCGTTCGCGAGATATGGCAGTTTGGATGTAAGAAACCCTTGAGAAACTCAAAATTTTCGCAGTTCTGATGCTCGACACGAATAACTAGAACGGCCTAGGGGAATAGTGCGCATACCGTTGTAATAGGGCGAGTTTCTACTTTCAGATGCAACAGAAATTTTGCGGATTGATCAATCCGTTCGCGAGATATGGCAGTTTGGATATAAGAAACGCTTGAGAAACTCAAAATTTGCGCAGTTCTGATGCTCGGAACGAAATAACTAGAACGGCCTAGGGGAAAACTACGCATACCGTTGTAATCGGGCGAGATTCTACTTGCACATGCAACAGAAATTTTGCGGATTGATCAATCCGTTCGCGAGATATGGCAGTTTGGAAATAAGAAACGCTTGATAAACTCAAAATTTTCGCAGTTCTGATGCTCGAAACGAGTAACTAGAACGGCATAGGGGAAAAGCACGCATACCGTTGTAATCGGGCGAGTTTCTACTTTCAGATGCAACAGAAATTTTGCGGATTGGTCAATCCGTTCGCGAGATATGGCAGTTTGGAGGTAAGAAACGCTTGAGAAACTCAAAATTTTCGCAGTTCTGATGCTCGAAACGAGTAACTAGAACGGCCTAGGGGAATAGTACGCACACCGTTGTAATCGGGCGAGTTTCTACTTTCAGACGCAAAAGAAATTTTGCGGATTGGTCAATCCGTTCGCGAGATATGGCAGTTTGGAGGTAAGAAACGCTTGATAAACTCAAAATTTTCGCATTTCTGATGCTCGAAACGAGTAACTAGAACGGCATAGGGGAAAAGTACGCATACCGTTGTAATCGGGCGAGTTTCTACTTGCACCTGCAACAGAAATTTTGCGGATTGGTCGATCCGTTCGCGAGATATGGCAGTTTGGAAGTAAGCAACGCTTGAGAAACTCAAAATTTTCGCAGTTCTGATGCTCGAAACGAATAACTAGAACGGCCTAGGGGAAAAGTGCGCCTACCGTTGTAATAGGGCGAGTTTCTACTTTCAGATGCAACAGAAATTTTGCGGATTGATCAATCCGTTCGCGTGATATGGCAGTTTGGATATAAGAAACGCTTGAGAAACTCAAAATTTGCGCAGTTCTGATGCTCGGAACGAAATAACTAGAACTGCCTAGGGGAATAGTACGCACACCGTTTTAATCGGGCGAGTTTCTACTTTCAGATGCAACAGAAATTTTGCGGATTGGTCAATCCGTTCGCGAGATATGGCAGTTTGGAGGTAAGAAACGCTTGAGAAACTCAAAATTTGCGCAGTTCTGATGCTCGAAACGAATAACTAGAACGGCCTAGGGGAAAAGTACGCATACCGTTGTAATCGGGCGAGATTCTACTTGCACATGCAACTGAAATTTTGCGGATTGGTCGATCCGTTCGCGAGATATGGCAGTTTGGAAGTAAGAAACGCTTGAGAAACTCAAAATTTTCGCAGTTCTGATGCTCGAAACGAATAACTAGAACGGCATAGGGGAAAAGTACGCATACCGTTGTAATCGGGCGAGTTTCTACTTTCAGATGCAACAGAAATTTTGTGGATTGATCAATCCGTTCGCGAGATATGGCAGTTTGGAGGTAAGAAACGCTTGAGAAACTCAAAATTTTCGCAGTTCTGATGCTCGAAACGAATAACTAGAACGGCCTAGGGGAAAAGTGCGCATACCGTTGTAATAGGGCGAGTTTCTACTTTCAGACGCAACAGAAATTTTGCGGATTGGTCAATCCGTTCGCGAGATATGGCAGTTTGGAGGTAAGAAACGCTTGAGAAACTCAAAATTTTCGCAGTTCTGATGCTCGAAACGAGTAACTAGAACGGCCTAGGGGAATAGTACGCACACCGTTGTAATCGGGCGAGTTTCTACTTTCAGACGCAACAGAAATTTTGCGGATTGGTCAATCCGTTCGCGAGATATGGCAGTTTGGAGGTAAGAAACGCTTGAGAAACTCAAAATTTTCGCAGTTCTGATGCTCGAAACGAATAACTAGAACGGCCTAGGGGAAAACTACACCCACCGTTGTAATCGGGCGAGTTTCTACTTTCAGACGCAACAGAAATTTTGCGGATTGGTCAATCCGTTCGCGAGATAAGGCAGTTTGGAGGTAAGAAACGCTTGAGAAACTCAAAATTTGCGCAGTTCTGATGCTCGAAACGAAATAACTAGAACGGCCTAGGGGAAAAGTACGCATACCGTTGTAATCGGGCGAGATTCTACTTGCACATGCAACAGAAATTTTGCGGATTGGTCGATCCGTTCGCGAGATATGGCAGTTTGGAAATAAGAAACGCTTGAGAAACTCAAAATTTTCGCAGTTCTGATGCTCGAAACGAGTAACTAGAACGGCATAGGGGAAAAGTACGCATACCGTTGTAATCGGGCGAGTTTCTACTTTCAGATGCAACAGAAATTTTGCGGATTGGTCAATCCGTTCGCGAGATATGGCAGTTTGGATGTAAGAAACGCTTGAGAAACTCAAAATTTTCGCAGTTCTGATGCTCGACACGAATAACTAGAACGGCCTAGGGGAAAAGTGCGCATACCGTTGTAATAGGGCGAGTTTCTACTTTCAGATGCAACAGAAATTTTGCGGATTGATCAATCCGTTCGCGAGATATGGCAGTTTGGATATAAGAAACGCAGAGAAACTCAAAATTTGCGCAGTTCTGATGCTCGGAACGAAATAACTAGAACGGCCTAGGGGAAAACTACGCATACCGTTGTAATCGGGCGAGATTCTACTTGCACATGCAACAGAAATTTTGCGGATTGATCAATCCGTTCGCGAGATATGGCAGTTTGGAAATAAGAAACGCTTGATAAACTCAAAATTTTCGCAGTTCTGATGCTCGAAACGAATAACTAGAACGGCCTAGGGGAAAAGTACGCATACCGTTGTAATCGGGCGAGATTCTACTTGCACATGCAACTGAAATTTTGCGGATTGGTCGATCCGTTCGCGAGATATGGCAGTTTGGAGGTAAGAAACGCTTGAGAAACTCAAAATTTTCGCAGTTCTGATGCTCGACACGAATAACTAGAACGGCCTAGGGGAAAAGTGCGCATACCGTTGTAATCGGGCGAGCTTCTACTTTCAGATGCATCAGAAATTTTGCGGATTGATCAATCCGTTCGCGAGATATGGTAGTTTGGAAATAAGAAACGCTTGAGAAACTCAAAATTTTCGCAGTTCTGATGCTCGAAACGAATAACTAGAACCGCCTAGGGGAAAAGTGCGCATACCGTTGTAATCGGGCGAGTTTCTACTTTCAGATGCAACAGAAATTTTGCGGATTGGTCAATCCGTACGCGAGATATGGCAGTTTGGAGGTATGAAACGCTTGAGAAACCCAAAATTTTCGCAGTTCTGATGCTCGAAACGAGTAACTAGAACGGCCTAGGGGAATAGTACGCACACCGTTGTAATCGGGCGAGTTTCTACTTTCAGACGCAACAGAAATTTTGCGGATTGGTCAATCCGTTCGCGAGATATGGCAGTTTGGAGGTAAGAAACGCTTGATAAACTCCAAATTTTCGCAGTTCTGATGCTCGAAACGAGTAACTAGAGCGGCATAGGGGAAAAGTACGCATACCGTTGTAATCGGGCGAGTTTCTACTTGCACCTGCAACAGAAATTTTGCGGATTGGTCGATCCGTTCGCGAGATATGGCAGTTTGGAAGTAAGAAACGCTTGAGAAACTCAAAATTTTCGCAGTTCTGATGCTCGAAACGAATAACTAGAACGGCCTAGAGGAAAAGTGCGCATACCGTTGTAATAGGGCGAGTTTCTACTTTCAGATGCAACAGAAATTTTGCGGATTGATCAATCCGTTCGCGAGATATGGCAGTTTGGATATAAGAAACGCTTGAGAAACTCAAAATTTGCGCAGTTCTGATGCTCGGAACAAAATAATTAGAACGGCCTAGGGGAATAGTACGCACACCGTTTTAATCGGGCGAGTTTCTACTTTCAGATGCAACAGAAATTTTGCGGATTGGTCAATCCGTTCGTGAGATATGGCAGTTTGGAGGTAAGAAACGCTTGAGAAACTCAAAATTTGCGCAGTTCTGATGCTCGAAACGAATAACTAGAACGGCCTAGGGGAAAAGTACGCATACCGTTGTAATCGGGCGAGATTCTACTTGCACATGCAACTGAAATTTTGCGGATTGGTCGATCCGTTCGCGAGATATGGCAGTTTGGAGGTAAGAAACGCTTGAGAAACTCAAAATTTTCGCAGTTCTGATGCTCGACACGAATAACTAGAACGGCCTAGGGGAAAAGTGCGCATACCGTTGTAATCGGGCGAGCTTCTACTTTCAGATGCATCAGAAATTTTGCGGATTGATCAATCCGTTCGCGAGATATGGTAGTTTGGAAATAAGAAACGCTTGAGAAACTCAAAATTTTCGCAGTTCTGATGCTCGAAACGAATAACTAGAACCGCCTAGGGGAAAAGTGCGCATACCGTTGTAATCGGGCGAGCTTCTACTTTCAGATGCATCAGAAATTTTGCGGATTGATCAATCCGTTCGCAAGATATGGTAGTTTGGAAATAAGAAACGCTTGAGAAACTCAAAATTTTCGCAGTTCTGATGCTCGAAACGAATAACTAGAACCGCCTAGGGGAAAAGTGCGCATACCGTTGTAATCGGGCGAGTTTCTACTTTCAGATGGCACAGAAATTTTGCGGATTGATCAATCCGTTCGCGAGATATGGCAGTTTGGAAATAAGAAACGCTTGATAAGCTCAAAATTTTCCCAGTTCTGATGCTCGAAACGAGTAACTAGAACGGCATAGGGGAAAAGTACGCGTACCGTTGTAATCGGGCGAGTTTCTACTTTCAGATGCAACAGAAATTTTGCGGATTGATCAATCCGTTCGCGAGATATGGCAGTTTGGAGGTAAGAAACGCTTGAGAAACTCAAAATTTTCGCAGTTCTGATGCTCGGAACGAAATAACTAGAACGGCCTAGGGGAATAGTACGCACACCTTTTTAATCGGGCGAGTTTCTACTTTCAGATGCAACAGAAATTTTGCGGATTGGTCAATCCGTTCGCGAGATATGGCAGTTTGGAGGTAAGAAACGCTTGAGAAACTCAAAATTTGCGCAGTTCTGATGCTCGAAACGAATAACTAGAACGGCCTAGGGGAAAAGTACGCATACCGTTGTAATCGGGCGAGATTCTACTTGCACATGCAACTGAAATTTTGCGGATTGGTCGATCCGTTCGCGAGATATGGCAGTTTGGAAGTAAGAAACGCTTGAGAAACTCAAAATTTTCACAGTTCTGATGCTCGAAACGAATAACTAGAACGGCATAGGGGAAAAGTACGCATACCGTTGTAATCGGGCGAGTTTCTACTTGCAGATGCAACAGAAATTTTGCGGATTGGTCGATCCGTTCGCGAGATATGGCAGTTTGGAGGTAAGAAACGCTTGAGAAACTCAAAATTTTCGCAGTTCTGATGCTCGACACGAATAACTAGAACCGCCTAGGGGAAAAGTGCGCATACTGTTGTAATCGGGCGAGTTTCTACTTTCAGATGCCACAGAAATTTTGCGGATTGATCAATCCGTTCGCGAGATATGGCAGTTTGGAAATAAGAAACGCTTGATAAACTCAAAATTTTCGCAGTTCTGATGCTCGAAACGAGTAACTAGAACGGCATAGGGGAAAAGTACGCATACCGTTGTAATCGGGCGAGTTTCTACTTGCACATGCAACTGAAATTTTGCGGATTGGTCGATCCGTTCGCGAGATATGGCAGTTTGGAGGTAAGAAACGCTTGAGAAACTCAAAATTTTCGCAGTTCTGATGCTCGGAACGAAATAACTAGAACGGCCTACGGGAATAGTACGCACACCGTTTTAATCGGGCGAGTTTCTACTTTCAGATGCAACAGAAATTTTGCGGATTGGTCAATCCGTTCGCGAGATATGGCAGTTTGGAGGTAAGAAACGCTTGAGAAACTCAAAATTTGCGCAGTTCTGATGCTCGAAACGAATAACTAGAACGGCCTAGGGGAAAAGTACGCATACCGTTGTAATCGGGCGAGATTCTACTTGCACATGCAACTGAAATTTTGCGGATTGGTCGATCCGTTCGCGAGATATGGCAGTTTGGAAATAAGAAACGCTTGATAAACTCAAAATTTTCGCAGTTCTGATGCTCGACACGAATAACTAGAACGGCCTAGGGGAAAAGTGCGCATACCGTTGTAATTGGGCGAGCTTCTACTTTCAGATGCATCAGAAATTTTGCGGATTGATCAATCCGATCGCGAGATATGGTAGTTTGGAAATAAGAAACGCTTGAGAAACTCAAAATTTTCGCAGTTCTGATGCTCGAAACGAATAACTAGAACCGCCTAGGGGAAAAGTGCGCATACCGTTGTAATCGGGCGAGTTTCTACTTTCAGATGCCACAGAAATTTTGCGGATTGATCAATCCGTTCGCGAGATATGGCAGTTTGGAAATAAGAAACGCTTGATAAACTCAAAATTTTCCCAGTTCTGATGCTCGAAACGAGTAACTAGAACGGCATAGGGGAAAAGTACGCATACCGTTGTAATCGAGCGAGTTTCTACTTTCAGATGCAACAGAAATTTTGCGGATTGATCAATCCGTTCGCGAGATATGGCAGTTTGGAGGTAAGAAACGCTTGAGAAACTCAAAATTTTCGCAGTTCTGATGCTCGAAACGAATAACTAGAACGGCATAGGGGAAAAGTACGCATACCGTTGTAATCGGGCGAGTTTCTACTTTCAGATGCAACAGAAATTTTGCGGATTGGTCAATCCGTTCGCGAGATATGGCAGTTTGGATGTAAGAAACGCTTGAGAAACTCAAAATTTTCGCAGTTCTGATGCTCGACACGAATAACTAGAACGGCCTAGGGGAAAAGTGCGCATACCGTTGTAATCGGGCGAGTTTCTACTTTCAGATGCAACAGAAATTTTGCGGATTGATCAATCCGTTCGCGAGATATGGCAGTTTGGATATAAGAAACGCTTGAGAAACTCAAAATTTTCGCAGTTCTGATGCTCGAAACGAATAACTAGAACCGCCTAGGGGAAAAGTACGCATACCGTTGTAATCGGGCGAGATTCTACTTGCACATGCAACAGAAATTTTGCGGATTGGTCGATCCGTTCGCGAGATATGGTAGTTTGGAAATAAGAAACGCTTGAGAAACTCAAAATTTTCGCAGTTCTGATGCTCGAAACGAGTAACTAGAACGGCATAGGGGAAAAGTACGCATGCCGTTGTAATCGGGCGAGTTTCTACTTGCACCTGCAACAGAAATTTTGCGGATTGGTCGATCCGTTCGCGAGATATGGCAGTTTGGAAGTAAGGAACGCTTGAGAAACTCAAAATTTTCGCAGTTCTGATGCTCGAAACGAATAACTAGAACGGCCTAGGGGAAAAGTGCGCATACCGTTGTAATAGGGCGAGTTTCTACTTTCAGATGCAACAGAAATTTTGCGGATTGATCAATCCGCGAGATATGGCAGTTTGGATATAAGAAACGATTGAGAAACTCAAAATTTGCGCAGCTCTGATGCTCGGAACGAAATAACTAGAACGGCCTAGGGGAATAGTACGCACACCGTTTTAATCGGGCGAGTTTCTACTTCCAGATGCAACAGAAATTTTGCGGATTGGTCGATCCGTTCGCGAGATATGGCAGTTTGGAGGTAAGAAACGCTTGAGAAACTCAAAATTTTCGCAGTTCTGATGCTCGAAACGAATAACTAGAACCGCCTAGGGGAAAAGTGCGCGTACCGTTGTAATCGGGCGAGTTTCTACTTTCAGATGCAACAGAAATTTTGCGGATTGATCAATCCGTTCGCGAGATATGGCAGTTTGGAGGTAAGAAACGCTTGAGAAACTCAAAATTTTCGCAGTTCTGATGCTCGAAACGAATAACTAGAACGGCCTAGGGGAAAAGTACGCATACCGTTGTAATCGGGCGAGTTTCTACTTGCACATGCAACAGAAATTTTGCGGATTGGTCGATCCGTTCGCGAGATATGGCAGTTTGGAGGTAAGAAACGCTTGAGAAACTCAAAATTTTCGCAGTTCTGATGCTCGAAACGAATAACTAGAACGGCCTAGGGGAAAAGTACGCATACCGTTGTAATCGGGCGAGTTTCTACTTGCACATGCAACAGAAATTTTGCAGATTGATCAATCCGTTCGCGAGATATGGCAGTTTGGAGGTAAGAAACGCTTGATAAACTCAAAATTTTCCCAGTTCTGATGCTCGAAACGAGTAACTAGAACGGCCTAGGGGAAATGTACGCACACCGTTGAAATCGGGTGAGTTTCTACTTTCAGACGCAACAGAAATTTTGCGGATTGGTCAATCCGTTCGCGAGATACGGCAGTTTGGAGGTAAGAAACGCTTGAAAAACTCAAAATTTTCGCAGTTCTGATGCTCGAAACGAGTAACTAGAACGGCCTAGGGGAATAGTACGCACACCGTTGTAATCGGGCGAGTTTCTACTTTCAGACGCAACAGAAATTTTGCGGATTGGTCAATCCGTTCGCGAGATATGGCAGTTTGGAGGTAAGAAACGCTTGAGAAACTCAAAATTTGCGCAGTTCTGATGCTCGAAACGAATAACTAGAACGGCCTAGGGGAAAACTACACCCACCGTTGTAATCGGGCGAGTTTCTACTTTCAGATGCAACAGAAATTTTGCGGATTGATCAATCCGTTCGCGCGATATGGCAGTTTGGATGTAAGAAACGCTTGAGAAACTCAAAATTTTCGCAGTTCTGATGCTCGAAACGAGTAACTAGAACGGCATAGGGGAAAAGTACGCATGCCGTTGTAATCGGGCGAGTTTCTACTTGCACCTGCAACAGAAATTTTGCGGATTGGTCGATCCGTTCGCGAGATATGGCAGTTTGGAAGTAAGGAACGCTTGAGAAACTCAAAATTTTCGCAGTTCTGATGCTCGAAACGAATAACTAGAACGGCCTAGGGGAAATGTGCGCATACCGTTGTAATAGGGCGAGTTTCTACTTTCAGATGCAACAGAAATTTTGCGGATTGATCAATCCGTTCGCGAGATATGGCAGTTTGGATATAAGAAACGATTGAGAAACTCAAAATTTGCGCAGTTCTGATGCTCGGAACGAAATAACTAGAACGGCCTAGGGGAGTAGTACGCACACCGTTTTAATCGGGCGAGTTTCTACTTTCAGATGCAACAGAAATTTTGCGGATTGGTCAATCCGTTCGCGAGATATGGCAGTTTGGAGGTAAGAAACGCTTGAGAAACTCAAAATTTGCGCAGTTCTGATGCTCGAAACGAATAACTAGAACGGACTAGGGGAAAAGTACGCATACCGTTGTAATCGGGCGAGTTTCTACTTCCAGATGCAACAGAAATTTTGCGGATTGGTCGATCCGTTCGCGAGATATGGCAGTTTGGAGGTAAGAAACGCTTGAGAAACTCAAAATTTTCGCAGTTCTGATGCTCGACACGAATAACTAGAACGGCCTAGGGGAAAAGTGCGCATACCGTTGTAATCGGGCGAGCTTCTACTTTCAGATGCATCAGAAATTTTGCGGAGTGATCAATCCGTTCGCGAGATATGGTAGTTTGGAAATAAGAAACGCTTGAGAAACTCAAAATTTTCGCAGTTCTCATGCTCGAAACGAATAACTAGAACCGCCTAGGCGAAATGTACGCATACCGTTGTAATCAGGCGAGTTTCTACTTTCAAATGCAACAGAAATTTTGCGGATTGGTCAATCCGTTCGCGAGATATGGCAGTTTGGAGGTAAGAAACGCTTGAGAAACTCAAAATTTTCGCAGTTCTGATGCTCGAAACGAGTAACTAGAACGGCCTAGGGGAAAAGTACGCATACCGTTGTAATCGGGCGAGTTTCTACTTCCAGATGCAACAGAAATTTTGCGGATTGGTCGATCCGTTCGCGAGATATGGCAGTTTGGAGGTAAGAAACGCTTGAGAAACTCAAAATTTTCGCAGTTCTGATGCTCGAAACGAATAACTAGAACCGCCTAGGGGAAAAGTGCGCGTACCGTTGTAATCGGGCGAGTTTCTACTTTCAGATGCAACAGAAATTTTGCGGATTGATCAATCCGTTCGCGAGATATGGCAGTTTGGAGGTAAGAAACGCTTGAGAAACTCAAAATTTTCGCAGTTCTGATGCTCGAAACGAATAACTAGAACGGCCTAGGGGAAAAGTACGCATACCGTTGTAATCGGGCGAGTTTCTACTTGCACATGCAACAGAAATTTTGCAGATTGATCAATCCGTTCGCGAGATATGGCAGTTTGGAGGTAAGAAACGCTTGAGAAACTCAAAATTTTCGCAGTTCTGATGCTCGAAACGAATAACTAGAACGGCCTAGGGGAAAAGTACGCATACCGTTGTAATCGGGCGAGTTTCTACTTGCACATGCAACAGAAATTTTGCGGATTGGTCGATCCGTTCGCGAGATATGGCAGTTTGGAAGTAAGAAACGCTTGAGAAACTCAAAATTTTCGCAGTTCTGATGCTCGAAACGAGTAACTAGAACGGCCTAGGGGAAAAGTACGCATACCGTTGTAATCGGGCGAGTTTCTACTTCCAGATGCAACAGAAATTTTGCGGATTGGTCGATCCGTTCGCGAGATATGGCAGTTTGGAGGTAAGAAACGCTTGAGAAACTCAAAATTTTCGCAGTTCTGATGCTCGAAACGAATAACTAGAACCGCCTAGGGGAAAAGTGCGCGTACCGTTGTAATCGGGCGAGTTTCTACTTTCAGATGCAACAGAAATTTTGCGGATTGATCAATCCGTTCGCGAGATATGGCAGTTTGGAGGTAAGAAACGCTTGAGAAACTCAAAATTTTCGCAGTTCTGATGCTCGAAACGAATAACTAGAACGGCCTAGGGGAAAAGTACGCATACCGTTGTAATCGGGCGAGTTTCTACTTGCACATGCAACAGAAATTTTGCGGATTGATCAATCCGTTCGCGAGATATGGCAGTTTGGAGGTAAGAAACGCTTGAGAAACTCAAAATTTTCGCAGTTCTGATGCTCGAAACGAATAACTAGAACGGCCTAGGGGAAAAGTACGCATACCGTTGTAATCGGGCGAGTTTCTACTTGCACATGCAACAGAAATTTTGCGGATTGGTCGATCCGTTCGCGAGATATGGCAGTTTGGAAGTAAGAAACGCTTGAGAAACTCAAAATTTTCGCAGTTCTGATGCTCGAAACGAATAACTAGAACGGCATAGGGGAACAGTACGCATACCGTTGTAATCGGGCGAGTTTCTACTTTCAGACGCAACAGAAATTTTGCGGATTGGACAATCCGTTCGCGAGATATGGCAGTTTGGAGGTAAGAAACGCTTGATAAACTCAAAATTTTCGCAGTTCTGATGCTCGAAACGAGTAACTAGAACGGCATAGGGGAAAAGTACGCATGCCGTTGTAATCGGGCGAGTTTCTACTTGCACCTGCAACAGAAATTTTGCGGATTGGTCGATCCGTTCGCGAGATATGGCAGTTTGGAAGTAAGGAACGCTTGAGAAACTCAAAATTTTCGCAGTTCTGATGCTCGAAACGAATAACTAGAACGGCCTAGGGGAAAAGTGCGCATACCGTTGTAATAGGGCGAGTTTCTACTTTCAGATGCAACAGAAATTTTGCGGATTGATCAATCCGTTCGCGAGATATTGCAGTTTGGATATAAGAAACGATTGAGAAACTCAAAATTTGCGCAGTTCTGATGCTCGGAACGAAATAACTAGAACGGCCTAGGGGAATAGTACGCACACCGTTTTAATCGGGCGAGTTTCTACTTTCAGATGCAACAGAAATTTTGCGGATTGGTCAATCCGTTCGCGAGATATGGCAGTTTGGAGGTAAGAAACGCTTGAGAAACTCAAAATTTGCGCAGTTCTGATGCTCGAAACGAATAACTAGAACGGACTAGGGGAAAAGTACGCATACCGTTGTAATCGGGCGAGTTTCTACTTCCAGATGCAACAGAAATTTTGCGGATTGGTCGATCCGTTCGCGAGATATGGCAGTTTGGAGGTAAGAAACGCTTGAGAAACTCAAAATTTTCGCAGTTCTGATGCTCGACACGAATAACTAGAACGGCCTAGGGGAAAAGTGCGCATACCGTTGTAATCGGGCGAGCTTCTACTTTCAGATGCATCAGAAATTTTGCGGAGTGATCAATCCGTTCGCGAGATATGGTAGTTTGGAAATAAGAAACGCTTGAGAAACTCAAAATTTTCGCAGTTCTCATGCTCGAAACGAATAACTAGAACCGCCTAGGCGAAATGTACGCATACCGTTGTAATCAGGCGAGTTTCTACTTTCAAATGCAACAGAAATTTTGCGGATTGGTCAATCCGTTCGCGAGATATGGCAGTTTGGAGGTAAGAAACGCTTGAGAAACTCAAAATTTTCGCAGTTCTGATGCTCGAAACGAGTAACTAGAACGGCCTAGGGGAAAAGTACGCATACCGTTGTAATCGGGCGAGTTTCTACTTCCAGATGCAACAGAAATTTTGCGGATTGGTCGATCCGTTCGCGAGATATGGCAGTTTGGAGGTAAGAAACGCTTGAGAAACTCAAAATTTTCGCAGTTCTGATGCTCGAAACGAATAACTAGGACCGCCTAGGGGAAAAGTGCGCGTACCGTTGTAATCGGGCGAGTTTCTACTTTCAGATGCAACAGAAATTTTGCGGATTGATCAATCCGTTCGCGAGATATGGCAGTTTGGAGGTAAGAAACGCTTGAGAAACTCAAAATTTTCGCAGTTCTGATGCTCGAAACGAATAACTAGAACGGCCTAGGGGAAAAGTACGCATACCGTTGTAATCGGGCGAGTTTCTACTTGCACATGCAACAGAAATTTTGCAGATTGATCAATCCGTTCGCGAGATATGGCAGTTTGGAGGTAAGAAACGCTTGAGAAACTCAAAATTTTCGCAGTTCTGATGCTCGAAACGAATAACTAGAACGGCCTAGGGGAAAAGTACGCATACCGTTGTAATCGGGCGAGTTTCTACTTGCACATGCAACAGAAATTTTGCGGATTGGTCGATCCGTTCGCGAGATATGGCAGTTTGGAAGTAAGAAACGCTTGAGAAACTCAAAATTTTCGCAGTTCTGATGCTCGAAACGAGTAACTAGAACGGCCTAGGGGAAAAGTACGCATACCGTTGTAATCGGGCGAGTTTCTACTTCCAGATGCAACAGAAATTTTGCGGATTGGTCGATCCGTTCGCGAGATATGGCAGTTTGGAGGTAAGAAACGCTTGAGAAACTCAAAATTTTCGCAGTTCTGATGCTCGAAACGAATAACTAGAACCGCCTAGGGGAAAAGTGCGCGTACCGTTGTAATCGGGCGAGTTTCTACTTTCAGATGCAACAGAAATTTTGCGGATTGATCAATCCGTTCGCGAGATATGGCAGTTTGGAGGTAAGAAACGCTTGAGAAACTCAAAATTTTCGCAGTTCTGATGCTCGAAACGAATAACTAGAACGGCCTAGGGGAAAAGTACGCATACCGTTGTAATCGGGCGAGTTTCTACTTGCACATGCAACAGAAATTTTGCGGATTGATCAATCCGTTCGCGAGATATGGCAGTTTGGAGGTAAGAAACGCTTGAGAAACTCAAAATTTTCGCAGTTCTGATGCTCGAAACGAATAACTAGAACGGCCTAGGGGAAAAGTACGCATACCGTTGTAATCGGGCGAGTTCCTACTTGCACATGCAACAGAAATTTTGCGGATTGGTCGATCCGTTCGCGAGATATGGCAGTTTGGAAGTAAGAAACGCTTGAGAAACTCAAAATTTTCGCAGTTCTGATGCTCGAAACGAATAACTAGAACGGCATAGGGGAACAGTACGCATACCGTTGTAATCGGGCGAGTTTCTACTTTCAGACGCAACAGAAATTTTGCGGATTGGACAATCCGTTCGCGAGATATGGCAGTTTGGAGGTAAGAAACGCTTGATAAACTCAAAATTTTCGCAGTTCTGATGCTCGAAACGAGTAACTAGAACGGCATAGGGGAAAAGTACGCATGCCGTTGTAATCGGGCGAGTTTCTACTTGCACCTGCAACAGAAATTTTGCGGATTGGTCGATCCGTTCGCGAGATATGGCAGTTTGGAAGTAAGGAACGCTTGAGAAACTCAAAATTTTCGCAGTTCTGATGCTCGAAACGAATAACTAGAACGGCCTAGGGGAAAAGTGCGCATACCGTTGTAATAGGGCGAGTTTCTACTTTCAGATGCAACAGAAATTTTGCGGATTGATCAATCCGTTCGCGAGATATTGCAGTTTGGATATAAGAAACGATTGAGAAACTCAAAATTTGCGCAGTTCTGATGCTCGGAACGAAATAACTAGAACGGCCTAGGGGAATAGTACGCACACCGTTTTAATCGGGCGAGTTTCTACTTTCAGATGCAACAGAAATTTTGCGGATTGGTCAATCCGTTCGCGAGATATGGCAGTTTGGAGGTAAGAAACGCTTGAGAAACTCAAAATTTGCGCAGTTCTGATGCTCGAAACGAATAACTAGAACGGCCTAGGGGAAAAGTACGCATAGCGTTGTAATCGGGCGAGTTTCTACTTCCAGATGCAACAGAAATTTTGCGGATTGGTCGATCCGTTCGCGAGATATGGCAGTTTGGAGGTAAGAAACGCTTGAGAAACTCAAAATTTTCGCAGTTCTGATGCTCGACACGAATAACTAGAACGGCCTAGGGGTAAAGTGCGCATACCGTTGTAATCGGGCGAGCTTCTACTTTCAGATGCATCAGAAATTTTGCGGATTGATCAATCCGTTCGCGAGATATGGTAGTTTGGAAATAAGAAACGCTTGAGAAACTCAAAATTTTCGCAGTTCTGATGCTCGAAACGAATAACTAGAACCGCCTAGGGGAAAAGTGCGCATACCGTTGTAATCGGGCGAGTTTCTACTTTCAGATGCCACAGAAACTTTGCGGATTGATCAATCCGTTCGCGAGATATGGCAGTTTGGAAATAAGAAACGCTTGATAAACTCAAAATTTTCCCAGTTCTGATGCTCGAAACGAGTAACTAGAACGGCCTAGGGGAAATGTACGCATACCGTTGTAATCAGGCGAGTTTCTACTTTCAAATGCAACAGAAATTTTGCGGATTGGTCAATCCGTTCGCGAGATATGGCAGTTTGGAGGTAAGAAACGCTTGAGAAACTCAAAATTTTCGCCGTTCTGATGCTCGAAACGAATAACTAGAACGGCCTAGGGGAAAAGTACGCATACCGTTGTAATCGGGCGAGTTTCTACTTTCAGATGCAACAGAAATTTTGCGTATTGATCAATCCGATCGCGAGATATGGCAGTTTGGAGGTAAGAAACGCTTGAGAAACTCAAAATTTTCGCAGTTCTGATGCTCGAAACGAGTAACTAGAACGGCCTAGGGGAATAGTACGCACACCGTTGAAATCGGGTGAGTTTCTACTTTCAGACGCAACAGAAATTTTGCGGATTGGTCAATCCGTTCGCGAGATATGGCAGTTTGGAGGTAAGAAACGCTTGAAAAACTCAAAATTTTCGCAGTTCTGATGCTCGAAACGAGTAACTAGAACGGCCTAGGGGAATAGTACGCACACCGTTGTAATCGGGCGAGTGTCTACTTTCAGACGCAACAGAAATTTTGCGGATTGGTCAATCCGTTCGCGAGATATGGCAGTTTGGAGGTAAGAAACGCTTGAGAAACTCAAAATTTGCGCAGTTCTGATGCTCGAAACGAATAACTAGAACGGCCTAGGGGAAAACTACACCCACCGTTGTAATCGGGCGAGTTTCTACTTTCAGATGCAACAGAAATTTTGCGGATTGATCAATCCGTTCGCGCGATATGGCAGTTTGGATGTAAGAAACGCTTGAGAAACTCAAAATTTTCGCAGTTCTGATGCTCGAAACGAGTAACTAGAACGGCATAGGGGAAAAGTACGCATGCCGTTGTAATCGGGCGAGTTTCTACTTGCACCTGCAACAGAAATTTTGCGGATTGGTCGATCCGTTCGCGAGATATGGCAGTTTGGAAGTAAGGAACGCTTGAGAAACTCAAAATTTTCGCAGTTCTGATGCTCGAAACGAATAACTAGAACGGCCTAGGGGAAATGTGCGCATACCGTTGTAATAGGGCGAGTTTCTACTTTCAGATGCAACAGAAATTTTGCGGATTGATCAATCCGTTCGCGAGATATGGCAGTTTGGATATAAGAAACGATTGAGAAACTCAAAATTTGCGCAGTTCTGATGCTCGGAACGAAATAACTAGAACGGCCTAGGGGAATAGTACGCACACCGTTTTAATCGGGCGAGTTTCTACTTTCAGATGCAACAGAAATTTTGCGGATTGGTCAATCCGTTCGCGAGATATGGCAGTTTGGAGGTAAGAAACGCTTGAGAAACTCAAAATTTGCGCAGTTCTGATGCTCGAAACGAATAACTAGAACGGCCTAGGGGAAAATTACGCATACCGTTGTAATCGGGCGAGTTTCTACTTCCAGATGCAACAGAAATTTTGCGGATTGGTCGATCCGTTCGCGAGATATGGCAGTTTGGAGGTAAGAAACGCTTGAGAAACTCAAAATTTTCGCAGTTCTGATGCTCGACACGAATAACTAGAACGGCCTAGGGGAAAAGTGCGCATACCGTTGTAATCGGGCGAGCTTCTACTTTCAGATGCATCAGAAATTTTGCGGATTGATCAATCCGTTCGCGAGATATGGTAGTTTGGAAATAAGAAACGCTTGAGAAACTCAATATTTTCGCAGTTCTGATGCTCGAAACGAATAACTAGAACCGCCTAGGGGAAAAGTGCGCATACCGTTGTAATCGGGCGAGTTTCTACTTTCAGATGCCACAGAAATTTTGCGGATTGATCAATCCGTTCGCGAGATATGGCAGTTTGGAAATAAGAAACGCTTGATAAACTCAAAATTTTCCCAGTTCTGATGCTCGAAACGAGTAACTAGAACGGCCTAGGGGAAATGTACGCATACCGTTGTAATCAGGCGAGTTTCTACTTTCAAAGGCAACAGAAATTTTGCGGATTGGTCAATCCGTTCGCGAGATATGGCAGTTTGGAGGTAAGAAACGCTTGAGAAACTCAAAATTTTCGCAGTTCTGATGCTCGAAACGAGTAACTAGAACGGCCTAGGGGAAAAGTACGCATACCGTTGTAATCGGGCGAGTTTCTACTTCCAGATGCAACAGAAATTTTGCGGATTGGTCGATCCGTTCGCGAGATATGGCAGTTTGGAGGTAAGAAACGCTTGAGAAACTCAAAATTTTCGCAGTTCTGATGCTCGACACGAATAACTAGAACGGCCTAGGGGAAAAGTGCGCATACCGTTGTAATCGGGCGAGCTTCTACTTTCAGATGCATCAGAAATTTTGCGGATTGATCAATCCGTTCGCGAGATATGGTAGTTTGGAAATAAGAAACGCTTGAGAAACTCAAAATTTTCGCAGTTCTGATGCTCGAAACGAATAACTAGAACCGCCTATTGGAAAAGTGCGCATACCGTTGTAATCGGGCGAGTTTCTACTTTCAGATGCCACAGAAATTTTGCGGATTGATCAATCCGTTCGCGAGATATGGCAGTTTGGAAATAAGAAACGCTTGATAAACTCAAAATTTTCCCAGTTTTGATGCTCGAAACGAGTAACTAGAACGGCATAGGGGAAAAGTACGCATACCGTTGTAATCGGGCGAGTTTCTACTTTCAGATGCAACAGAAATTTTGCGGATTGATCAATCCGTTCGCGAGATATGGCAGTTTGGAGGTAAGAAACGCTTGAGAAACTCAAAATTTTCGCAGTTCTGATGCTCGAAACGAATAACTAGAACGGCCTAGAGGAAAAGTACGCATACCGTTGTAATCGGGCGAGTTTCTACTTGCACATGCAACAGAAATTTTGCGGATTGGTCTATCCGTTCGCGAGATATGGCAGTTTGGAAATAAGAAACGCTTGATAAACTCAAAATTTTCGCAGTTCTGATGCTCGAAACGAGTACCTAGAACGGCATAGGGGAAAAGTACGCATACCGTTGTAATCGGGCGAGTTTCTACTTTCAGATGCAACAGAAATTTTGCAGATTGATCAATCCGTTCGCGAGATATGGCAGTTTGGAGGTAAGAAACGCTTGAGAAACTCAAAATTTTCGCAGTTCTGATGCTCGAAACGAATAACTAGAACGGCCTAGGGGAAAAGTACGCATACCGTTGTAATCGGACGAGTTTCTACTATCAGATGCAACAGAAATTTTGTGGATTGATCAATCCGTTCGCGAGATATGGTAGTTTGGAAATAAGAAACGCTTGAGAAACTCAAAATTTTCGCAGTTCTGATGCTCGAAACGAATAAGTAGAACAGCCTAGGGGAAAAGTACGCATACCGTTGTAATCGGGCGAGTTTCTACTTTCAGATGCAACAGAAATTTTGCGGATTGGTCAATCCGTTCGCGAGATATGGCAGTTTGGATGTAAGAAACGCTTGAGAAACTCAAAATTTTCGCAGTTCTGATGCACGACACGAATAACTAGAACGGCATAGGGGAAAAGTGCGCATACCGTTGTAATCGGGCGAGTTTCTACTTTCAGATGCAACAGAAATTTTGCGGATTGATCAATCCGTTCTTGAGGTATGGCAGTTTGGATATAAGAAACGCTTGAGAAACTCAAAATTTGCGCAGTTCTGATGCTCGAAACGAAATAACTAGAACGGCCTAGGGGAAAAGTACGCATACCGTTGTAATCGGGCGAGATTCTACTTGCACATGCAACAGAAATTTTGCGGATTGGTCGATCCGTTCGCGAGATATGGCAGTTTGGAAATAAGAAACGCTTGAGAAACTCAAAATTTTCGCAGTTCTGATGCTCGAAACGAATAACTAGAACCGCCTAGGGGAAAAGTGCGCATACCGTTGTAATCGGGCGAGTTTCTACTTTCAGATGCCACAGAAATTTTGCGGATTGATCAATCCGTTCGCGAGATATGGCAGTTTGGAGGTAAGAAACGCTTGAGAAACTCAAAATTTTCGCAGTTCTGATGCTCGAAACGAGTAACTAGAACGGCATAGGGGAAAAGTAAGCATACCGTTGTAATCGGGCGAGTTTCTACTTTCAGATGCAACAGAAATTTTGCGGATTGGTCAATCCGTTCGCGAGATATGGCAGTTTGGATGTAAGAAACGCTTGAGAAACTCAAAATTTTCGCAGTTCTGATGCTCGACACGAATAACTAGAACGGCATAGGGGAAAAGTGCGCATACCGTTGTAATCGGGCGAGTTTCTACTTTCAGATGCAACAGAAATTTTGCGGATTGATCAATCCGTTCGCGAGGTATGGCAGTTTGGATATAAGAAACGCTTGAGAAACTCAAAATTTGCGCAGTTCTGATGCTCGAAACGAAATAACTAGAACGGCCTAGGGGAAAAGTACGCATACCGTTGTAATCGGGCGAGATTCTACTTGCACATGCAACAGAAATTTTGCGGATTGGTCGATCCGTTCGCGAGATATGGCAGTTTGGAAATAAGAAACGCTTGAGAAACTCAAAATTTTCGCAGTTCTGATGCTCGAAACGAATAACTAGAACCGCCTACGGGAAAAGTGCGCATACCGTTGTAATCGGGCGAGTTTCTACTTTCAGATGCCACAGAAATTTTGCGGATTGATCAATCCGTTCGCGAGATATGGCAGTTTGGAGGTAAGAAACGCTTGAGAAACTCAAAATTTTCGCAGTTCTGATGCTCGAAATGAATAACTGGAACGGCCTAGGGGAAAAGTGCGCATACCGTTGTAATCGGGCGAGTTTCTACTTTCAGATGCAACAGAAATTTTGCGGATTGGTCAATCCGTTCGCGAGATATGGCAGTTTGGATGTAAGAAACGCTTGAGAAACTCAAAATTTTCGCAGTTCTGATGCTCGACACGAATAACTAGAACGGCCTGGGGGAAAAGTGCGCATACCGTTGTAATCGGGCGAGTTTCTACTTTCAGATGCAACAGAAATTTTGCGGATTGATCAATCCGTTCACGAGATATGGCAGTTTGGAGGTAAGAAACGCTTGAGAAACTCAAAATTTGCGCAGTTCTGATGCTCGACACGAATAACTAGAACGGCCTAGGGGAAAAGTGCGCATACCGTTGTAATCGGGCGAGTTTCTACTTTCGGAAGCAACAGAAATTTTGCGGATCGGTCAATCCGTAGGCGAGATATGGCAGTTTGGATGTAAGAAACGCTTGAGAAACTCAAAACTTTCGCAGTTCTGATGCTCGAAACGAATAACTAGAACGGCCTAGGGGAAAAGTACGCATACCGTTGTAATCGGGCGAGTTTCTACTTTCAGATGCAACAGAAATTTTGCGGATTGGTCAATCTGTTCGCGAGATATGGCAGTTTGGATGTAAGAAACGCTTGAGAAACTCAAAATTTTCGCAGTTCTGATGCTCGACACGAATAACTAGAACGGCCTAGGGGAAAAGTGCGCATACCGTTGTAATCGGGCGAGTTTCTACTTTCAGATGCAACAGAAATTTTGCGGATTGATCAATCCGTTCGCGAGATATGGCAGTTTGGAAATAAGAAACGCTTGATAAACTCAAAATTTTCGCAGTTCTGATGCTCGAAACGAGTACCTAGAACGGCATAGGGGAAAAGTACGCATACCGTTGTAATCGGGCGAGTTTCTACTTTCAGATGCAACAGAAATTTTGCGGATTGATCAATCCGTTCGCGAGATATGGCAGTTTGGAGGTAAGAAGCGCTTGAGAAACTCAAAATTTTCGCAGTTCTGATGCTCGAAACGAATAACTAGAACGGCCTAGGGGAAAAGTACGCATACCGTTGTAATCGGGCGAGTTTCTACTTGCACATGCAACAGAAATTTTGCGGATTGATCAATCCGTTCGCGAGATATGGCAGTTTGGAGGTAAGAAACGCTTGAGAAACTCAAAATTTTCGCAGTTCTGATGCTCGAAATGAATAACTGGAACGGCCTAGGGGAAAAGTGCGCATACCGTTGTAATCGGGCGAGTTTCTACTTTCAGATGCCGCAGAAATTTTGCGGATTGATCAATCCGTTCGCGAGATATGGCAGTTTGGAAATAAGAAACGCTTGAGAAACTCAAAATTTTCGCAGTTCTGATGCTCGAAACGAGTAACTACAACGGCATAGGGGAAAAGTAAGCATACCGTTGTAATCGGGCGAGTTTCTACTTTCAGATGCAACAGAAATTTTGCGGATTGGTCAATCCGTTCGCGAGATATGGCAGTTTGGATGTAAGAAACGCTTGAGAAACTCAAAATTTTCGCAGTTCTGATGCTCGACACGAATAACTAGAACGGCCTAGGGGAAAAGTGCGCATACCGTTGTAATCGGGCGAGTTTCTACTTTCAGATGCAACAGAAATTTTGCGGATTGATCAATCCGTTCGCGAGGTATGGCAGTTTGGATATAAGAAACGCTTGAGAAACTCAAAATTTGCGCAGTTCTGATGCTCGAAACGAAATAACTAGAACGGCCTAGGGGAAAAGTACGCATACCGTTGAAATCGGGCGAGATTCTACTTGCACATGCAACAGAAATTTTGCGGATTGGTCGATCCGTTCGCGATATATGGCAGTTTGGAAATAAGAAACGCTTGAGAAACTCAAAATTTTCGCAGTTCTGATGCTCGAAACGAATAACTAGAACCGCCTAGGGGAAAAGTGCGCATACCGTTGTAATCGGGCGAGTTTCTACTTTCAGATGCCACAGAAATTTTGCGGATTGATCAATCCGTTCGCGAGGTATGGCAGTTTGGATATAAGAAACGCTTGAGAAACTCAAAATTTGCGCAGTTCTGATGCTCGAAACGAAATAACTAGAACGGCCTAGGGGAAAAGTGCGCATACCGTTGTAATCGGGCGAGTTTCTACTTTCAGATGCCGCAGAAATTTTGCGAATTGATCAATCCGTTCGCGAGATATGGCAGTTTGGAAATAAGAAACGCTTAAGAAACTCAAAATTTTCGCAGTTCTGATGCTCGAAACGAATAACTAGAACGGCCTAGGGGAAAAGTACGCATACCGTTGTAATCGGGCGAGTTTCTACTTTCAGATGTAACAGAAATTTTGCGGATTGGTCAATCCGTTCGCGAGATATGGCAGTTTGGATGTAAGAAACGCTTGAGAAACTCAAAATTTTCGCAGTTCTGATGCTCGACACGAATAACTAGAACGGCCTAGGGGAAAAGTGCGCATACCGTTGTAATCGGGCGAGTTTCTACTTTCAGATGCAACAGAAATTTTGCGGATTGATCAATCCGTTCGCGAGATATGGCAGTTTGGAAATAAAAAACGCTTGATAAACTCAAAATTTTCGCAGTTCTGATGCTCGAAACGAGTACCTAGAACGGCATAGGGGAAAAGTACACATACCGTTGTAATCGGGCGAGTTTCTACTTTCAGATGCAACAGAAATTTTGCGGATTGATCAATCCGTTCGCGAGATATGGCAGTTTGGAGGTAAGAAACGCTTGAGAAACTCAAAATTTTCGCAGTTCTGATGCTCGAAACGAATAACTAGAACGGCCTAGGGGAAAAGTACGCATACCGTTGTAATCGGGCGAGTTTCTACTTGCACATGCAACAGAAATTTTGCGGATTGATCAATCCGTTCCCGAGATATGGCAGTGTGGAGGTAAGAAACGCTTGAGAAACTCAAAATTTTCGCAGTTCTGATGCTCGAAACGAATAACTAGAACGGCCTAGGGGAAAAGTACGCATACCGTTGTAATCAGGCGAGTTTCTACTTGCACATGCAACAGAAATTTTGCGGATTGGTCGATCCGTTCGCGAGATATGGCAGTTTGGAAGTAAGAAACGCTTGAGAAACTCAAAATTTTCGCAGTTCTGATGCTCGAAACGAATAACTAGAACGGCATAGGGGAAAAGTACGCATACCGTTGTAATCGGGCGAGTTTCTACTTTCAGATGCAACAGAAATTTTGCGGATTGATCAATCCGTTCGCGAGATATGGCAGTTTGGAGGTAAGGAACGCTTGAGAAACTCAAAATTTTCGCAGTTCTGATGCTCGAAACGAATAACTACAACGGCCTAGGGGAAAACTACACCCACCGTTGTAATCGGGCGAGTTTCTACTTGCACATGCAACAGAAATTTTGCGGATTGGTCGATCCGTTCAGAGATATGGCAGTTTGGAAGTAAGAAACGCTTGAGAAACTCAAAATTTTCGCTGTACTGATGCTCGAAACGAATAACTAGAACGGCCTAGGGGGAAAGTACGCATACCGTTGCAATCGGACTAGTTTCTACTTGCAGATGCAACAGAAATTTTGCGGATTGGTCGATCCGTTCGCGAGATATGGCAGTTTGGATGTAAGAAACGCTTGAGAAACTCAAAATTTTCGCAGTTCTGATGCTCGAAACGAGTAACTAGAACGGCATAGGGGAAAAGTACGCATACCGTTGTAATCGGGCGAGTTTCTACTTTCAGATGCAACGGAAATTTTGCGGATTGGTCAATCCGTTCGCGAGATATGGCAGTTTGGATATAAGAAACGCTTGAGAAACTCAAAATTTTCGCAGTTCTGATGCTCGAAACGAATAACTAGAACGGCATAGGGGAAAAGTACGCATACCGTTGTAATCGGGCGAGTTTCTACTATCAGATGCAACAGAAATTTTGTGGATTGATCAATCCGTTCGCGAGATATGGCAGTTTGGAGGTAAGGAACGCTTGAGAAACTCAAAATTTTCGCAGTTCTGATGCTCGAAACGAATAACTACAACGGCCTAGGGGAAAACTACACCCACCGTTGTAATCGGGCGAGTTTCTACTTGCACATGCAACAGAAATTTTGCGGATTGGTCGATCCGTTCAGAGATATGGCAGTTTGGAAGTAAGAAACGCTTGAGAAACTCAAAATTTTCGCTGTACTGATGCTCGAAACGAATAACTAGAACGGCCTAGGGGGAAAGTACGCATACCGTTGCAATCGGACTAGTTTCTACTTGCAGATGCAACAGAAATTTTGCGGATTGGTCGATCCGTTCGCGAGATATGGCAGTTTGGATGTAAGAAACGCTTGAGAAACTCAAAATTTTCGCAGTTCTGATGCTCGAAACGAGTAACTAGAACGGCATAGGGGAAAAGTACGCATACCGTTGTAATCGGGCGAGTTTCTACTTTCAGATGCAACGGAAATTTTGCGGATTGGTCAATCCGTTCGCGAGATATGGCAGTTTGGATATAAGAAACGCTTGAGAAACTCAAAATTTTCGCAGATCTGATGCTCGAAACGAGTTACTAGAACGGACTGGGGGAATAGTACGCACACCGTTGTAATCGGGCGAGTTTCTACTTTCAGACGCAACAGAAATTTTGCGGATTGGTCATTCCGTTCGCGAGATATGGCAGTTTGTAGGTAAGAAACGCTTGAAAAACTCAAAATTTGCGCATCTCTGATGCTCGACACGAATAACTAGAACGGCCTAGGGGAAAAGTGCGCATACCGTTGTAATCGGGCGAGTTTCTACTTTCAGATGCAACAGAAATTTTGCGGATTGATCAATCCGTTCGCGAGATATGGCAGTTTGGATATAAGAAACGCTTGAGAAACTCAAAATTTTCGCAGTTCTGATGCTCGAAACGAGTAACTAGAACGGCCTAGGGGAATAGTACGCACACCGTTGTAATCGGGCGAGTTTCTACTTTCAGACGCAACAGAAATTTTGCGGATAGGTCAATCCGTTCGCGAGATATGGCAGTTTGGAAATAAGAAGCGCTTGAGAAACTCAAAATTTTCGCAGTTCTGATGCTCGAAACGAGTAACTAGAACGGCATAGGGGAAAAGTACGCATACCGTTGTAATCGGGCGAGTTTCTACTTTCAGATGCAACAGAAATTTTGCGGATTGATCAATCCGTTCGCGAGATATGGCTGTTTGGAGGTAAGAAACGCTTGAGAAACTCAAAATTTTCGCAGTTCTGATGCTCGAAACGAATAACTAGAACGGCCTAGGGGAAAAGTGCGCATACCGTTGTAATAGGGCGAGTTTCTACTTTCAGACGCAACAGAAATTTTGCGGATTGGTCAATCCGTTCGCGAGATATGGCAGTTTGGAGGTAAGAAACGCTTGAGAAACTCAAAATTTTCGCAGTTCTGATGCTCGAAACGAGTAACTAGAACGGCCTAGGGGAATAGTACGCACACCGTTGTAATCGGGCGAGTTTCTACTTTCAGACGCAACAGAAATTTTGCGGATTGGTCAATCCGTTCGCGAGATATGGCAGTTTGGAGGTAAGAAACGCTTGATAAACTCAAAATTTTCGCAGTTCTGATGCTCGAAACGAGTAACTAGAACGGCATAGGGGAAAAGTACGCATACCGTTGTAATCGGGCGAGTTTCTACTTTCAGATGCAACAGAAATTTTGCGGATTGATCAATCCGTTCGCGAGATATGGCAGTTTGGATATAAGAAACGCTTGAGAAACTCAAAATTTTCGCAGTTCTGATGCTCGAAACGAGTTACTAGAACGGACTGGGGGAATAGTACGCACACCGTTGTAATCGGGCGAGTTTCTACTTTCAGACGCAACAGAAATTTTGCGGATTGGTCATTCCGTTCGCGAGATATGGCAGTTTGGAGGTAAGAAACGCTTGATAAACTCAAAATTTTCGCAGTTCTGATGCTCGAAACGAGTAACTAGAACGGCATAGGGGAAAAGTACGCATACCGTTGTAATCGGGCGAGTTTCTACTTTCAGATGCGACAGAAATTTTGCGGATTGATCAATCCGTTCGCGAGATATGGCAGTTTGGATATAAGAAACGCTTGAGAAACTCAAAATTTTCGCAGTTCTGATGCTCGAAACGAGTTACTAGAACGGACTGGGGGAATAGTACGCACACCGTTGTAATAGGGCGAGTTTCTACTTTCAGACGCAACAGAAATTTTGCGGATTGGTCAATCCGTTCGCGAGATATGGCAGTTTGGAGGTAAGAAACGCTTGAGAAACTCAAAATTTTCGCAGTTCTGATGCTCGAAACGAGTAACTAGAACGGCCTAGGGGAATAGTACGCACACCGATGTAATCGGGCGAGTTTCTACTTTCAGACGCAACAGAAATTTTGCGGATTGGTCAATCCGTTCGCGAGATATGGCAGTTTGCAGGTAAGAAACGCTTGATAAACTCAAAATTTTCGCAGTTCTGATGCTCGAAACGAGTAACTAGAACGGCATAGGGGAAAAGTACGCATACCGTTGTAATCGGGCGAGTTTCTACTTTCAGATGCAACAGAAATTTTGCGGATTGATCAATCCGTTCGCGAGATATGGCAGTTTGGATATAAGAAACGCTTGAGAAACTCAAAATTTTCGCAGTTCTGATGCTCGAAACGAGTTACTAGAACGGACTGGGGGAATAGTACGCACACCGTTGTAATCGGGCGAGTTTCTACTTTCAGACGCAACAGAAATTTTGCGGATTGGTCATTCCGTTCGCGAGATATGGCAGTTTGGAGGTAAGAAACGCTTGATAAACTCAAAATTTTCGCAGTTCTGATGCTCGAAACGAGTAACTAGAACGGCATAGGGGAAAAGTACGCATACCGTTGTAATCGGGCGAGTTTCTACTTTCAGATGCAACAGAAATTTTGCGGATTGATCAATCCGTTCGCGAGATATGGCAGTTTGGATATAAGAAACGCTTGAGAAACTCAAAATTTTCGCAGTTCTGATGCTCGAAACGAGTTACTAGAACGGACTGGGGGAATAGTACGCACACCGTTGTAATAGGGCGAGTTTCTACTTTCAGACGCAACAGAAATTTTGCGGATTGGTCAATCCGTTCGCGAGATATGGCAGTTTGGAGGTAAGAAACGCTTGAGAAACTCAAAATTTTCGCAGTTCTGATGCTCGAAACGAGTAACTAGAACGGCCTAGGGGAATAGTACGCACACCGATGTAATCGGGCGAGTTTCTACTTTCAGACGCAACAGAAATTTTGCGGATTGGTCAATCCGTTCGCGAGATATGGCAGTTTGGAGGTAAGAAACGCTTGATAAACTCAAAATTTTCGCAGTTCTGATGCTCGAAACGAGTAACTAGAACGGCATAGGGGAAAAGTACGCATACCGTTGTAATCGGGCGAGTTTCTACTTTCAGATGCAACAGAAATTTTGCGGATTGATCAATCCGTTCGCGAGATATGGCAGTTTGGAGGTAAGAAACGCTTGAGAAACTCAAAATTTGCGCAGTTCTGATGCTCGAAACGAGTAACTAGAACGGCATAGGGGAAGAGTACGCATACCGTTGTAATCGGGTGAGTTTCTACTTTCAGATGCAACAGAAATTTTGCGGATTGGTCAATCCGTTCGCGAGATATGGCAGTTTGGAGGTAAGGAACGCTTGAGAAACGCAAAATTTTCGCAGTTCTGATGCTCGACACGAATAACTAGAACGGCCTAGGGGAAAAGTGCGCACACCGTTGTAATCGGGCGAGTTTCTACTTTCAGATGCAACAGAAATTTTGCGGATTGATCAATCCGTTCGCGAGATATGGCAGTTTGGATATAAGAAACGCTTGAGAAACTCAAAATTTTCGCAGTTCTGATGCTCGAAACGAGTTACTAGAACGGACTAGGGGAATAGTACGCACACCGTTGTAATCGGGCGAGTTTCTACTTTCAGACGCAACAGAAATTTTGCGGATTGGTCAATCCGTTCGCGAGATATGGCAGTTTGTAGGTAAGAAACGCTTGAGAAACTCAAAATTTGCGCATCTCTGATGCTCGACACGAATAACTAGAACGGCCTAGGGGAAAAGTGCGCATACCGTTGTAATCGGGCGAGTTTCTACTTTCAGATGCAACAGAAATTTTGCGGATTGATCAATCCGTTCGCGAGATATGGCAGTTTGGATGTAAGAAACGCTTGAGAAACTAAAATTTTCGCAGTTCTGATGCTCGAAACGAGTAACTAGAACGGCATAGGGGAAGAGTACGCATACCGTTGTAATCGGGTGAGTTTCTACTTTCAGACGCAACAGAAATTTTGCGGATTGGTCATTCCGTTCGCGAGATATGGCAGTTTGTAGGTAAGAAGCGCTTGAGAAACTCAAAATTTTCGCAGTTCTGATGCTCGAAACGAATAACTAGAACGGCCTAGGGGAAAAGTGCGCATACCGTTGTAATAGGGCGAGTTTCTACTTTCAGAAGCAACAGAAATTTTGCGGATTGGTCAATCCGTTCGCGAGATATGGCAGTTTGGAGGTAAGAAACGCTTGAGAAACTCAAAATTTTCGCAGTTCTGATGCTCGAAACGAGTAACTAGAACGGCCAAGGGGAATAGTACGCACACCGATGTAATCGGGCGAGTTTCTACTTTCAGACGCAACAGAAATTTTGCGGATTGGTCAATCCGTTCGCGAGATATGGCAGTTTGGAGGTAAGAAACGCTTGATAAACTCAAAATTTTCGCAGTTCTGATGCTCGAAACGAGTAACTAGAACGGCATAGGGGAAAAGTACGCATACCGTTGTAATCGGGCGAGTTTCTACTTTCAGATGCAACAGAAATTTTGCGGATTGATCAATCCGTTCGCGAGATATGGCAGTTTGGAGGTAAGAAACGCTTGAGAAACTCAAAATTTGCGTAGTTCTGATGCTCGAAACGAAATAACTAGAACGGCCTAGGGGAAAAGTACGCATACCGTTGTAATCGGGCGAGATTCTACTTGCACATGCAACAGAAATTTTGCGGATTGGTCGATCCGTTCGCGAGATATGGCAGTTTGGAAATAAGAAACGCTTGATAAACTCAAAATTTTCGCAGTTCTGATGCTCGAAACGAGTAACTAGAACGGCATAGGGGAAAAGTACGCATACCGTGGTAATCGGGCGAGTTTCTACTTTCAGATGCAACAGAAATTTTGCGGATTGGTCGATCCGTTCGCGAGATATGGCAGTTTGGATGTAAGAAACGCTTGAGAAACTCAAAATTTTCGCAGTTCTGATGCTCGAAACGAGTAACTAGAACGGCATAGGGGAAAAGTACGCATACCGTTGTAATCGGGCGAGTTTCTACTTTCAGATGCAACAGAAATTTTGCGGATTGATCAATCCGTTCGCGAGATATGGCCGTTTGGATGTAAGAAACGCTTGAGAAACTCAAAATTTTCGCAGTTCTGATGCTCGAAACGAGTAACTAGAACGGCATAGGGGAAGAGTACGCATACCGTTGTAATCGGGTGAGTTTCTACTTTCAGATGCAACAGAAATTTTGCGGATTGGTCAATCCGTTCGCGAGATATGGCAGTTTGGAGGTAAGGAACGCTTGAGAAACGCAAAATTTTCGCAGTTCTGATGCTCGACACGAATAACTAGAACGGCCTAGGGGAAAAGTGCGCACACCGTTGTAATCGGGCGAGTTTCTACTTTCAGATGCAACAGAAATTTTGCGGATTGATCAATCCGTTCGCGAGATATGGCAGTTTGGATATAAGAAACGCTTGAGAAACTCAAAATTTTCGCAGTTCTGATGCTCGAAACGAGTTACTAGAACGGACTAGGGGAATCGTACGCACACCGTTGTAATCGGGCGAGTTTCTACTTTCAGACGCAACAGAAATTTTGCGGATTGGTCAATCCGTTCGCGAGATATGGCAGTTTGTAGGTAAGAAACGCTTGAGAAACTCAAAATTTGCGCATCTCTGATGCTCGACACGAATAACTAGAACGGCCTAGGGGAAAAGTGCGCATACCGTTGTAATCGGGCGAGTTTCTACTTTCAGATGCAACAGAAATTTTGCGGATTGATCAATCCGTTCGCGAGATATGGCAGTTTGGATGTAAGAAACGCTTGAGAAACTAAAATTTTCGCAGTTCTGATGCTCGAAACGAGTAACTAGAACGGCATAGGGGAAGAGTACGCACACCGTTGTAATCGGGCGAGTTTCTACTTTCAGACGCAACAGAAATTTTGCGGATTGGTCAATCCGTTCGCGAGATATGGCAGTTTGTAGGTAAGAAACGCTTGAGAAACTCAAAATTTGCGCATCTCTGATGCTCGACACGAATAACTAGAACGGCCTAGGGGAAAAGTGCGCATACCGTTGTAATCGGGCGAGTTTCTACTTTCAGATGCAACAGAAATTTTGCGGATTGATCAATCCGTTCGCGAGATATGGCAGTTTGGAAATAAGAAACGCTTGAGAAACGCAAAATTTTCGCAGTTCTGATGCTCGAAACGAGTAACTAGAACGGCATAGGGGAAAAGTACGCATACCGTTGTAATAGGGCGAGTTTCTACTTTCAGATGCAACAGAAATTTTGCGGATTGATCAATCCGTTCGCGAGATATGGCAGTTTGGAGGTAAGAAACGCTTGAGAAACTCAAAATTTTCTCAGTTCTGATGCTCGAAACGAATAACTAGAACGGCCTAGGGGAAAAGTGCGCATACCGTTGTAATAGGGCGAGTTTCTACTTTCAGACGCAACAGAAATTTTGCGGATTGGTCAATCCGTTCGCGAGATATGGCAGTTTGGGTGTAAGAAACGCTTGAGAAACTCAAAATTTTCGCAGTTCTGATGCTCGAAACGAGTAACTAGAACGGCATAGGGGAAAAGTACGCACACCGTTGTAATCGGGCGAGTTTCTACTTTCAGATGCAACAGAAATTTTGCGGATTGATCAATCCGTTCGCGAGATATGGCCGTTTGGATGTAAGAAACGCTTGAGAAACTCAAAATTTTCGCAGTTCTGATGCTCGAAACGAGTAACTAGAACGGCATAGGGGAAGAGTACGCATACCGTTGTAATCGGGTGAGTTTCTACTTTCAGATGCAACAGAAATTTTGCGGATTGGTCAATCCGTTCGCGAGATATGGCAGTTTGGAGGTAAGGAACGCTTGAGAAACGCAAAATTTTCTCAGTTCTGATGCTCGAAACGAATAACTAGAACGGCCTAGGGGAAAAGTGCGCATACCGTTGTAATAGGGCGAGTTTCTACTTTCAGACGCAACAGAAATTTTGCGGATTGGTCAATCCGTTCGCGAGATATGGCAGTTTGTAGGTAAGAAACGCTTGAGAAACTCAAAATTTGCGCATCTCTGATGCTCGACACGAATAACTAGAACGGCCTAGGGGAAAAGTGCGCATACCGTTGTAATCGGGCGAGTTTCTACTTTCAGATGCAACAGAAATTTTGCGGATTGATCAATCCGTTCGCGAGATATGGCAGTTTGGAAATAAGAAACGCTTGAGAAACGCAAAATTTTCGCAGTTCTGATGCTCGAAACGAGTAACTAGAACGGCATAGGGGAAAAGTACGCATACCGTTGTAATAGGGCGAGTTTCTACTTTCAGATGCAACAGAAATTTTGCGGATTGATCAATCCGTTCGCGAGATATGGCAGTTTGGAGGTAAGAAACGCTTGAGAAACTCAAAATTTTCTCAGTTCTGATGCTCGAAACGAATAACTAGAACGGCCTAGGGGAAAAGTGCGCATACCGTTGTAATAGGGCGAGTTTCTACTTTCAGACGCAACAGAAATTTTGCGGATTGGTCAATCCGTTCGCGAGATATGGCAGTTTGGGTGTAAGAAACGCTTGAGAAACTCAAAATTTTCGCAGTTCTGATGCTCGAAACGAGTAACTAGAACGGCATAGGGGAAAAGTACGCACACCGTTGTAATCGGGCGAGTTTCTACTTTCAGATGCAACAGAAATTTTGCGGATTGATCAATCCGTTCGCGAGATATGGCCGTTTGGATGTAAGAAACGCTTGAGAAACTCAAAATTTTCGCAGTTCTGATGCTCGAAACGAGTAACTAGAACGGCATAGGGGAAGAGTACGCATACCGTTGTAATCGGGTGAGTTTCTACTTTCAGATGCAACAGAAATTTTGCGGATTGGTCAATCCGTTCGCGAGATATGGCAGTTTGGAGGTAAGGAACGCTTGAGAAACGCAAAATTTTCGCAGTTCTGATGCTCGACACGAATAACTAGAACGGCCTAGGGGAAAAGTGCGCACACCGTTGTAATCGGGCGAGTTTCTACTTTCAGATGCAACAGAAATTTTGCGGATTGATCAATCCGTTCGCGAGATATGGCAGTTTGGATATAAGAAACGCTTGAGAAACTCAAAATTTTCGCAGTTCTGATGCTCGAAACGAGTTACTAGAACGGACTAGGGGAAAATTGCGCATACCGTTGTAATCGGGCGAGTTTCTACTTTCAGACGCAACAGAAATTTTGCGGATAGGTCAATCCGTTCGCGAGATATGGCAGTTTGGAAATAAGAAACGCTTGAGAAACTCAAAATTTTCGCAGTTCTGATGCTCGAAACGAGTAACTAGAACGGCATAGGGGAAAAGTACGCATACCGTTGTAATAGGGCGAGTTTCTACTTTCAGATGCAACAGAAATTTTGCGGATTGGTCAATCCGTTCGCGAGATATGGCAGTTTGGAGGTAAGAAACGCTTCAGAAACTCAAAATTTTCGCAGTTCTGATGCTCGAAACGAATAACTAGAACGGCCTAGGGGAAAAGTGCGCATACCGTTGTAATAGGGCGAGTTTCTACTTTCAGATGCAACAGAAATTTTGCGGATTGATGAATCCGTTCGCGAGATATGGCAGTTTGGAGGTAAGAAACGCTTGAGAAACTCAAAATTTTCGCAGTTCTGATGCTCGAAATGAATAACTGGAACGGCCTAGGGGAAAACTACACATACCGTTGTAATCGGGCGAGTTTCTACTTTCAGACGCAACAGAAATTTTGCGGATAGGTCAATCCGTTCGCGAGATATGGCAGTTTGGAAATAAGAAACGCTTGAGAAACTCAAAATTTTCGCAGTTCTGATGCTCGAAACGAGTAACTAGAACGGCATAGGGGAAAAGTGCGCATACCGTTGTAATAGGGCGAGTTTCTACTTTCAGATGCAACAGAAATTTTGCGGATTGATGAATCCGTTCGCGAGATATGGCAGTTTGGAGGTAAGAAACGCTTGAGAAACTCAAAATTTTCGCAGTTCTGATGCTCGAAACGAATAACTAGAACGGCCTAGGGGAAAAGTGCGCATACCGTTGTAATAGGGCGAGTTTCTACTTTCAGATGCAACAGAAATTTTGCGGATTGATGAATCCGTTCGCGAGATATGGCAGTTTGGAGGTAAGAAACGCTTGAGAAACTCAAAATTTTCGCAGTTCTGATGCTCGAAATGAATAACTGGAACGGCCTAGGGGAAAACTACACATACCGTTGTAATCGGGCGAGTTTCTACTTTCAGACGCAACAGAAATTTTGCGGATAGGTCAATCCGTTCGCGAGATATGGCAGTTTGGAAATAAGAAACGCTTGAGAAACTCAAAATTTTCGCAGTTCTGATGCTCGAAACGAGTAACTAGAACGGCATAGGGGAAAAGTACGCATACCGTTGTAATCGGGCGAGTTTCTACTTTCAGATGCAACAGAAATTTTGCGGATTGATCAATCCGTTCGCGAGATATGGCAGTTTGGAGGTAAGAAACGCTTGAGAAACTCAAAATTTTCGCAGTTCTGATGCTCGAAACGAATAACTAGAACGGCCTAGGGGAAAAGTGCGCATACCGTTGTAATAGGGCGAGTTTCTACTTTCAGACGCAACAGAAATTTTGCGGATTGGTCAATCCGTTCGCGAGATATGGCAGTTTGGAGGTAAGAAACGCTTGAGAAACTCTAAATTTTCGCAGTTCTGATGCTCGAAACGAATAACTAGAACGGCCTAGGGGAAAACTACACCCACCGTTGTAATCGGGCGAGTTTCTACTTTCAGACGCAACAGAAATTTTGCGGATTGATGAATCCGTTCGCGAGATATGGCAGTTTGGAGGTAAGAAACGCTTGAGAAACTCAAAATTTTCGCAGTTCTGATGCTCGAAACGAATAACTAGAACGGCCTAGGGGAAAAGTGCGCATACCGTTGTAATAGGGCGAGTTTCTACTTTCAGACGCAACAGAAATTTTGCGGATTGGTCAATCCGTTCGCGAGATATGGCAGTTTGGAGGTAAGAAACGCTTGAGAAACTCAAAATTTTCGCAGTTCTGATGCTCGAAACGAGTAACTAGAACGGCCTAGGGGAATAGTACGCACACCGTTGTAATCGGGCGAGTTTCTACTTTCAGACGCAACAGAAATTTTGCGGATTGGTCAATCCGTTCGCGAGATATGGCAGTTTGGAGGTAAGAAACGCTGGATAAACTCAAAATTTTCGCAGTTCTGATGCTCGAAACGAGTAACTAGAACGGCATAGGGGAAAAGTACGCATACCGTTGTAATCGGGCGAGTTTCTACTTTCAGATGCAACAGAAATTTTGCGGATTGGTCGATCCGTTCGCGAGATATGGCAGTTTGGATGTAAGAAACGCTTGAGAAACTCAAAATTTTCGCAGTTCTGATGCTCGAAACGAGTAACTAGAACGGCATAGGGGAAAAGTACGCATACCGTTGTAATCGGGCGAGTTTCTTCTTTCAGATGCAACAGAAATTTTGCGGATTGATCAATCCGTTCGCGAGATATGGCAGTTTGGAGGTAAGAAACGCTTGAGAAACTCAAAATTTTCGCAGTTCTGAAGCTCGAAACGAATAACTAGAACGGCCTAGGGGAAAAGTACGCATACCGTTGTAATCGGGCGAGTTTCTACTTGCACATGCAACAGAAATTTTGCGGATTGGTCGATCCGTTCGCGAGATATGGCAGTTTGGAAGTAAGAAACGCTTGAGAAACTCAAAATTTTCGCTGTACTGATGCCCGAAACGAATAACTAGAACGGCCTAGGGGGAAAGTACGCATACCGTTGCAATCGGACTAGTTTCTACTTGCAGATGCAACAGAAATTTTGCGGATTGGTCGATCCGTTCGCGAGATATGGCAGTTTGGATGTAAGAAACGCTTGAGAAACTCAAAATTTTCGCAGTTCTGATGCTCGAAACGAGTAACTAGAACGGCATAGGGGAAAAGTACGCATACCGTTGTAATCGGGCAAGTTTCTACCTTCAGATGCAACAGAAATTTTGCGGATTGATCAATCCGTTCGCGAGATATGGCAGTTTGGAGGTAAGAAACGCTTGAGAAACTCAAAATTTTCGCAGTTCTGAAGCTCGAAACGAATAACTAGAACGGCCTAGGGGAAAAGTACGCATACCGTTGTAATCGGGCGAGTTTCTACTTGCACATGCAACAGAAATTTTGCGGATTGGTCGATCCGTTCGCGAGATATGGCAGTTTGGAAGTAAGAAACGCTTGAGAAACTCAAAATTTTCGCTGTACTGATGCCCGAAACGAATAACTAGAACGGCCTAGGGGGAAAGTACGCATACCGTTGCAATCGGACTAGTTTCTACTTGCAGATGCAACAGAAATTTTGCGGATTGGTCGATCCGTTCGCGAGATATGGCAGTTTGGATGTAAGAAACGCTTGAGAAACTCAAAATTTTCGCAGTTCTGATGCTCGAAACGAGTAACTAGAACGGCATAGGGGAAAAGTACGCATACCGTTGTAATCGGGCAAGTTTCTACCTTCAGATGCAACAGAAATTTTGCGGATTGATCAATCCGTTCGCGAGATATGGCCGTTTGGATGTAAGAAACGCTTGAGAAACTCAAAATTTTCGCAGTTCTGATGCTCGAAACGAGTAACTAGAACGGCATAGGGGAAAAGTACGCATACCGTTGTAATCGGGCGAGTTTCTACTTTCAGATGCAACAGAAATTTTGCGGATTGATGAATCCGTTCGCGAGATATGGCAGTTTGGAGGTAAGAAACGCTTGAGAAACTCAAAATTTGCGCATCTCTGATGCTCGACACGAATAACTAGAACGGCCTAGGGGAAAAGTGCGCATACCGTTGTAATCGGGCGAGTTTCTACTTTCAGACGCAACAGAAATTTTGCGGATAGGTCAATCCGTTCGCGAGATATGGCAGTTTGGAAATAAGAAACGCTTGAGAAACTCAAAATTTTCGCAGTTCTGATGCTCGAAACGAGTAACTAGAACGGCATAGGGGAAAAGTACGCATACCGTTGTAATCGGGCGAGTTTCTACTTTCAGATGCAACAGAAATTTTGCGGATTGATGAATCCGTTCGCGAGATATGGCAGTTTGGAGGTAAGAAACGCTTGAGAAACTCAAAATTTTCGCAGTTCTGATGCTCGAAACGAATAACTGGAACGGCCTAGGGGAAAACTACACATACCGTTGTAATCGGGCGAGTTTCTACTTTCAGACGCAACAGAAATTTTGCGGATAGGTCAAGCCGTTCGCGAGATATGGCAGTTTGGAAATAAGAAACGCTTGAGAAACTCAAAATTTTCGCAGTTCTGATGCTCGAAACGAGTAACTAGAACGGCACAGGGGAAAAGTACGCATACCGTTGTAATCGGGCGAGTTTCTACTTTCAGATGCCACAGAAATTTTGCGGATTGATCAATCCGTTCGCGAGATATGGCAGTTTGGAAATAAGAAACGCTTGAGAAACTCAAAATTTTCGCAGTTCTGATGCTCGAAACGAGTAACTAGAACGGCATAGGGGAAAAGTACGCATACCGTTGTAATCGGGCGAGTTTCTACTTTCAGATGCAACAGAAATTTTGCGGATTGATCAATCCGTTCGCGAGATATGGCAGTTTGGAGGTAAGAAACGCTTGAGAAACCCTAAATTTTCGCAGTTCTGATGCTCGAAACGAATAACTAGAACGGCCTAGGGGAAAACTACACCCACCGTTGTAATCGGGCGAGTTTCTACTTTCAGACGCAACAGAAATTTTGCGGATTGATGAATCCGTTCGCGAGATATGGCAGTTTGGAGGTAAGAAACGCTTGAGAAACTCAAAATTTTCGCAGTTCTGATGCTCGAAACGAATAACTAGAACGGCCTAGGGGAAAAGTGCGCATACCGTTGTAATAGGGCGAGTTTCTACTTTCAGATGCAACAGAAATTTTGCGGATTGATGAATCCGTTCGCGAGATATGGCAGTTTGGAGGTAAGAAACGCTTGAGAAACTCAAAATTTTCGCAGTTCTGATGCTCGAAATGAATAACTGGAACGGCCTAGGGGAAAACTACACATACCGTTGTAATCGGGCGAGTTTCTACTTTCAGACGCAACAGAAATTTTGCGGATAGGTCAATCCGTTCGCGAGATATGGCAGTTTGGAAATAAGAAACGCTTGAGAAACTCAAAATTTTCGCAGTTCTGATGCTCGAAACGAGTAACTAGAACGGCATAGGGGAAAAGTACGCATACCGTTGTAATCGGGCGAGTTTCTACTTTCAGATGCAACAGAAATTTTGCGGATTGATCAATCCGTTCGCGAGATATGGCAGTTTGGAGGTAAGAAACGCTTGAGAAACTCAAAATTTTCGCAGTTCTGATGCTCGAAACGAATAACTAGAACGGCCTAGGGGAAAAGTGCGCATACCGTTGTAATAGGGCGAGTTTCTACTTTCAGACGCAACAGAAATTTTGCGGATTGGTCAATCCGTTCGCGAGATATGGCAGTTTGGAGGTAAGAAACGCTTGAGAAACTCAAAATTTTCGCAGTTCTGATGCTCGAAACGAGTAACTAGAACGGCCTAGGGGAATAGTACGCACACCGTTGTAATCGGGCGAGTTTCTACTTTCAGATGCTACAGAAATTTTGCGGATCGGTCAATCCGTTCGCGAGATATGGCAGTTTGGATGTAAGAAACGATTGAGAAACTCAAAATTTTCGCAGTTCTGATGCTCGAAACGAATAACTAGAACGGCCTAGGGGAAAAGTGCGCATACCGTTGTAATAGGGCGAGTTTCTACTTTCAGATGCAACAGAAATTTTGCGGATTGATGAATCCGTTCGCGAGATATGGCAGTTTGGAGGTAAGAAACGCTTGAGAAACTCAAAATTTTCGCAGTTCTGATGCTCGAAATGAATAACTGGAACGGCCTAGGGGAAAACTACACATACCGTTGTAATCGGGCGAGTTTCTACTTTCAGACGCAACAGAAATTTTGCGGATAGGTCAATCCGTTCGCGAGATATGGCAGTTTGGAAATAAGAAACGCTTGAGAAACTCAAAATTTTCGCAGTTCTGATGCTCGAAACGAGTAACTAGAACGGCATAGGGGAAAAGTACGCATACCGTTGTAATCGGGCGAGTTTCTACTTTCAGATGCAACAGAAATTTTGCGGATTGATCAATCCGTTCGCGAGATATGGCAGTTTGGAGGTAAGAAACGCTTGAGAAACTCAAAATTTTCGCAGTTCTGATGCTCGAAACGAATAACTAGAACGGCCTAGGGGAAAAGTGCGCATACCGTTGTAATAGGGCGAGTTTCTACTTTCAGACGCAACAGAAATTTTGCGGATTGGTCAATCCGTTCGCGAGATATGGCAGTTTGGAGGTAAGAAACGCTTGAGAAACTCAAAATTTTCGCAGTTCTGATGCTCGAAACGAGTAACTAGAACGGCCTAGGGGAATAGTACGCATACCGTTGTAATCGGGCGAGTTTCTACTTTCAGATGCAACAGAAATTTTGCGGATTAATCAATCCGTTCGCGAGATATGGCAGTTTGGAGGTAAGAAACGCTTGAGAAACTCAAAATTTTCGCAGTTCTGATGCTCGAAAGGAATAACTGGAACGGCCTAGGGGAAAACTACATATACCGTTGTAATCGGGCGAGTTTCTACTTTCAGATGCAACAGAAATTTTGCGGATTGATCAATCCGTTCGCGAGATATGGCAGTTTGGAGGTAAGAAACGCTTGAGAAACTCAAAATTTTCGCAGTTCTGATGCTCGAAACGAATAACTAGAACCGCCTAGGGGAAAAGTGCGCATACCGTTGTAATCGGGCGAGTTTCTACTTTCAGATGCAACAGAAATTTTGCGGATTGATGAATCCGTTCGCGAGATATGGCAGTTTGGAGGTAAGAAACGCTTGAGAAACTCAAAATTTTCGCAGTTCTGATGCTCGAAACGAATAACTGGAACGGCCTAGGGGAAAAATACACATACCGTTGTAATCGGGCGAGTTTCTACTTTCAGACGCAACAGAAATTTTGCGGATAGGTCAATCCGTTCGCGAGATATGGCAGTTTGGAAATAAGAAACGCTTGAGAAACTCAAAATTTTCGCAGTTCTGATGCTCGAAACGAGTAACTAGAACGGCATAGGGGAAAAGTACGCATACCGTTGTAATCGGGCGAGTTTCTACTTTCAGATGCAACAGAAATTTTGCGGATTAATCAATCCGTTCGCGAGATATGGCAGTTTGGAGGTAAGAAACGCTTGAGAAACTCAAAATTTTCGCAGTTCTGATGCTCGAAAGGAATAACTGGAACGGCCTAGGGGAAAACTACACATACCGTTGTAATCGGGCGAGTTTCTACTTTCAGACGCAACAGAAATTTTGCGGATAGGTCAATCCGTTCGCGAGATATGGCAGTTTGGAAATAAGAAACGCTTGAGAAACTCAAAATTTTCGCAGTTCTGATGCTCGAAACGAGTAACTAGAACGGCATAGGGGAAAAGTACGCATACCGTTGTAATCGGGCGAGTTTCTACTTTCAGATGCAACAGAAATTTTGCGGATTGATCAATCCGTTCGCGAGATATGGCAGTTTGGAGGAAAGAAACGCTTGAGAAACTCAAAATTTTCGCAGTTCTGATGCTCGAAACGAATAACTAGAACGGCCTAGAGGGAAAGTACGCATACCGTTGCAATCGGGCTAGTTTCTTCTTGCAGATGCAACAGAAATTTTGCGGATTGATGAATCCGTTCGCGAGATATGGAAGTTTGGAGGTAAGAAACGCTTGAGAAACTCAAAATTTTCGCAGTTCTGATGCTCGCAACGAGTAACTAGAACGGCATAGGGGAAGAGTACGCATACCGTTGTAATCGGGTGAGTTTTTACTTTCAGATGCAACAGAAATTTTGCGGATTGGTCAATCCGTTCGCGAGATATGGCCGTTTGGATGTAAGAAACGCTTGAGAAACTCAAAATTTTCGCAGTTCTGATGCTCGAAACGAGTAACTAGAACGGCATAGGGGAAGAGTACGCATACCGTTGTAATCGGGTGAGTTTCTACTTTCAGATGCCACAGAAATTTTGCGGATTGGTCAATCCGTTCGCG
Source organism: Ptiloglossa arizonensis (assembly GCF_051014685.1). Lineage (NCBI taxonomy): Eukaryota > Metazoa > Arthropoda > Insecta > Hymenoptera > Colletidae > Ptiloglossa > Ptiloglossa arizonensis. The sequence continues at coordinate 46,178 of NW_027478881.1, read as the reverse complement.
AGATATGGCAGTTTGGAGGTAAGGAACGCTTGAGAAACGCAAAATTTTCGCAGTTCTGATGATCGACACGAATAACTAGAACGGCCTAGGGGAAAAGTGCGCATACCGTTGTAATCGAGCGAGTTTCTACTTTCAGATGCAACAGAAATTTTGCGGATTGATCAATCCGTTCGCGAGATATGGCAGTTTGGATGTAAGAAACGCTTGAGAAACTCAAAATTTTCGCAGTTCTGATGCTCGAAACGAATAACTAGAACGGCCTAGAGGGAAAGTAGGCATACCGTTGCAATCGGGCTAGTTTCTACTTGCAGATGCAACAGAAATTTTGCGGATTGGTCGATCCGTTCGCGAGATATGGCAGTTTGGATGTAAGAAACGCTTGAGAAACTCAAAATTTTCGCAGTTCTGATGCTCGAAACGAGTAACTAGAACGGCATAGGGGAAAAGTACGCATACCGTTGTAATCGGGCGAGTTTCTACTTTCAGATGCAACAGAAATTTTGCGGATTGATGAATCCGTTCGCGAGATATGGAAGTTTGGAGGTAAGAAACGCTTGAGAAACTCAAAATTTTCGCAGTTCTGATGCTCGCAACGAGTAACTAGAACGGCATAGGGGAAGAGTACGCATACCGTTGTAATCGGGTGAGTTTTTACTTTCAGATGCAACAGAAATTTTGCGGATTGGTCAATCCGTTCGCGAGATATGGCCGTTTGGATGTAAGAAACGCTTGAGAAACTCAAAATTTTCGCAGTTCTGATGCTCGAAACGAGTAACTAGAACGGCATAGGGGAAGAGTACGCATACCGTTGTAATCGGTTGAGTTTCTACTTTCAGATGCCACAGAAATTTTGCGGATTGGTCAATCCGTTCGCGAGATATGGCAGTTTGGAGGTAAGGAACGCTTGAGAAACGCAAAATTTTCGCAGTTCTGATGATCGACACGAATAACTAGAACGGCCTAGGGGAAAAGTGCGCATACCGTTGTAATCGAGCGAGTTTCTACTTTCAGATGCAACAGAAATTTTGCGGATTGATCAATCCGTTCGCGAGATATGGCAGTTTGGAGGTAAGAAACGCTTGAGAAACTCAAAATTTGCGCATCTCTGATGCTCGACACGAATAACTAGAACGGCCTAGGGGAAAAGTGCGCATACCGTTGTAATCGGGCGAGTTTCTACTTTCAGATGCAATAGAAATTTTGCGGATTGATCAATCCGTTCGCGAGATATGGCAGTTTGGATATAAGAAACGCTTGAGAAACTCAAAATTTTCGCAGTTCTGATGCTCGAAACGAGTAACTAGAACGGCCTAGGGGAATAGTACGCACACCGTTGTAATCGGGCGAGTTTCTACTTTCAGACGCAACAGAAATTTTGCGGATTGGTCAATCCGTTCGCGAGATATTTCAGTTTGGAGGTAAGAAACGCTTGAGAAACTCAAAATTTGCGCAGTTCTGATGCTCGAAACGAATAACTAGAACCGCCTAGGGGAAAAGTGCGCATAACGTTGTAATCGGGCGAGTTTCTACTTTCAGATGCCACAGAAATTTTGCGGATTGATCAATCCGTTCGCGAGATATGGCAGTTTGGAGGTAAGAAACGCTTGAGAAACTCAAAATTTTCGCAGTTCTGATGCTCGAAACGAATAACTAGAACGGCCTAGGGGAAAACTACACCCACCGTTGTAATCGGGCGAGTTTCTACTTTCAGACGCAACAGAAATTTTGCGGATAGGTCAATCCGTTCGCGAGATATGGCAGTTTGGAGGTAAGAAACGCTTGAGAAACTCAAAATTTTCGCAGTTCTGATGCTCGAAACGAGTAACTAGAACGGCATAGCGGAAGAGTACGCATACCGTTGTAATCGGGTGAGTTTCTACTTTCAGATGCAACAGAAATTTTGCGGATTGGTCAATCCGTTCGCGAGATATGGCAGTTGGGAGGTAAGAAACGCTTGAGAAACTCAAAATTTGCGCAGTTCTGATGCTCGACACGAATAACTAGAACGGCCTAGGGGAAATGTACGCATACCGTTGTAATCGGGCAAGTTTCTACTTTCAGATGCAACACAAATTTTGCGGATTGGTCAATCCGTTCGCGAGATATGGCAGTTTGGAGGAAAGAAACGGTTGAGAAACTCAAAATTTTCGCAGTTCTGATGCTCGAAACGAATAACTGGAACGGCCTAGGGGAAAACTACACATACCGTTGTAATCGGGCGAGTTTCTACTTTCAGATGCAACAGAAATTTTGCGGATTGATCAATCCGTTCGCGAGATATGGCAGTTTGGATGTAAGAAACGCTTGAGAAACTCAAAATTTTCGCAGTTCTGATGCTCGAAACGAATAACTAGAACGGCCTAGAGGGAAAGTAGGCATACCGTTGCAATCGGGCTAGTTTCTACTTGCAGATGCAACAGAAATTTTGCGGATTGGTCGATCCGTTCGCGAGATATGGCAGTTTGGATGTAAGAAACGCTTGAGAAACTCAAAATTTTCGCAGTTCTGATGCTCGAAACGAGTAACTAGAACGGCATAGGGGAAAAGTACGCATACCGTTGTAATCGGGCGAGTTTCTACTTTCAGATGCAACAGAAATTTTGCGGATTGATGAATCCGTTCGCGAGATATGGAAGTTTGGAGGTAAGAAACGCTTGAGAAACTCAAAATTTTCGCAGTTCTGATGCTCGCAACGAGTAACTAGAACGGCATAGGGGAAGAGTACGCATACCGTTGTAATCGGGTGAGTTTTTACTTTCAGATGCAACAGAAATTTTGCGGATTGGTCAATCCGTTCGCGAGATATGGCCGTTTGGATGTAAGAAACGCTTGAGAAACTCAAAATTTTCGCAGTTCTGATGCTCGAAACGAGTAACTAGAACGGCATAGGGGAAGAGTACGCATACCGTTGTAATCGGTTGAGTTTCTACTTTCAGATGCCACAGAAATTTTGCGGATTGGTCAATCCGTTCGCGAGATATGGCAGTTTGGAGGTAAGGAACGCTTGAGAAACGCAAAATTTTCGCAGTTCTGATGATCGACACGAATAACTAGAACGGCCTAGGGGAAAAGTGCGCATACCGTTGTAATCGAGCGAGTTTCTACTTTCAGATGCAACAGAAATTTTGCGGATTGGTCAATCCGTTCGCGAGATATGGCAGTTTGGAGGTAAGGAACGCTTGAGAAACGCAAAATTTTCGCAGTTCTGATGCTCGACACGAATAACTAGAACGGCCTAGGGGAAAAGTGCGCATACCGTTGTAATCGGGCGAGTTTCTACTTTCAGATGCAACAGAAATTTTGCGGATTGATCAATCCGTTCGCGAGATATGGCAGTTTGGAGGTAAGAAACGCTTGAGAAACTCAAAATTTTCGCAGTTCTGATGCTCGAAACGAATAACTAGAACGGCCTAGAGGGAAAGTACGCATACCGTTGCAATCGGGCTAGTTTCTTCTTGCAGATGCAACAGAAATTTTGCGGATTGGTCGATCCGTTCGCGAGATATGGCAGTTTGGATGTAAGAAGCGCTTGAGAAACTCAAAATTTTCGCAGTTCTGATGCTCGAAACGAGTAACTAGAACGGCATAGGGGAAAAGTACGCATACCGTTGTAATCGGGCGAGTTTCTACTTTCAGATGCAACAGAAATTTTGCGGATTGATGAATCCGTTCGCGAGATATGGAAGTTTGGAGGTAAGAAACGCTTGAGAAACTCAAAATTTTCGCAGTTCTGATGCTCGCAACGAGTAACTAGAACGGCATAGGGGAAGAGTACGCATACCGTTGTAATCGGGTGAGTTTTTACTTTCAGATGCAACAGAAATTTTGCGGATTGGTCAATCCGTTCGCGAGATATGGCCGTTTGGATGTAAGAAACGCTTGAGAAACTCAAAATTTTCGCAGTTCTGATGCTCGAAACGAGTAACTAGAACGGCATAGGGGAAGAGTACGCATACCGTTGTAATCGGGTGAGTTTCTACTTTCAGATGCCACAGAAATTTTGCGGATTGGTCAATCCGTTCGCGAGATATGGCAGTTTGGAGGTAAGAAACGCTTGAGAAACGCAAAATTTTCGCAGTTCTGATGATCGACACGAATAACTAGAACGGCCTAGGGGAAAAGTGCGCATACCGTTGTAATCGAGCGAGTTTCTACTTTCAGATGCAACAGAAATTTTGCGGATTGATCAATCCGTTCGCGAGATATGGCAGTTTGGATGTAAGAAACGCTTGAGAAACTCAAAATTTTCGCAGTTCTGATGCTCGAAACGAATAACTAGAACGGCCTAGAGGGAAAGTAGGCATACCGTTGCAATCGGGCTAGTTTCTACTTGCAGATGCAACAGAAATTTTGCGGATTGGTCGATCCGTTCGCGAGATATGGCAGTTTGGATGTAAGAAACGCTTGAGAAACTCAAAATTTTCGCAGTTCTGATGCTCGAAACGAGTAACTAGAACGGCATAGGGGAAAAGTACGCATACCGTTGTAATCGGGCGAGTTTCTACTTTCAGATGCAACAGAAATTTTGCGGATTGATGAATCCGTTCGCGAGATATGGAAGTTTGGAGGTAAGAAACGCTTGAGAAACTCAAAATTTTCGCAGTTCTGATGCTCGCAACGAGTAACTAGAACGGCATAGGGGAAGAGTACGCATACCGTTGTAATCGGGTGAGTTTTTACTTTCAGATGCAACAGAAATTTTGCGGATTGGTCAATCCGTTCGCGAGATATGGCCGTTTGGATGTAAGAAACGCTTGAGAAACTCAAAATTTTCGCAGTTCTGATGCTCGAAACGAGTAACTAGAACGGCATAGGGGAAGAGTACGCATACCGTTGTAATCGGTTGAGTTTCTACTTTCAGATGCCACAGAAATTTTGCGGATTGGTCAATCCGTTCGCGAGATATGGCAGTTTGGAGGTAAGGAACGCTTGAGAAACGCAAAATTTTCGCAGTTCTGATGATCGACACGAATAACTAGAACGGCCTAGGGGAAAAGTGCGCATACCGTTGTAATCGAGCGAGTTTCTACTTTCAGATGCAACAGAAATTTTGCGGATTGATCAATCCGTTCGCGAGATATGGCAGTTTGGAGGTAAGAAACGCTTGAGAAACTCAAAATTTGCGCATCTCTGATGCTCGACACGAATAACTAGAACGGCCTAGGGGAAAAGTGCGCATACCGTTGTAATCGGGCGAGTTTCTACTTTCAGATGCAATAGAAATTTTGCGGATTGATCAATCCGTTCGCGAGATATGGCAGTTTGGATATAAGAAACGCTTGAGAAACTCAAAATTTTCGCAGTTCTGATGCTCGAAACGAGTAACTAGAACGGCCTAGGGGAATAGTACGCACACCGTTGTAATCGGGCGAGTTTCTACTTTCAGACGCAACAGAAATTTTGCGGATTGGTCAATCCGTTCGCGAGATATTTCAGTTTGGAGGTAAGAAACGCTTGAGAAACTCAAAATTTGCGCAGTTCTGATGCTCGAAACGAATAACTAGAACCGCCTAGGGGAAAAGTGCGCATAACGTTGTAATCGGGCGAGTTTCTACTTTCAGATGCCACAGAAATTTTGCGGATTGATCAATCCGTTCGCGAGATATGGCAGTTTGGAGGTAAGAAACGCTTGAGAAACTCAAAATTTTCGCAGTTCTGATGCTCGAAACGAATAACTAGAACGGCCTAGGGGAAAACTACACCCACCGTTGTAATCGGGCGAGTTTCTACTTTCAGACGCAACAGAAATTTTGCGGATAGGTCAATCCGTTCGCGAGATATGGCAGTTTGGAGGTAAGAAACGCTTGAGAAACTCAAAATTTTCGCAGTTCTGATGCTCGAAACGAGTAACTAGAACGGCATAGCGGAAGAGTACGCATACCGTTGTAATCGGGTGAGTTTCTACTTTCAGATGCAACAGAAATTTTGCGGATTGGTCAATCCGTTCGCGAGATATGGCAGTTGGGAGGTAAGAAACGCTTGAGAAACTCAAAATTTGCGCAGTTCTGATGCTCGACACGAATAACTAGAACGGCCTAGGGGAAATGTACGCATACCGTTGTAATCGGGCAAGTTTCTACTTTCAGATGCAACACAAATTTTGCGGATTGGTCAATCCGTTCGCGAGATATGGCAGTTTGGAGGAAAGAAACGGTTGAGAAACTCAAAATTTTCGCAGTTCTGATGCTCGAAACGAATAACTGGAACGGCCTAGGGGAAAACTACACATACCGTTGTAATCGGGCGAGTTTCTACTTTCAGATGCAACAGAAATTTTGCGGATTGATCAATCCGTTCGCGAGATATGGCAGTTTGGATATAAGAAACGCTTGAGAAACTCAAAATTTTCGCAGTTCTGATGCTCGAAACGAGTAACTAGAACGGCCTAGGGGAAATGTACGCATACCGTTGTAATCGGGCGAGTTTCTACTTTCAGATGCAACAGAAATTTTACGGATTGGTCAATCCGTTCGCGAGATATGGCAGTTTGGAAATAAGAAACGCTTGGGAAACTCAAAATTTTCGCAGTTCTGATGCTCGAAACGAATAACTAGAACCGCCTAGGGGAAAAGAGCGCATACCGTTGTAATCGGGAGAGTTTCTACTTTCAGATGCCACAGAAATTTTGCGTATTGATCAATCCGTTCACGAGATATGGCAGTTTGGAAATAAGAAACGCTTGAGAAACTCAAAATTTTCGCAGTTCTGATGCTCGAAACGAGTAACTAGAACGGCATAGGGGAAAAGTACGCATACCGTTGTAATCGGGCGAGTTTCTACTTTCAGATGCAACAGAAATTTTGCGGATTGATCAATCCGTTCGCGAGATATGGCAGTTTGGAGGAAAGAAACGGTTGAGAAACTCAAAATTTTCGCAGTTCTGATGCTCGAAACGAATAACTGGAACGGCCTAGGGGAAAACTACACATACCGTTGTAATCGGGCGAGTTTCTACTTTCAGATGCAACAGAAATTTTGCGGATTGATCAATCCGTTCGCGAGATATGGCAGTTTGGATATAAGAAACGCTTGAGAAACTCAAAATTTTCGCAGTTCTGATGCTCGAAACGAGTAACTAGAACGGCCTAGGGGAAATGTACGCATACCGTTGTAATCGGGCGAGTTTCTACTTTCAGATGCAACAGAAATTTTACGGATTGGTCAATCCGTTCGCGAGATATGGCAGTTTGGAAATAAGAAACGCTTGGGAAACTCAAAATTTTCGCAGTTCTGATGCTCGAAACGAATAACTAGAACCGCCTAGGGGAAAAGAGCGCATACCGTTGTAATCGGGAGAGTTTCTACTTTCAGATGCCACAGAAATTTTGCGTATTGATCAATCCGTTCACGAGATATGGCAGTTTGGAAATAAGAAACGCTTGAGAAACTCAAAATTTTCGCAGTTCTGATGCTCGAAACGAGTAACTAGAACGGCATAGGGGAAAAGTACGCATACCGTTGTAATCGGGCGAGTTTCTACTTTCAGATGCAACAGAAATTTTGCGGATTGATCAATCCGTTCGCGAGATATGGCAGTTTGGAGGTAAGAAACGCTTGTGAAACTCAAAATTTTCGCAGTTCTGATGCTCGAAACGAATAACTAGAGCGGCCTAGGGGAAAACTACACCCACCGTTGTAATCGGGCGAGTTTCTACTTTCAGACGCAACATAAATTTTGCGGATAGGTCAATCCGTTCGCGAGATATGGCAGTTTGGAGGTAAGAAACGCTTGAGAAACTCAAAATTTTCGCAGTTCTGATGCTCGAAACGAATAACTAGAACGGCCTAGGGGAAAACTACACCCACCGTTGTAATCGGGCGAGTTTCTACTTTCAGACGCAACAGAAATTTTGCGGATAGGTCAATCCGTTCGCGAGATATGGCAGTTTGGAGGTAAGAAACGCTTGAGAAACTCAAAATTTTCGCAGTTCTGATGCTCGAAATGAATAACTGGAACGGCCTAGGGGAAAAGTACGCATACCGTTGTAATCGGGCGAGTTTCTACTTTCAGAAGCAACAGAAGTTTTGCGGATTGGTCAATCCGTTCGCGAGATATGGCAGTTTGGATGTAAGAAACGCTTGAGAAACTCAAAATTTTCGCAGTTCTGATGCTCGACACGAATAACTAGAACGGCCTAGGGGAAAAGTGCGCATACCGTTGTAATCTGGCGAGTTTCTACTTTCAGATGCAACAGAAATTTTGCGGATTGATCAATCCGTTCGCGAGATATGGCAGTTGGGAGGTAAGAAACGCTTGAGAAACTCAAAATTTGCGCAGTTTTGATGCTCGACACGAATAACTAGAACGGCCTAGGGGAAAAGTGCGCATACCGTTGTAATCGGGCGAGTTTCTACTTTCAGATGCAACAGAAATTTTGCGGATCGGTCAATCCGTTCGCGAGATATGGCAGTTTGGAGGTATGAAACGCTTGAGAAACTCAAAATTTTCGCAGTTCTGATGCTCGAAACGAGTAACTAGAACGGCATAGGGGAAAAGTACGCATACCGTTGTAATCGGGCGAGTTTCTACTTTCAGATGCAACAGAAATTTTGCGGATTGATCAATCCGTTCGCGAGATATGGCAGTTTGGAGGTAAGAAACGCTTGAGAAACTCAAAATTTTCGCAGTTCTGATGCTCGAAACGAATAACTAGAACGGCCTAGGGGAAAACTACACCCACCGTTGTAATCGGGCGAGTTTCTACTTTCAGACGCAACATAAATTTTGCGGATAGGTCAATCCGTTCGCGAGATATGGCAGTTTGGAGGTAAGAAACGCTTGAGAAACTCAAAATTTTCGCAGTTCTGATGCTCGAAACGAGTAACTAGAACGGCCTAGGGGAACAGTACGCACACCGTTGTAATCGGACGAGTTTCTACTTTCAGACGCAACAGAAATTTTGCGGATTGGTCAATGCGTTCGCGAGATATGGCAGTTTGGAGGTAAGAAACGCTTGAGAAACTCAAAATTTGCGCAGTTCTGATGCTCGAAACGAATAACTAGAACGGCCTAGGGGAAAAGTGCGCATACCGTTGTAATCGGGCGAGTTTCTACTTTCAGATGCAACAGAAATTTTGCAGATCGGTCAATCCGTTCGCGAGATATGGCAGTTTGGATGTAAGAAACGCTTGAGGAACTCAAAATTTACGCAGTTCTGATGCTCGAAACGAATAACCTGAACGGCCTAGGGGAAAACTACACATACCGTTGTAATCGGGCGAGTCTCTACTTTCAGATGCAATAGAAATTTTGCGGATTGGTCAATCCGTTCGCGAGATATGGCAGTTTGGAGGTAAGAAACACTTGAGAAACTCAAAATTTTCGCAGTTCTGATGCTCGAAACGAATAACTGGAACGGCCTAGGGGAAAACTACACATACCGTTGTAATCGGGCGAGTTTCTACTTTCAGATGCTACAGAAATTTTGCAGATTGGTCTATCCGTTCGCGAGATATGGCAGTTTGGATATAAGAAACGCTTGAGAAACTCAAAATTTTCGCAGTTCTGATGCTCGACACGAATAACTAGAACGGCCTAGGGGAAAAGTGCGCATACCGTTGTAATCGGGCGAGTTTCTACTTTCAGATGCAACAGAAATTTTGCGGATTGATCAATCCGTTCGCGAGATATGGCAGTTTGGATATAAGAAACGCTTGAGAAACTCAAAATTTTCGCAGTTCTGATGCTCGAAACGAGTAACTAGAACGGCATAGAGGAAGAGTACGTATACCGTTGTAATCGGGTGAGTTTCTACTTTCACATGCAACAGAAATTTTGCGGATTGGTCAATCCGTTCGCGAGATATGGCCGTTTGGATGTAAGAAACGCTTGAGAAACTCAAAATTTTCGCAGTTCTGATGCTCGAAACGAGTAACTAGAACGGCATAGGGGAAGAGTACGCATACCGTTGTAATCGGGTGAGTTTCTACTTTCAGATGCAACAGAAATTTTGCGGATTGGTCAATCCGTTCGCGAGATATGGCAGTTGGGAGGTAAGAAACGCTTGAGAAACTCAAAATTTGCGCAGTTCTGATGCTCGACACGAATAACTAGAACGGCCTAGGGGAAATGTACGCATACCGTTGTAATCGGGCAAGTTTCTACTTTCAGATGCAACACAAATTTTGCGGATTGGTCAATCCGTTCGCGAGATATGGCAGTTTGGATGTAAGAAACGCTTGAGAAACTCAAAATTTTCGCAGTTCTGATGCTCGAAACGAGTAACTAGAACGGCATAGGGGAAGAGTACGCATACCGTTGTAATCGGGTGAGTTTCTACTTTCAGATGCAACAGAAATTTTGCGGATTGGTCAATCCGTTCGCGAGATATGGCAGTTGGGAGGTAAGAAACGCTTGAGAAACTCAAAATTTGCGCAGTTCTGATGCTCGACACGAATAACTAGAACGGCCTAGGGGAAATGTACGCATACCGTTGTAATCGGGCAAGTTTCTACTTTCAGATGCAACACAAATTTTGCGGATTGGTCAATCCGTTCGCGAGATATGGCAGTTTGGAGGAAAGAAACGCTTGAGAAACTCAAAATTTTCGCAGTTCTGATGCTCGAAACGAATAACTGGAACGGCCTAGGGGAAAACTACACATACCGTTGTAATCGGGCGAGTTTCTACTTTCAGATGCTACAGAAATTTTGCAGATTGGTCTATCCGTTCGCGAGATAAGGCAGTTTGGAGATAAGAAACGCTTGAGAAACTCAAAATTTTCGCAGTTCTGATGCTCGAAACGAGTAACTAGAACGGCCTAGGGGAAATGTTCGCATACCGTTGTAATCGGGCGAGTTTCTACTTTCAGATGCAACAGAAATTTTACGGATTGGTCAATCCGTTCGCGAGATATGGCAGTTTGGAAATAAGAAACGCTTGGGAAACTCAAAATTTTCGCAGTTCTGATGCTCGAAACGAATAACTAGAACCGCCTAGGGGAAAAGTGCGCATACCGTTGTAATCGGGCGAGTTTCTACTTTCAGATGCCACAGAAATTTTGCGGATTGATCAATCCGTTCGCGAGATATGGCAGTTTGGAAATAAGAAACGCTTGAGAAACTCAAAATTTTCGCAGTTCTGATGCTCGAAACGAGTAACTAGAACGGCATAGGGGAAAAGTACGCATACCGTTGTAATCGGGCGAGTTTCTACTTTCAGATGCAACAGAAATTTTGCGGATTGATCAATCCGTTCGCGAGATATGGCAGTTTGGAGGTAAGGAACGCTTGAGAAACTCAAAATTTTCGCAGTTCTGATGCTCGAAACGAATAACTAGAACGGCCTAGGGGAAAACTATACCCACCGTTGTAATCGGGCGAGTTTCTACTTTCAGACGCAACATAAATTTTGCGGATAGGTCAATCCGTTCGCGAGATATGGCAGTTTGGAGGTAAGAAACGCTTGAGAAACTCAAAATTTTCGCAGTTCTGATGCTCGAAACGAATAACTAGAACGGCCTAGGGGAAAACTACACGCACCGTTGTAATCGGGCGAGTTTCTACTTTCAGACGCAACAGAAATTTTGCGGATAGGTCAATCCGTTCGCGAGATATGGCAGTTTGGAGGTAAGAAACGCTTGAGAAACTCAAAATTTTCGCAGTTCTGATGCTCGAAATGAATAACTGGAACGGCCTAGGGGAAAAGTACGCACACCGCTGTAATCGGGCGAGTTTCTACTTTCAGAAGCAACAGAAGTTTTGCGGATTGGTCAATCCGTTCGCGAGATATGGCAGTTTGGATGTAAGAAACGATTGAGAAACTCAAAATTTTCGCAGTTCTGATGCTCGACACGAATAACTAGAACGGCCTAGGGGAAAAGTGCGCATACCGTTGTAATCTGGCGAGTTTCTACTTTCAGATGCAACAGAAATTTTGCGGATTGATCAATCCGTTCGCGAGATATGGCAGTTGGGAGGTAAGAAACGCTTGAGAAACTCAAAATTTGCGCAGTTCTGATGCTCGACACGAATAACTAGAACGGCCTAGGGGAAAAGTGCGCATACCGTTGTAATCGGGCGAGTTTCTACTTTCAGATGCAACAGAAATTTTGCGGATCGGTCAATCCGTTCGCGAGATATGGCAGTTTGGAGGTAAGAAACGCTTGAGAAACTCAAAATTTTCGCAGTTCTGATGCTCGAAACGAGTAACTAGAACGGCATAGGGGAAAAGTACGCATACCGTTGTAATCGGGCGAGTTTCTACTTTCAGATGCAACAGAAATTTTGCGGATTGATCAATCCGTTCGCGAGATATGGCAGTTTGGAGGTAAGAAACGCTTGAGAAACTCAAAATTTTCGCAGTTCTGATGCTCGAAACGAATAACTAGAACGCCCTAGGGGAAAACTACACCCACCGTTGTAATCGGGCGAGTTTCTACTTTCAGACGCAACATAAATTTTGCGGATAGGTCAATCCGTTCGCGAGATATGGCAGTTTGGAGGTAAGAAACGCTTGAGAAACTCAAAATTTTCGCAGTTCTGATGCTCGAAACGAGTAACTAGAACGGCCTAGGGGAATAGTATGCACACCGTTGTAATCGGGCGAGTTTCTACTTTCAGACGCAACAGAAATTTTGCGGATTGGTCAATCCGTTCGCGAGATATGGCAGTTTGGAGGTAAGAAACGCTTGAGAAACTCAAAATTTGCGCAGTTCTGATGCTCGAAACGAATAACTAGAACGGCCTAGGGGAAAAGTGCGCATACCGTTGTAATCGGGCGAGTTTCTACTTTCAGATGCAACAGAAATTTTGCGGATCGGTCAATCCGTTCGCGAGATATGGCAGTTTGGATGTAAGAAACGCTTGAGGAACTCAAAATTTTCGCAGTTCTGATGCTCGAAACGAATAACCTGAACGGCCTAGGGGAAAACTACACATACCGTTATAATCGGGCGAGTCTCTACTTTCAGATGCAATAGAAATTTTGCGGATTGGTCAATCCGTTCGCGAGATATGGCAGTTTGGAGGTAAGAAACGCTTGAGAAACTCAAAATTTTCGCAGTTCTGATGCTCGAAACGAATAACTGGAACGGCCTAGGGGAAAACTACACATACCGTTGTAATCGGGCGAGTTTCTACTTTCAGATGCTACAGAAATTTTGCAGATTGGTCTATCCGTTCGCGAGATATGGCAGTTTGGAGATAAGAAACGCTTGAGAAACTCAAAATTTTCGCAGTTCTGATGCTCGAAACGAGTAACTAGAACGGCCTAGGGGAAATGTACGCACACCGTTGTAATCGGGCGAGTTTCTACTTTCAGATGCAACAGAAATTTTACGGATTGGTCAATCCGTTCGCGAGATATGGCAGTTTGGAAATAAGAAACGCTTGGGAAACTCAAAATTTTCGCAGTTCTGATGCTCGAAACGAATAACTAGAACCGCCTAGGGGAAAAGTGCGCATACCGTTGTAATCGGGCGAGTTTCTACTTTCAGATGCAACAGAAATTTTGCGGATTGATCAATCCGTTCGCGAGATATGACAGTTTGGAAATAAGAAACGCTTGAGAAACTCAAAATTTTCGCAGTTCTGATGCTCGAAACGAGTAACTAGAACGGCATAGGGGAAAAGTACGCATACCGTTGTAATCGGGCGAGTTTCTACTTTCAGATGCAACAGAAATTTTGCGGATTGATCAATCCGTTCGCGAGATATGGCAGTTTGGAGGTAAGAAACGCTTGAGAAACTCAAAATTTTCGCAGTTCTGATGCTCGAAACGAATAACTAGAACGGCCTAGGGGAAAACTACTCACACCGTTGTAATCGGGCGAGTTTCTACTTTCAGACGCAACAGAAATTTTGCGGATAGGTCAATCCGTTCGCGAGATATGGCAGTTTGGAGGTAAGAAACGCTTGAGAAACTCAAAATTTTCGCAGTTCTGATGCTCGAAACGAATAACTAGAACGGCCTAGGGGAAAAGTGCGCATACCGTTGTAATCGGGCGAGTTTCTACTTTCAGATGCAACAGAAATTTTGCGGATTGATCAATCCGTTCGCGAGATATGGCAGTTTGGATATAAGAAACGCTTGAGAAACTCAAAATTTTCGCAGTTCTGATGCTCGAAACGAGTAACTAGAACGGCCTAGGGGAATAGTACGCACACCGTTGTAATCGGGCGAGTTTCCACTTTCAGACGCAACAGAAATTTTGCGGATTGGTCAATCCATTCGCGAGATATTTCAGTTTGGAGGTAAGAAACGCTTGAGAAACTCAAAATTTGCGCAGTTCTGATGCTCGAAACGAATAACTAGAACGGCCTAGGGGAAAATTGCGCATACCGTTGTAATCGGGAGAGTTTCTACTTTCAGATGCAACAGAAATTTTGCGGATCGGCAATCCGTTCGCGAGATATGGCAGTTTGGATGTAAGAAACGCTTGAGGAACTCAAAATTTTCGCAGTTCTGATGCTCGAAACGAATAACCTGAACGGCATAGGGGAAAAGTACGCATACCGTTGTAATCGGGCGAGTTTCTACTTTCAGACGCAACAGAAATTTTGCGGATAGGTCAATCCGTTCGCGAGATATGGCAGTTTGGAAATAAGAAACGCTTGAGAAACTCAAAATTTTCGCAGTTCTGATGCTCGAAACGAGTAACTAGAACGGCATAGGGGAAGAGTACGCATACCGTTGTAATCGGGTGAGTTTCTACTTTCAGATGCAACAGAAATTTTGCGGATTGTTCAATCCGTTCGCGAGATATGGCCGTTTGGATGTAAGAAACGCTTGAGAAACTCAAAATTTTCGCAGTTCTGATGCTCGAAACGAGTAACTAGAACGGCATAGGGGAAAAGTACGCATACCGTTGTATTCGGGCGAGTTTCTACTTTCAGATGCAACAGAAATTTTGCGGATTGATCAATCCGTTCGCGAGATATGGCAGTTTGGAGGTAAGAAACGCTTGAGAAACTCAAAATTTTCGCAGTTCTGATGCTCGAAACGAATAACTAGAACGGCCTAGGGGAAAACTACTCACACCGTTGTAATCGGGCGAGTTTCTACTTTCAGACGCAACAGAAATTTTGCGGATAGGTCAATCCGTTCGCGAGATATGGCAGTTTGGAGGTAAGAAACGCTTGAGAAACTCAAAATTTTCGCAGTTCTGATGCTCGAAACGAATAACTAGAACGGCCTAGGGGAAAAGTGCGCATACCGTTGTAATCGGGCGAGTTTCTACTTTCAGATGCAACAGAAATTTTGCGGATTGATCAATCCGTTCGCGAGATATGGCAGTTTGGATATAAGAAACGCTTGAGAAACTCAAAATTTTCGCAGTTCTGATGCTCGAAACGAGTAACTAGAACGGCCTAGGGGAATAGTACGCACACCGTTGTAATCGGGCGAGTTTCCACTTTCAGACGCAACAGAAATTTTGCGGATTGGTCAATCCGTTCGCGAGATATTTCAGTTTGGAGGTAAGAAACGCTTGAGAAACTCAAAATTTGCGCAGTTCTGATGCTCGAAACGAATAACTAGAACGGCCTAGGGGAAAATTGCGCATACCGTTGTAATCGGGAGAGTTTCTACTTTCAGATGCAACAGAAATTTTGCGGATCGGCAATCCGTTCGCGAGATATGGCAGTTTGGATGTAAGAAACGCTTGAGGAACTCAAAATTTCGCAGTTCTGATGCTCGAAACGAATAACCTGAACGGCATAGGGGAAAAGTACGCATACCGTTGTAATCGGGCGAGTTTCTACTTTCAGACGCAACAGAAATTTTGCGGATAGGTCAATCCGTTCGCGAGATATGGCAGTTTGGAAATAAGAAACGCTTGAGAAACTCAAAATTTTCGCAGTTCTGATGCTCGAAACGAGTAACTAGAACGGCATAGGGGAAAAGTACGCATACCGTTGTAATCGGGCGAGTTTCTACTTTCAGATGCAACAGAAATTTTGCGGATTAATCAATCCGTTCGCGAGATATGGCAGTTTGGAGGTAAGAAACGCTTGAGAAACTCAAAATTTTCGCAGTTCTGATTCTCGAAAGGAATAACTGGAACGGCCTAGGGGAAAACTACACATACCGTTGTAATCGGGCGAGTTTCTACTTTCAGACGCAACAGAAATTTTGCGGATAGGTCAATCCGTTCGCGAGATATGGCAGTTTGGAAATAAGAAACGCTTGAGAAACTCAAAATTTTCGCAGTTCTGATGCTCGAAACGAGTAACTAGAACGGCGTAGGGGAAAAGTACGCATACCGTTGTAATCGGGCGAGTTTCTACTTTCAGATGCAACAGAAATTTTGCGGATTGATCAATCCGTTCGCGAGATATGGCAGTTTGGAGGTAAGAAACGCTCGAGAAACTCAAAATTTTCGCAGTTCTGATGCTCGAAACGAATAACTAGAACCGCCTAGGGGAAAAGTGCGCATACCGTTGTAATCGGGCGAGTTTCTACTTTCAGATGCCACAGAAATTTTGCGGATTGATCAATCCGTTCGCGAGATATGGCAGTTTGGAAATAAGAAACGCTTGAGAAACTCAAAATTTTCGCAGTTCTGATGCTCGAAACGAGTAACTAGAACGGCATAGGGGAAAAGTACGCATACCGTTGTAATCGGGCGAGTTTCTACTTTCAGATGCAACAGAAATTTTGCGGATTGATCAATCCGTTCGCGAGATATGGCAGTTTGGAGGTAAGAAACGCTTGAGAAACTCAAAATTTTCGCAGTTCTGATGCTCGAAACGAGTAACTAGAACGGCATAGGGGAAGAGTACGCATACCGTTGTAATCGGGTGAGTTTCTACTTTCAGATGCAACAGAAATTTTGCGGATTGTTCAATCCGTTCGCGAGATATGGCCGTTTGGATGTAAGAAACGCTTGAGAAACTCAAAATTTTCGCAGTTCTGATGCTCGAAACGAGTAACTAGAACGGCATAGGGGAAAAGTACGCATACCGTTGTAATCGGGCGAGTTTCTACTTTCAGATGCAACAGAAATTTTGCGGATTGATCAATCCGTTCGCGAGATATGGCAGTTTGGATGTAAGAAACGCTTGAGGAACTCAAAATTTTCGCAGTTCTGATGCTCGAAACGAATAACCTGAACGGCATAGGGGAAAAGTACGCATACCGTTGTAATCGGGCGAGTTTCTACTTTCAGACGCAACAGAAATTTTGCGGATAGGTAAATCCGTTCGCGAGATATGGCAGTTTGGAAATAAGAAACGCTTGAGAAACTCAAAATTTTCGCAGTTCTGATGCTCGAAACGAGTAACTAGAACGGCATAGGGGAAAAGTACGCATACCGTTGTAATCGGGCGAGTTTCTACTTTCAGATGCAATAGAAATTTTGCGGATTGATCAATCCGTTCGCGAGATATGGCAGTTTGGAGGTAAGAAACGCTTGAGAAACTCAAAATTTTCGCAGTTCTGATGCTCGAAACGAATAACTGGAACGGCCTAGGGGAAAACTACACATACCGTTGTAATCGGGCGAGTTTCTACTTTCAGACGCAACAGAAATTTTGCGGATAGGTCAATCCGTTCGCGAGATATGGCAGTTTGGAAATAAGAAACGCTTGAGAAACTCAAAATTTTCGCAGTTCTGATGCTCGAAACGAATAACTAGAACGGCCTAGAGGGAAAGTACGCATACCGTTGCAATCGGGCTAGTTTCTACTTGCAGATGCAACAGAAATTTTGCGGATTGGTCGATCCGTTCGCGAGATATGGCAGTTTGGATGTAAGAAACGGTTGAGAAACTCAAAATTTTCGCAGTTCTGATGCTCGAAACGAGTAACTAGAACGGCATAGGGGAAAAGTACGCATACCGTTGTAATCGGGCGAGTTTCTACTTTCAGATGCAACAGAAATTTTGCGGATTGATGAATCCGTTCGCGAGATATGGAAGTTTGGAGGTAAGAAACGCTTGAGAAACTCAAAATTTTCGCAGTTCTGATGCTCGAAACGAATAACTAGAACGGCCTAGGGGAAAACTACACCCACCGTTGTAATCGGGCGAGTTTCTACTTTCAGACGCAACAGAAATCTTGCGGATGGGTCAATCCGTTCGCGAGATATGGCAGTTTGTAGGTAAGAAACGCTTGAGAAACTCAAAATTTTCGCAGTTCTGATGCTCGCAACGAGTAACTAGAACGGCATAGGGGAAAAGTGCGCATACCGTTGTAATCGGGCGAGTTTCTACTTTCAGATGCAACAGAAATTTTGCGGATTGATCAATCCGTTCGCGAGATATGGCAGTTTGGAGGTAAGAAACGCTTGAGAAACTCAAAATTTACGCATCTCTGATGCTCGACACGAATAACTAGAACGGCCTAGGGGAAAAGTGCGCATACCGTTGTAATCGGGCGAGTTTCTACTTTCAGATGCAACAGAAATTTTGCGGATTGATCAATCCGTTCGCGAGATATGGCAGTTTGGATATAAGAAACGCTTGAGAAACTCAAAATTTTCGCAGTTCTGATGGTCGAAACGAGTAACTAGAACGGCCTAGGGGAATAGTACGCACACCGTTGTAATCGGGCGAGTTTCTACTTTCAGACGCAACAGAAATTTTGCGGATTGGTCAATCCGTTCGCGAGATATTTCAGTTTGGAGGTAAGAAACGCTTGAGAAACTCAAAATTTGCGCAGTTCTGATGCTCGAAACGAATAACTAGAACCGCCTAGGGGAAAAGTGCGCATAACGTTGTAATCGGGCGAGTTTCTACTTTCAGATGCCACAGAAATTTTGCGGATTGATCAATCCGTTCGCGAGATATGGCAGTTTGGAAATAAGAAACGCTTGAGAAACTCAAAATTTTCGCAGTTCTGATGCTCGAAACGAGTAGCTAGAACGGCATAGAGGAAGAGTACGTATACCGTTGTAATCGGGTGAGTTTCTACTTTCAGATGCAACAGAAATTTTGCGGATTGGTCAATCCGTTCGCGAGATATGGCCGTTTGGATGTAAGAAACGCTTGAGAAACTCAAAATTTTCGCAGTTCTGATGCTCGAAACGAGTAACTAGGACGGCATAGGGGAAGAGTACGCATACCGTTGTAATCGGGTGAGTTTCTACTTTCAGATGCAACAGAAATTTTGCGGATTGGTCAATCCGTTCGCGAGATATGGCAGTTGGGAGGTAAGAAACGCTTGAGAAACTCAAAATTTGCGCAGTTCTGATGCTCGACACGAATAACTAGAACGGCCTAGGGGAATAGTACGCACACCGTTGTAATCGGGCGAGTTTCTACTTTCAGACGCAACAGAAATTTTGCGGATTGGTCAATCCGTTCGCGAGATATGGCAGTTTGGAGGTAAGAAACGCTTGAGAAACTCAAAATTTGGGCAGTTCTGATGCTCGAAACGAATAACTAGAACGGCCTAGGGGAAAAGTGCGCATACCGTTGTAATCGGGCGAGTTTCTACTTTCAGATGCAACAGAAATTTTGCGGATTGATCAATCCGTTCGCGAGATATGGCAGTTTGGAAATAAGAAACGCTTGAGAAACTCAAAATTTTCGCAGTTCTGATGCTCGAAACGAGTAACCAGAACGGCATAGGGGAAAAGTACGCATACCGTTGTAATCGGGCGAGTTTCTACTTTCAGATGCAACAGAAATTTTGCGGATTGATCAATCCGTTCGCGAGATATGGCAGTTTGGAGGTAAGAAACGCTTGAGAAACTCAAAATTTTCGCAGTTTTGATGCTCGAAACGAATAACTAGAACGGCCTAGGGGAAAACTACACCCACCGTTGTAATCGGGCGAGTTTCTACTTTCAGACGCAACATAAATTTTTCGGATAGGTCAATCCGTTCGCGAGATATGGCAGTTTGGAGGTAAGAAACGCTTAAGAAACTCAAAATTTTCGCAGTTCTGATGCTCGTAACGAATAACTAGAACGGCCTAGGGGAAAACTACACCCACCGTTGTAATCGGGCGAGTTTCTACTTTCAGACGCAACAGAAATTTTGCGGATAGGTCAATCCGTTCGCGAGATATGGCAGTTTGGAGGTAAGAAACGCTTGAGAAACTCAAAATTTTCGCAGTTCTGATGCTCGAAATGAATAACTGGAACGGCCTAGGGGAAAAGTACGCATACCGTTGTAATCGGGCGAGTTTCTACTTTCAGAAGCAACAGAAGTTTTGCGGATTGGTCAATCCGTTCGCGAGATATGGCAGTTTGGATGTAAGAAACGCTTGAGAAACTCAAAATTTTCGCAGTTCTGATGCTCGACACGAATAACTAGAACGGCCTAGGGGAAAAGTGCGCATACCGTTGTAATCGGGCGAGTTTCTACTTTCAGATGCAACAGAAATTTTGCGGATCGGTCAATCCGTTCGCGAGATATGACAGTTTGGAGGTAAGAAACGCTTGAGAAACTCAAAATTTTCGCAGTTCTGATGCTCGAAACGAGTAACTAGAACGGCATAGGGGAAAAGTACGCATACCGTTGTAATCGGGCGAATTTCTACTTTCAGATGCAACAGAAATTTTGCGGATTGATCAATCCGTTCGCGAGATATGGCAGTTTGGAGGTAAGAAACGCTTGAGAAACTCAAAATTTTCGCAGTTCTGATGCTCGAAACGAATAACTAGAACGGCCTAGGGGAAAACTACACCCACCGTTGTAATCGGGCGAGTTTCTACTTTCAGACGCAACATAAATTTTGCGGATAGGTCAATCCGTTCGCGAGATATGGCAGTTTGGAGGTAAGAAACGCTTGAGAAACTCAAAATTTTCGCAGTTCTGATGCTCGAAACGAGTAACTAGAACGGCCTAGGGGAATAGTACGCACACCGTTGTAATCGGGCGAGTTTCTACTTTCAGACGCAACAGAAATTTTGCGGATTGGTCAATCCGTTCGCGAGATATGGCAGTTTGGAGGTAAGAAACGCTTGAGAAACTCAAAATTTGCGCAGTTCTGATGCTCGAAACGAATAACTAGAACGGCCTAGGGGAAAAGTGCGCATACCGTTGTAATCGGGCGAGTTTCTACTTTCAGATGCAACAGAAATTTTGCGGATCGGTCAATCCGTTCGCGAGATATGGCAGTTTGGATGTAAGAAACGCTTGAGGAACTCAAAATTTTCGCAGTTCTGATGCTCGAAACGAGTAACTAGAACGGCCTAGGGGAATAGTACGCACACCGTTGTAATCGGGCGAGTTTCTACTTTCAGACGCAACAGAAATTTTGCGGATTGGTCAATCCGTTCGCGAGATATGGCAGTTTGGAGGTAAGAAACGCTTGAGAAACTCAAAATTTGCGCAGTTCTGATGCTCGAAACGAATAACTAGAACGGCCTAGGGGAAAAGTGCGCATACCGTTGTAATCGGGCGAGTTTCTACTTTCAGATGCAACAGAAATTTTGCGGATCGGTCAATCCGTTCGCGAGATATGGCAGTTTGGATGTAAGAAACGCTTGAGGAACTCAAAATTTTCGCAGTTCTGATGCTCGAAACGAATAACCTGAACGGCCTAGGGGAAAACTACACATACCGTTGTAATCGGGCGAGTCTCTACTTTCAGATGCAATAGAAATTTTGCGGATTGGTCAATCCGTTCGCGAGATATGGCAGTTTGGAGGTAAGAAACGCTTGAGAAACTCAAAATTTTCGCAGTTCTGATGCTCGAAACGAATAACTGGAACGGCCTAGGGGAAAACTACACATACCGTTGTAATCGGGCGAGTTTCTACTTTCAGATGCTACAGAAATTTTGCAGATTGGTCTATCCGTTCGCGAGATATGGCAGTTTGGAAATAAGAAGCGCTTGAGAAACTCAAAATTTTCGCAGTTCTGATGCTCGAAACGAGTAACTAGAACGGCCTAGGCGAAATGTACGCATACCGTTGTAATCGGGCGAGTTTCTACTTTCAGATGCAACAGAAATTTTACGGATTGGTCAATCCGTTCGCGAGATATGACAGTTTGGAAATAAGAAACGCTTGAGAAACTCAAAATTTTCGCAGTTCTGATGCTCGAAACGAGTAACTAGAACGGCATAGGGGAAAAGTACGCATACCGTTGTAATCGGGCGAGTTTCTACTTTCAGATGCAATAGAAATTTTGCGGATTGATCAATCCGTTCGCGAGATATGGCAGTTTGGAGGTAAGAAACGCTTGAGAAACTCAAAATTTTCGCAGTTCTGATGCTCGAAACGAATAACTAGAACGGCCTAGGGGAAAACTACACCCACCGTTGTAATCGGGCGAGTTTCTACTTTCAGACGCAACATAAATTTTGCGGATAGGTCAATCCGTTCGCGAGATATGGCAGTTTGGAGGTAAGAAACGCTTGAGAAACTCAAAATTTTCGCAGTTCTGATGCTCGAAACGAGTAACTAGAACGGCCTAGGGGAAATGTACGCATACCGTTGTAATCGGGCAAGTTTCTACTTTCAGATGCAACAGAAATTTTGCGGATTGGTCAAT
This sequence comes from Ptiloglossa arizonensis, assembly GCF_051014685.1. NCBI lineage: Eukaryota > Metazoa > Arthropoda > Insecta > Hymenoptera > Colletidae > Ptiloglossa > Ptiloglossa arizonensis. The sequence continues at coordinate 23,790 of NW_027478881.1, read as the reverse complement.
CCGTTCGCGAGATATGGCAGTTTGGAGGTAAGAAACGCTTGAGAAACTCAAAATTTTCGCCGTTCTGATGCTCGAAACGAATAACTAGAACGGCCTAGGGGAAAAGTACGCATATCGTTGTAATCGGGCGAGTTTCTACTTTCAGATGCAACAGAAATTTTGCGGATAGGTCAATCCGTTCGCGAGATATGGCAGTTTGGAGGTAAGAAACGCTTGAGAAACTCAAAATTTGCGCAGTTCTGATGCTCGAAACGAATAACTAGAACGGCCTAGGGGAAAAGTGCGCATACCGTTGTAATCGGGCGAGTTTCTACTTTCAGATGCAACAGAAATTTTGCGGATCGGTCAATCCGTTCGCGAGATATGGCAGTTTGGATGTAAGAAACGCTTGAGGAACTCAAAATTTTCGCAGTTCTGATGCTCGAAACGAGTAACTAGAACGGCCTAGGGGAATAGTACGCACACCGTTGTAATCGGGCGAGTTTCTACTTTCAGACGCAACAGAAATTTTGCGGATTGGTCAATCCGTTCGCGAGATATGGCAGTTTGGAGGTAAGAAACGCTTGAGAAACTCAAAATTTGCGCAGTTCTGATGCTCGAAACGAATAACTAGAACGGCCTAGGGGAAAAGTGCGCATACCGTTGTAATCGGGCGAGTTTCTACTTTCAGATGCAACAGAAATTTTGCGGATCGGTCAATCCGTTCGCGAGATATGGCAGTTTGGATGTAAGAAACGCTTGAGGAACTCAAAATTTTCGCAGTTCTGATGCTCGAAACGAATAACCTGAACGGCCTAGGGGAAAACTACACATACCGTTGTAATCGGGCGAGTCTCTACTTTCAGATGCAATAGAAATTTTGCGGATTGGTCAATCCGTTCGCGAGATATGGCAGTTTGGAGGTAAGAAACGCTTGAGAAACTCAAAATTTTCGCAGTTCTGATGCTCGAAACGAATAACTGGAACGGCCTAGGGGAAAACTACACATACCGTTGTAATCGGGCGAGTTTCTACTTTCAGATGCTACAGAAATTTTGCAGATTGGTCTATCCGTTCGCGAGATATGGCAGTTTGGAAATAAGAAGCGCTTGAGAAACTCAAAATTTTCGCAGTTCTGATGCTCGAAACGAGTAACTAGAACGGCCTAGGGGAAATGTACGCATACCGTTGTAATCGGGCGAGTTTCTACTTTCAGATGCAACAGAAATTTTACGGATTGGTCAATCCGTTCGCGAGATATGGCAGTTTGGAAATAAGAAACGCTTGGGAAACTCAAAATTTTCGCAGTTCTGATGCTCGAAACGAATAACTAGAACCGCCTAGGGGAAAAGTGCGCATACCGTTGTAATCGGGCGAGTTTCTACTTTCAGATGCAACAGAAATTTTGCGGATTGATCAATCCGTTCGCGAGATATGACAGTTTGGAAATAAGAAACGCTTGAGAAACTCAAAATTTTCGCAGTTCTGATGCTCGAAACGAGTAACTAGAACGGCATAGGGGAAAAGTACGCATACCGTTGTAATCGGGCGAGTTTCTACTTTCAGATGCAATAGAAATTTTGCGGATTGATCAATCCGTTCGCGAGATATGGCAGTTTGGAGGTAAGAAACGCTTGAGAAACTCAAAATTTTCGCAGTTCTGATGCTCGAAACGAATAAGTAGAACGGCCTAGGGGAAAACTACACCCACCGTTGTAATCGGGCGAGTTTCTACTTTCAGACGCAACATAAATTTTGCGGATAGGTCAATCCGTTCGCGAGATATGGCAGTTTGGAGGTAAGAAACGCTTGAGAAACTCAAAATTTTCGCAGTTCTGATGCTCGAAACGAGTAACTAGAACGGCCTAGGGGAAATGTACGCATACCGTTGTAATCGGGCAAGTTTCTACTTTCAGATGCAACAGAAATTTTGCGGATTGGTCAATCCGTTCGCGAGATATGGCAGTTTGGAGGTAAGAAACGCTTGAGAAACTCAAAATTTTCGCCGTTCTGATGCTCGAAACGAATAACTAGAACGGCCTAGGGGAAAAGTACGCATATCGTTGTAATCGGGCGAGTTTCTACTTTCAGATGCAACAGAAATTTTGCGGATAGGTCAATCCGTTCGCGAGATATGGCAGTTTGGAGGTAAGAAACGCTTGAGAAACTCAAAATTTTCGCAGTTCTGATGCTCGAAATGAATAACTGGAACGGCCTAGGGGAAAAGTACGCATACCGTTGTAATCGGGCGAGTTTCTACTTTCAGAAGCAACAGAAGTTTTGCGGATTGGTCAATCCGTTCGCGAGATATGGCAGTTTGGATGTAAGAAACGCTTGAGAAACTCAAAATTTTCGCAGTTCTGATGCTCGACACGAATAACTAGAACGGCCTAGGGGAAGAGTACGTATACCGTTGTAATCGGGTGAGTTTCTACTTTCAGATGCAACAGAAATTTTGCGGATTGGTCAATCCGTTCGCGAGATATGGCCGTTTGGATGTAAGAAACGCTTGAGAAACTCCAAATTTTCGCAGTTCTGATGCTCGAAACGAGTAACTAGAACGGCATAGGGGAAGAGTACGCATACCGTTGTAATCTGGTGAGTTTCTACTTTCAGATGCAACAGAAATTTTGCGGATTGATCAATCCGTTCGCGAGATATGGCAGTTTGGAAATAAGAAACGCTTGAGAAACTCAAAATTTTCGCAGTTCTGATGCTCGAAACGAATAACTAGAACGGCCTAGGGGAAAAGTGCGCATACCGTTGTAATCGGGCGAGTTTCTACTTTCAGATGCAACAGAAATTTTGCGGATCGGTTAATCCGTTCGCGAGATATGGCAGTTTGGATGTAAGAAACGCTTGAGAGACTCAAAATTTTCGCAGTTCTGATGCTCGAAACGAATAACTAGAACCGCCTAGGGGAAAAGTGGGCATACCGTTGTAATCGGGCGAGTTTCTACTTTCAGATGCAACAGAAATTTTGCGGATTGATAAATCCGTTCGCGAGATATGGCAGTTTGGAAGTAAGAAACGCTTGAGAAACTCAAAATTTTCGCAGTTCTGATGCTCGAAACGAATAACTAGAACGGCCTAGGGGAAAACTACACCTACCGTTGTAATCGGGCGAGTTTCTACTTTCAGATGCAACAGAAATTTTGCGGATTGGTCAATCCGTTCGCTCGATATGGCAGTTTGGAGGTAAGAAACGCTCGAGAAACTCAAAATTTTCGCAGTTCTGATGGTCGAAACGAATAACTAGAACGGCCTAGGGGAAAAGTACGCATACTGATGTAATCGGGCGAGTTTCTACTTTCAGATGCAACAGAAATTCTGCGGATTGGTCGATCCGTTCGCGAGATATGGCAGTTTGGAAGTAAGAAACGCTTGAGAAACTCAAAATTTTCGCAGTTCTGATGCTCGAAACGAATGACTAGAACGGCCTAGGGGAGAAGTACGCATACCGTTGTAATCGGGCGAGTTTCTACTTTCAGAAGCAACAGAAATTTTGCGGATTGGTCAATCCGTTCGCAAGATATGGCAGTTTGGAGGAAAGAAACGCTTGAGAAACTCAAAATTTTCGCAGTTCTGATGCTCGAAACGAATAACTGGAAAGGCCTAGGGGAAAACTACACATACCCTTGTAATCGGGCGAGTTTCTACTTTCAGATGCAACAGAAATTTTGCGGATTGTCGATCCGTTCGCGAGATATGGCAGTTTGGAAGTAAGAAACGCTTGAGAAATTCAAAATTTTCGCAGTTCTGATGCTCGAAACGAATGACTAGAACCGCCTAGGGGAGAAGTACGCATACCGTTGTAATCGGGCGAGTTTCTACTTTCAGATGCAACAGAAATTTTGCGGATTGATCAATCCGTTTGCGAGATATGGCAGTTTGGAGATAAGAAACGCTTGAGAAATTCAAAATTTTCGCAGTTCTGATGCTCGAAACGAATAACTAGAACGGCCCAGGCGAAAAGTACGCATACCGATGTAATCGGGCGAGCTTCTACTTTCAGATGCAACAGAAATTCTGCGGAATGGTCGATCCGTTCGCGAGATATGGCAGTTTGGATGTAAGAAACGCTTGAGAGACGCAAAATTTTCGCAGTTCTGATGCTAGAAACGAATAACTAGAACGGCCTAGGGGAAAACTACACCTACCGTTGTAATCGGGCGAGTTTCTACTTTCAGATGCAACAGAAATTTTGCGGATTGGTCGATCCGTTCGCGAGATGTGGCAGTTTGGAAGTAAGAAACGCTTGAGAAACTCAAAATTTTCGCAGTTCTGATGCTCGAAACGAATAACTAGAACGGACTAGGGGAAAACTACACCTACCGTTGTAATCGGGCGAGTTTCTACTTTCAGATGCAACAGAAATTTTGCGGATTGATCAATCCGTTCGCGAGATATGGCAGTTTGGAGATAAGAAACGCTTGAGAAACTCGAAATTTTCGCAGTTCTGATGCTCGAAACGAATGACTAGAATCGCCTAGGGGAAAAGTGCGCATACCGTTGTAATCGGGCGAGTTTCTACTTTCAGATGCAACAGAAATTTTGCGGATTGATAAATCCGTTCGCGAGATATGGCAGTTTGGAGATAAGAAACGCTTGAGAAACTCAAAATTTTCGCAGTTCTGATGCTCGAAACGAATAACTAGAACGGCCTAGGCGAAAAGTACGCATACGGATGTAATCGGGCGAGCTTCTACTTTCAGATGCAACAGAAATTCTGCGGATTGGTCGATCCGTTCGCGAGATATGGCAGTTTGGATGTAAGAAACGCTTGAGAGACTCAAAATTTTCGCAGTTCTGATGCTCGAAACGAATAACTAGGACGGCCTAGGGGAAAACTACACCTACCGTTGTAATCGGGCGAGTTTCTACTTTCAGATGCAAAAGAAATTTTGCGGATTGGTCGATCCGTTCGCGAGATGTGGCAGTTTGGAAGTAAGAAACGCTTGAGAAACTCAAAATTTTCGCAGTTCTGATGCTCGAAACGAATAACTAGAACGGCCTAGGGGAATACTACACCTACCGTTGTAATCGGGCGAGTTTCTACCTTCAGATGCAACAGAAATTTTGCGGATTGGTCAATCCGTTCGCTCGATATGGCAGTTTGGAGGTAAGAAACGCTCGAGAAACTCAAAATTTTCGCAGTTCTGATGCTCGAAACGAATAACTAGAACGGCCTAGGGGAAAAGTACGCATACCGATGTAATCGGGCGAGCTTCTACTTTCAGATGCAACTGAATTTCTGCGGATTGGTCGATCCGTTCGCGAGATATGGCAGTTTGGAAGTAAGAAACGCTAGAGAAACTCAAAATTTTCGCAGTTCTGATGCTCGAAACGAATGACTAGAACGGCCTAGGGGAGAAGTACGCATACCGTTGTAATCGGGCGAGTTTCTACTTTCAGAAGCAACAGAAATTTTGCGGATTGGTCAATCCGTTCGCGAGATATGGCAGTTTGGAGGAAAGAAACGCTTGAGAAACTCAAAATTTGCGCAGTTCTGATGCTTGAAACGAATAACTAGAACGGCCTAGGGGGAAAGTGCGCATACCGTTGTAATCGGGCGAGTTTCTACTTTCAGATGCAACAGAAATTTTGCGGATTGATCAATCCGTTCGCGAGATATGGCAGTTTGGAGATAAGAAACGCTTTAGAAGCTCAAAATTTTCGCAGTTCTGATGCTCGAAACGAATAACTAGAACGGCCCAGGGGAAAAGTGCGCATACCGTTGTAATCGGGCGAGTTTCTACTTTCAAATGCAACAGAAATTTTGCGGATTGGTCAATCCGTTCGCGAGATATGGCAGTTTGGAGGTTAGAAACGCTTGAGAAACTCAAAATTTTCGCAGTTCTGATTCTCGAAACGAATAACTGGAACGGTCTAGGGGAAAACTACACATACCGTTGTAATCAGGCGAGTTTCTACTTTCAGATGCAACAGAAATTTTGCGGATTGGTCAATCCGTTCGCGAGATGTGGCAGTTTGGATGTAAGAAACGCTTGAGAAACTCAAAATTTTCGCAGTTCTGATGCTCGAAACGAATAACTAGAACGGCCTAGGGGAAAAGTACGCATACCGATGTAATCGGGCGAGTTTCTACTTTCAGATGCAACAGAAATTTTGCGGATTGGTCAATCCGTTCGCGAGATATGGCAGTTTGGATGTAAGAAACGCTTGAGAAACTCAAAATTTTCGCAGTTCTGATGCTCGAAACGAATAACTGGAACGGCCTAGGGAAAAACTACACATACCGTTGTAATCGGGCGAGTTTCTACTTTCAGATGCAACAGAAATTTTGCGGATTGGTCGATCCGTTCGCGAGATATGGCAGTTTGGAAGTAAGAAACGCTTGAGAAAGTCAAAATTTTCGCAGTTCTGATGCTCGAAACGAATGACTAGAACGGCCTAGGGGAGAAGTACGCATACCGTTGTAATCGGGCGAGTTTCTACTTTCAGATGCAACAGAAATTTTGCGGATTGGTCAATCCGTTCGCGAGATATGGCAGTTTGGAGGTAAGAAACGCTTGAGAAACTCAAAATTTGCGCAGTTCTGATGCTTGAAACGAATAACTAGAACGGCCTAGGGGGAAAGTGCGCATACCGTTGTAATCGGGCGAGTTTCTACTTTCAGATGCAACAGAAATTTTGCGAATTGATCAATCCGTTCGCGAGATATGGCAGTTTGGAGATAAGAAACGCTTTAGAAGCTCAAAATTTTCGCAGTTCTGATGCTCGAAACGAATAACTAGAACGGCCCAGGGGAAAAGTGCGCATACCGTTGTAATCGGGCGAGTTTCTACTTTCAAATGCAACAGAAATTTTGCGGATTGGTCAATCCGTTCGCGAGATATGGCAGTTTGGAGGTTAGAAACGCTTGAGAAACTCAAAATTTTCGCAGTTCTGATTCTCGAAACGAATAACTGGAACGGTCTAGGGGAAAACTACACATACCGTTGTAATCAGGCGAGTTTCTACTTTCTGACGCAACAGAAATTTTGCGGATTGGTCAATCCGTTCGCGAGATGTGGCAGTTTGGATGTAAGAAACGCTTGAGAAACTCAAAATTTTCGCAGTTCTGATGCTCGAAACGAATAACTAGAACGGCCTAGGGGAAAAGTACGCATACCGATGTAATCGGGCGAGTTTCTACTTTCAGATGCAACAGAAATTTTGCGGATTGGTCGATCCGTTCGCGAGATGTGGCAGTTTGGATGTAAGAAACGCTTGAGAAACTCAAAATTTTCGCAGTTCTGAAGCTCGAAACTAATAACTAGAACGGCCTAGGGGAAAACTACACCTACCGTTGTAGTCGGGCGAGTTTCTACTTTCAGATGCAACAGAAATCATGCGGATTGGTCAATCCGTTCGCGAGATATGGCCGTTTGGATGTAAGAAACGCTTGAGAAACTCAAAATTTTCGCAGTTCTGATGCTCAAAACGAATAACCAGAACGGCCTAGGGGAAAACTACACATACCGTTGTAATCGGGCGAGTTTCTACATTCAAATGCAACAGAAATTTTGCGGATTGATCAATCCGTTCGCGAGATATGGCAGTTTGGAGATAAGAAACGCTTTAGAAACTCAATATTTTCGCAGTTCTGATGCTCGAAACGAATAACTAGAACGGCCCAGGGGAAAAGTGCGCATACCGTTGTAATCGGGCGAGTTTCTACTTTCAAATGCAACAGAAATTTTGCGGATTGGTCTATCCGTTCGCGAGATGTGGCAGTTTGGATGTAAGAAACGCTTGAGAAATTCAAAATTTGCGCAGTTCTGAAGCTTGAAACGAATAACTAGAACGGCCTAGGGGAAAACTACGCATACCGTTGTAATCGGGCGAGTCTCTACTTTCAGATGCAACAGAAATTTTGCGGATTGGTCAATCCGTTCGCGAGATATGGCAGTTTGGAGGTAAGAAACGCTTGAGAGACTAAAAATTTTCGCAGTTCTAATGCTGGAAACGAATAACTGGAACGGCCTAGGGGAAAACTACACATACCTTTGTAATCGGGCGAGTTTCTACTTTCAGATGCAACAGAAATTTTGCGGATTGGTCGATCCGTTCGCGAGATGTGGCAGTTTGGAAGTAAGAAACGCTTGAGAAACTCAAAATTTTCGCAGTTCTGATGCTCGAAACGAATGACTAGAACGGCCTAGGGGAGAAGTACGCATACCGTTGTAATCGGGCGAGCTTCTACTTTCAGATGCAACAGAAATTTTGCGGATTGGTCAATCCGTTCGCGAGATATGGCAGTTTGGAGGTAAGAAACGCTCGAGAAACTCAAAATTTTCGCAGTTCTGATGCTCGAAACGAATAACTAGAACGGCCTAGGGGAAAACTACACCTACCGTTGTAGTCGGGCGAGTTTCTACTTTCAGATGCAACAGAAATCATGCGGATTGGTCAATCCGTTCGCGAGATATGGCCGTTTGGATGTAAGAAACGCTTGAGAAACTCAAAATTTTCGCAGTTCTGATGCTCAAAACGAATAACCAGAACGGCCTAGGGGAAAACTACACATACCGTTGTAATCGGGCGAGTTTCTACATTCAAATGCAACAGAAATTTTGCGGATTGATCAATCCGTTCGCGAGATATGGCAGTTTGGAGATAAGAAACGCTTTAGAAACTCAATATTTTCGCAGTTCTGATGCTCGAAACGAATAACTAGAACGGCCCAGGGGAAAAGTGCGCATACCGTTGTAATCGGGCGAGTTTCTACTTTCAAATGCAACAGAAATTTTGCGGATTGGTCTATCCGTTCGCGAGATGTGGCAGTTTGGATGTAAGAAACGCTTGAGAAATTCAAAATTTGCGCAGTTCTGATGCTTGAAACGAATAACTAGAACGGCCTAGGGGAAAACTACGCATACCGTTGTAATCGGGCGAGTCTCTACTTTCAGATGCAACAGAAATTTTGCGGATTGGTCAATCCGTTCGCGAGATATGGCAGTTTGGAGGTAAGAAACGCTTGAGAGACTCAAAATTTTCGCAGTTCTGATGCTGGAAACGAATAACTGGAACGGCCTAGGGGAAAACTACACATACCTTTGTAATCGGGCGAGTTTCTACTTTCAGATGCAACAGAAATTTTGCGGATTGGTCGATCCGTTCGCGAGATGTGGCAGTTTGGAAGTAAGAAACGCTTGAGAAACTCAAAATTTTCGCAGTTCTGATGCTCGAAACGAATGACTAGAACGGCCTAGGGGAGAAGTACGCATACCGTTGTAATCGGGCGAGCTTCTACTTTCAGATGCAACAGAAATTTTGCGGATTGGTCAATCCGTTCGCGAGATATGGCAGTTTGGAGGTAAGAAACGCTCGAGAAACTCAAAATTTTCGCAGTTCTGATGCTCGAAACGAATAACTAGAACCGCCTAGGGGAAAAGTGCGCATACCGTTGTAATCGGGCGAGTTTCTACTTTCAGATGCAACAGAAATTTTGAGGATTGATAAATCCGTTCGCGAGATATGGCAGTTTGGAGATAAGAAACGCTTGAGAAACTCAAAATTTTCGCAGTTCTGATGCTCGAAACGAATAACTAGAACGGCCTAGGGGAAAAGTACGCATACCGATGTAATCGGGCGAGCTTCTACTTTCAGATGCAACAGAAATTCTGCGGATTGGTCGATCCGTTCGCGAGATATGGCAGTTTGGAAGTAAGAAACGTTTGAGAAACTCAAAATTTTCGCAGTTCTGATGCTCGAAACGAATAACTAGAACCGCCTAGGGGAAAAGTGCGCATACCGTTGTAATCGGGTGAGTTTCTACTTTCAGATGCAACAGAAATTTTGCGGATTGATAAATCCGTTCGCGAGATATGGCAGTTTGGAGATAAGAAACGCTTGAGAAACTCATAATTTTCGCAGTTCTGATGCTCGAAACGAATAAATAGAACGGCCTAGGGGAAAAGTACGCATACCGATGTAATCGGGCGAGCTTCTACTTTCAGATGCAACAGAAATTCTGCGGATTGGTCGATCCGTTCGCGAGATATGGCAGTTTGGAAGTAAGAAACGTTTGAGAAACTCAAAATTTTCGCAGTTCTGATGCTCGAAACGAATGACTAGAACGGCCTAGGGGAGAAGTACGCATACCGTTGTAATCGGGCGAGTTTCTACTTTCAGATGCAACAGAAATTTTGCGGATTGGTCAATCCGTTCGCGAGATATGGCAGTTTGGAGGTAAGAAACGCTTGAGAGACTCAAAATTTTCGCAGTTCTGATGCTGGAAACGAATAACTGGAACGGCCTAGGGGAAAACTACACATACCTTTGTAATCGGGCGAGTTTCTACTTTCAGATGCAACAGAAATTTTGCGGATTGGTCGATCCGTTCGCGAGATGTGGCAGTTTGGAAGTAAGAAACGCTTGAGAAACTCAAAATTTTCGCAGTTCTGATGCTCGAAACGAATGACTAGAACGGCCTAGGGGAGAAGAACGCATACCGTTGTAATCGGGCGAGTTTCTACTTTCAGATGCAACAGAAATTTTGCGGATTGGTCAATCCGTTCGCGAGATATGGCAGTTTGGAGGTAAGAAACGCTCGAGAAACTCAAAATTTTCGCAGTTCTGATGCTCGAAACGAATAACTAGAACCGCCTAGGGGAAAAGTGCGCATACCGTTGTAATCGGGCGAGTTTCTACTTTCAGATGCAACAGAAATTTTGAGGATTGATAAATCCGTTCGCGAGATATGGCAGTTTGGAGATAAGAAACGCTTGAGAAACTCAAAATTTTCGCAGTTCTGATGCTCGAAACGAATAACTAGAACGGCCTAGGGGAAAAGTGCGCATACCGTTGTAATCGGGTGAGTTTCTACTTTCAGATGCAACAGAAATTTTGCGGATTGATAAATCCGTTCGCGAGATATGGCAGTTTGGAGATAAGAAACGCTTGAGAAACTCAAAATTTTCGCAGTTCTGATGCTCGAAACGAATAACTAGAACGGCCTAGGGGAAAAGTACGCATACCGATGTAATCGGGCGAGCTTCTACTTTCAGATGCAACAGAAATTCTGCGGATTGGTCGATCCGTTCGCGAGATATGGCAGTTTGGAAGTAAGAAACGTTTGAGAAACTCAAAATTTTCGCAGTTCTGATGCTCGAAACGAATAACTAGAACCGCCTAGGGGAAAAGTGCGCATACCGTTGTAATCGGGTGAGTTTCTACTTTCAGATGCAACAGAAATTTTGCGGATTGATAAATCCGTTCGCGAGATATGGCAGTTTGGAGATAAGAAACGCTTGAGAAACTCATAATTTTCGCAGTTCTGATGCTCGAAACGAATAAATAGAACGGCCTAGGGGAAAAGTACGCATACCGATGTAATCGGGCGAGCTTCTACTTTCAGATGCAACAGAAATTCTGCGGATTGGTCGATCCGTTCGCGAGATATGGCAGTTTGGAAGTAAGAAACGTTTGAGAAACTCAAAATTTTCGCAGTTCTGATGCTCGAAACGAATGACTAGAACGGCCTAGGGGAGAAGTACGCATACCGTTGTAATCGGGAGAGTTTCTACTTTCAGATGCAACAGAAATTTTGCGGATTGGTCAATCCGTTCGCGAGATATGGCAGTTTGGAGGTAAGAAACGCTTGAGAGACTCAAAATTTTCGCAGTTCTGATGCTGGAAACGAATAACTGGAACGGCCTAGGGGAAAACTACACATACCTTTGTAATCGGGCGAGTTTCTACTTTCAGATGCAACAGAAATTTTGCGGATTGGTCGATCCGTTCGCGAGATGTGGCAGTTTGGAAGTAAGAAACGCTTGAGAAACTCAAAATTTTCGCAGTTCTGATGCTCGAAACGAATGACTAGAACGGCCTAGGGGAGAAGAACGCATACCGTTGTAATCGGGCGAGTTTCTACTTTCAGATGCAACAGAAATTTTGCGGATTGGTCAATCCGTTCGCGAGATATGGCAGTTTGGAGGTAAGAAACGCTCGAGAAACTCAAAATTTTCGCAGTTCTGATGCTCGAAACGAATAACTAGAACCGCCTAGGGGAAAAGTGCGCATACCGTTGTAATCGGGCGAGTTTCTACTTTCAGATGCAACAGAAATTTTGAGGATTGATAAATCCGTTCGCGAGATATGGCAGTTTGGAGATAAGAAACGCTTGAGAAACTCAAAATTTTCGCAGTTCTGATGCTCGAAACGAATAACTAGAACGGCCTAGGGGAAAAGTGCGCATACCGTTGTAATCGGGTGAGTTTCTACTTTCAGATGCAACAGAAATTTTGCGGATTGATAAATCCGTTCGCGAGATATGGCAGTTTGGAGATAAGAAACGCTTGAGAAACTCAAAATTTTCGCAGTTCTGATGCTCGAAACGAATAAATAGAACGGCCTAGGGGAAAAGTACGCATACCGATGTAATCGGGCGAGCTTCTACTTTCAGATGCAACAGAAATTCTGCGGATTGGTCGATCCGTTCGCGAGATATGGCAGTTTGGAAGTAAGAAACGTTAGAGAAACTCAAAATTTTCGCAGTTCTGATACTCGAAACGAATGACTAGAACGGCCTAGGGGAGAAGTACGCATACCGTTGTAATCGGGCGAGTTTCTACTTTCAGAAGCAACAGAAATTTTGCGGATTGTTCAATCCGTTCGCGAGATATGGCAGTTTGGAGGAAAGAAACGCTTGAGAAACTCAAAATTTTCGCAGTTCTGATGCTCGAAACGAATAACTGGAAAGGCCTAGGGGAAAACTACACAGACCGTTGTAATCGGGCGAGTTTCTACTTTCAGATGCAACAGAAATTTTGCGGATTGGTCGATCAGTTCGCGAGATATGGCAGTTTGGAAGTAAGAAACGCTTGAGAAATTCAAAATTTTCGCAGTTCTGATGCTCGAAACGAATGACTAGAACGGCCAAGGGGAGAAGTATGCATACCGTTGTAATCGGGCGAGTTTCTACTTTCAGATGCAACAGAAATTTTGCGGATTGATCAATCCGTTCGCGAGATATGGCAGTTTGGAGATAAGAAACGCTTGAGAAACTCAAAATTTTCGCAGTTCTGATGCTCGAAACGAATAACTAGAACGGCCTAGGGGAATACTACACCTACCGTTGTAATCGGGCGAGTTTCTACTTTCAGATGCAACAGAAATTTTGCGGATTGGTCAATCCGTTCGCTCGATATGGCAGTTTGGAGGTAAGAAACGCTCGAGAAACTCAAAATTTTCGCAGTTCTGATGCTCGAAACGAATAACTAGAACGGCCTAGGGGAAAAGTACGCATACCGATGTAATCGGGCGAGCTTCTACTTTCAGATGCAACAGAAATTCTGCGGATTGGTCGATCCGTTCGCGAGATATGGCAGTTTGGAATTAAGAAACGCTTGAGAAACTCAAAATTTTCGCAGTTCTGATGCTCGAAACGAATAACTAGAACGGCCTAGGCGAAAAGTACGCATACCGTTGTAATCGGGCGAGTTTCTACTTTCAGAAGCAACAGAAATTTTGCGGATTGGTCAATCCGTTCGCGAGATATGGCAGTTTGGATGTAAGAAACGCTTGAGAAACTCAAAATTTTCGCAGTTCTGATGCTCGAAACGAATAACTGGAACGGCCTAGGGAAAAACTACACATACCGTTGTAATCGGGCGAGTTTCTACTTTCAGATGCAACAGAAATTTTGCGGATTGGTCGATCCGTTCGCGAGATATGGCAGTTTGGAAGTAAGAAACGCTTGAGAAAGTCAAAATTTTCGCAGTTCTGATGCTCGAAACGAATAACTAGAACGGCCCAGGGGAAAAGTGCGCATACCGTTGTAATCGGGCGAGTTTCTACTTTCAAATGCAACAGAAATTTTGCGGATTGGTCAATCCGTTCGCGAGATATGGCAGTTTGGAGGTTAGAAACGCTTGAGAAACTCAAAATTTTCGCAGTTCTGATGCTCGAAACGAATAACTAGAACGGCCTAGGGGAATACTACACCTACCGTTGTAATCGGGCGAGTTTCTACTTTCAGATGCAACAGAAATTTTGCGGATTGGTCAATCCGTTCGCTCGATATGGCAGTTTGGAGGTAAGAAACGCTCGAGAAACTCAAAATTTTCGCAGTTCTGATGCTCGAAACGAATAACTAGAACAGCCTAGGGGAAAAGTACGCATACCGATGTAATCGGGCGAGCTTCTACTTTCAAATGCAACAGAAATTTTGCGGATTGGTCTATCCGTTCGCGAGATGTGGCAGTTTGGATGTAAGAAACGCTTGAGAAATTCAAAATGTGCGCAGTTCTGATGCTTGAAACGAATAACTAGAACGGCCTAGGGGAAAACTACGCATACCGTTGTAATCGGGCGAGTCTCTACTTTCAGATGCAACAGAAATTTTGCGGATTGGTCAATCCGTTCGCGAGATATGGCAGTTTGGAGGTAAGAAACGCTCGAGAAACTCAAAATTTTCGCAGTTCTGATGCTCGAAACGAATAACTAGAACGGCCTAGGGGAAGAGTGCGCATACCGTTGTAATCGGGTGAGTTTCTACTTTCAGATGCAACAGAAATTTTGCGGATTGATAAATCCGTTCGCGAGATATGGCAGTTTGGAGATAAGAAACGCTTGAGAAACTCAAAATTTTCGCAGTTCTGATGCTGGAAACGAATAACTGGAACGGCCTAGGGGAAAACTACACATACCTTTGTAATCGGGCGAGTTTCTACTTTCAGATGCAACAGAAATTTTGCGGATTGGTCGATCCGTTCGCGAGATGTGGCAGTTTGGAAGTAAGAAACGCTTGAGAAACTCAAAATTTTCGCAGTTCTGATGCTCGAAACGAGTGACTAGAACGGTCTAGGGGAGAAGTACGCATACCGTTGTAATCGGGCGAGTTTCTACTTTCAGATGCAACAGAAATTTTGCGGATTGGTCAATCCGTTCGCGAGATATGGCAGTTTGGAGGTAAGAAACGCTCGAGAAACTCAAAATTTTCGCAGTTCTGATGCTCGAAACGAATAACTAGAACCGCCTAGGGGAAAAGTGCGCATACCGTTGTAATCGGGCGAGTTTCTACTTTCAGATGCAACAGAAATTTTGAGGATTGATAAATCCGTTCGCGAGATATGGCAGTTTGGAGATAAGAAACGCTTGAGAAACTCAAAATTTTCGCAGTTCTGATGCTCGAAACGAATAACTAGAACGGCCTAGGGGAAAAGTGCGCATACCGTTGTAATCGGGTGAGTTTCTACTTTCAGATGCAACAGAAATTTTGCGGATTGATAAATCCGTTCGCGAGATATGGCAGTTTGGAGATAAGAAACGCTTGAGAAACTCAAAATTTTCGCAGTTCTGATGCTCGAAACGAATAAATAGAACGGCCTAGGGGAAAAGTACGCATACCGATGTAATCGGGCGAGCTTCTACTTTCAGATGCAACAGAAATTCTGCGGATTGGTCGATCCGTTCGCGAGATATGGCAGTTTGGAAGTAAGAAACGTTAGAGAAACTCAAAATTTTCGCAGTTCTGATGCTCGAAACGAATGACCAGAACGGCCTAGGGGAGAAGTACGCATACCGTTGTAATCGGGCGAGTTTCTACTTTCAGAAGCAACAGAAATTTTGCGGATTGGTCAATCCGTTCGCGAGATATGGCAGTTTGGAGGAAAGAAACGCTTGAGAAACTCAAAATTTTCGCAGTTCTGATGCTCGAAACGAATAACTGGAAAGGCCTAGGGGAAAACTACACAGACCGTTGTAATCGGGCGAGTTTCTACTTTCAGATGCAACAGAAATTTTGCGGATTGGTCGATCCGTTCGCGAGATATGGCAGTTTGGAAGTAAGAAACGCTTGAGAAATTCAAAATTTTCGCAGTTCTGATGCTCGAAACGAATGACTAGAACGGCCAAGGGGAGAAGTACGCATACCGTTGTAATCGGGCGAGTTTCTACTTTCAGATGCAACAGAAATTTTGCGGATTGATCAATCCGTTCGCGAGATATGGCAGTTTGGAGATAAGAAACGCTTGAGAAACTCAAAATTTTCGCAGTTCTGATGCTCGAAACGAATAACTAGAACGGCCTAGGGGAATACTACACCTACCGTTGTAATCGGGCGAGTTTCTACTTTCAGATGCAACAGAAATTTTGCGGATTGGTCAATCCGTTCGCGAGATATGGCAGTTTGGATGTAAGAAACGCTTGAGAAACTCAAAATTTTCGCAGTTCTGATGCTCGAAACGAATAACTGGAACGGCCTAGGGAAAAACTACACATACCGTTGTAATCGGGCGAGTTTCTACTTTCAGATGCAACAGAAATTTTGCGGATTGGTCGATCCGTTCGCGAGATATGGCAGTTTGGAAGTAAGAAACGCTTGAGAAAGTCAAAATTTTCGCAGTTCTGATGCTCGAAACGAATGACTAGAACGGCCTAGGGGAGAAGTACGCATACCGTTGTAATCGGGCGAGTTTCTACTTTCAGATGCAACAGAAATTTTGCGAATTGGTCAATCCGTTCGCGAGATATGACAGTTTGGAGGTAAGAAACGCTTGAGAAACTCAAAATTTGCGCAGTTCTGATGCTTGAAACGAATAACTAGAACGGCCTACGGGGAAAGTGCGCATACCGTTGTAATCGGGCGAGTTTCTACTTTCAGATGCAACAGAAATTTTGCGGATTGATCAATCCGTTCGCGAGATATGGCAGTTTGGAGATAAGAAACGCTTTAGAAGCTCAAAATTTTCGCAGTTCTGATGCTCGAAACGAATAACTAGAACGGCCCAGGGGAAAAGTGCGCATACTGTTGTAATCGGGCGAGTTTCTACTTTCAAATGCAACAGAAATTTTGCGGATTGGTCAATCCGTTCGCGAGATATGGCAGTTTGGAGGTTAGAAACGCTTGAGAAACTCAAAATTTTCGCAGTTCTGATTCTCGAAACGAATAACTGGAACGGTCTAGGGGAAAACTACACATACCGTTGTAATCAGGCGAGTTTCTACTTTCAGATGCAACAGAAATTTTGCGGATTGGTCGATCCGTTCGCGAGATATGGCCGTTTGGATGTAAGAAACGCTTGAGAAACTCAAAATTTTCGCAGTTCTGATGCTCAAAACGAATAACCAGAACGGCCTAGGGGAAAACTACACATACCGTTGTAATCGGGCGAGTTTCTACATTCAAATGCAACAGAAATTTTGCGGATTGATCAATCCGTTCGCGAGATATGGCAGTTTGGAGATAAGAAACGCTTTAGAAACTCAATATTTTCGCAGTTCTGATGCTCGAAACGAATAACTAGAACGGCCTAGGGAAAAACTACACATACCGTTGTAATCGGGCGAGTTTCTACTTTCAGATGCAACAGAAATTTTGCGGATTGATCAATCCGTTCGCGAGATATGGCAGTTTGGAGATAAGAAACGCTTTAGAAGCTCAAAATTTTCGCAGTTCTGATGCTCGAAACGAATAACTAGAACGGCCCAGGGGAAAAGTGCGCATACTGTTGTAATCGGGCGAGTTTCTACTTTCAAATGCAACAGAAATTTTGCGGATTGGTCAATCCGTTCGCGAGATATGGCAGTTTGGAGGTTAGAAACGCTTGAGAAACTCAAAATTTTCGCAGTTCTGATTCTCGAAACGAATAACTGGAACGGTCTAGGGGAAAACTACACATACCGTTGTAATCAGGCGAGTTTCTACTTTCAGATGCAACAGAAATTTTGCGGATTGGTCGATCCGTTCGCGAGATATGGCCGTTTGGATGTAAGAAACGCTTGAGAAACTCAAAATTTTCGCAGTTCTGATGCTCAAAACGAATAACCAGAACGGCCTAGGGGAAAACTACACATACCGTTGTAATCGGGCGAGTTTCTACATTCAAATGCAACAGAAATTTTGCGGATTGATCAATCCGTTCGCGAGATATGGCAGTTTGGAGATAAGAAACGCTTTAGAAACTCAATATTTTCGCAGTTCTGATGCTCGAAACGAATAACTAGAACGGCCTAGGGGAAAAGTGCGCATACCGTTGTAATCGGGCGGGTTTCTACTTTCAAATGCAACAGAAATTTTGCGGATTGGTCAATCCGTTCGCGAGATATGGCAGTTTGGAGGTAAGAAACGCTTGAGAAACTCAAAATTTTCGCAGTTCTGAAGCTCGAAACTAATAACTAGAACGGCCTAGGGGAAAACTACACCTACCGTTGTAGTCGGGCGAGTTTCTACTTTCAGATGCAACAGAAATCATGCGGATTGGTCAATCCGTTCGCGAGATATGGCCGTTTGGATGTAAGAAACGCTTGAGAAACTCAACATTTTCGCAGTTCTGATGCTCGAAACGAATAACCAGAACGGCCTAGGGGAAAAGTGCGCATACCGTTGTAATCGGGCGAGTTTCTACTTTCAGATGCAACAGAAATTTTCCGGATTGATCAATCCGTTCGCGAGATATGGCAGTTTGGAGGTAAGAAACGCTTGAGAAACTCAAAATTTTCGCAGTTCTGATGCTCGAAACGAATAACTGGAACGGCCTAGGGGAAAACTACACATACCGTTGTAATCGGGCGAGTTTCTACATTCAAATGCAACAGAAATTTTGCGGATTGGTCAATCCGTTCGCGAGATGTGGCAGTTTGGAGGTAAGAAACGCTTGAGAAACTCAAAATTTTCGCAGTTCTGATTCTCGAAACGAATAACTGGAACGGTCTAGGGGAAAACTACACATACCGTTGTAATCGGGCGAGTTTCTACTTTCAGATGCAACAGAAATTTTGCGGATTGGTCGATCCGTTCGCGAGATATGGCAGTTTGGAAGTAAGAAACGCTTGAGAAAGTCAAAATTTTCGCAGTTCTGATGCTCGAAACGAATGACTAGAACGGCCTAGGGGAGAAGTACGCATACCGTTGTAATCGGGCGAGTTTCTACTTTCAGATGCAACAGAAATTTTGCGAATTGGTCAATCCGTTCGCGAGATATGACAGTTTGGAGGTAAGAAACGCTTGAGAAACTCAAAATTTGCGCAGTTCTGATGCTTGAAACGAATAACTAGAACGGCCTACGGGGAAAGTGCGCATACCGTTGTAATCGGGCGAGTTTCTACTTTCAGATGCAACAGAAATTTTGCGGATTGATCAATCCGTTCGCGAGATATGGCAGTTTGGAGATAAGAAACGCTTTAGAAGCTCAAAATTTTCGCAGTTCTGATGCTCGAAACGAATAACTAGAACGGCCCAGGGGAAAAGTGCGCATACTGTTGTAATCGGGCGAGTTTCTACTTTCAAATGCAACAGAAATTTTGCGGATTGGTCAATCCGTTCGCGAGATATGGCAGTTTGGAGGTTAGAAACGCTTGAGAAACTCAAAATTTTCGCAGTTCTGATTCTCGAAACGAATAACTGGAACGGTCTAGGGGAAAACTACACATACCGTTGTAATCAGGCGAGTTTCTACTTTCAGATGCAACAGAAATTTTGCGGATTGGTCGATCCGTTCGCGAGATATGGCCGTTTGGATGTAAGAAACGCTTGAGAAACTCAAAATTTTCGCAGTTCTGATGCTCAAAACGAATAACCAGAACGGCCTAGGGGAAAACTACACATACCGTTGTAATCGGGCGAGTTTCTACATTCAAATGCAACAGAAATTTTGCGGATTGATCAATCCGTTCGCGAGATATGGCAGTTTGGAGATAAGAAACGCTTTAGAAACTCAATATTTTCGCAGTTCTGATGCTCGAAACGAATAACTAGAACGGCCTAGGGGAAAAGTGCGCATACCGTTGTAATCGGGCGGGTTTCTACTTTCAAATGCAACAGAAATTTTGCGGATTGGTCAATCCGTTCGCGAGATATGGCAGTTTGGAGGTAAGAAACGCTTGAGAAACTCAAAATTTTCGCAGTTCTGAAGCTCGAAACTAATAACTAGAACGGCCTAGGGGAAAACTACACCTACCGTTGTAGTCGGGCGAGTTTCTACTTTCAGATGCAACAGAAATCATGCGGATTGGTCAATCCGTTCGCGAGATATGGCCGTTTGGATGTAAGAAACGCTTGAGAAACTCAACATTTTCGCAGTTCTGATGCTCGAAACGAATAACCAGAACGGCCTAGGGGAAAAGTGCGCATACCGTTGTAATCGGGCGAGTTTCTACTTTCAGATGCAACAGAAATTTTCCGGATTGATCAATCCGTTCGCGAGATATGGCAGTTTGGAGGTAAGAAACGCTTGAGAAACTCAAAATTTTCGCAGTTCTGATGCTCGAAACGAATAACTGGAACGGCCTAGGGGAAAACTACACATACCGTTGTAATCGGGCGAGTTTCTACATTCAAATGCAACAGAAATTTTGCGGATTGGTCAATCCGTTCGCGAGATGTAGCAGTTTGGAGGTAAGAAACGCTTGAGAAACTCAAAATTTTCGCAGTTCTGATTCTCGAAACGAATAACTGGAACGGTCTAGGGGAAAACTACACATACCGTTATAATCAGGCGAGTTTCTACTTTCAGATGCAACAGAAATTTTGCGGATTGGTCAATCCGTTCGCGAGATGTGGCAGTTTGGATGTAAGAAACGCTTGAGAAACTCAAAATTTTCGCAGTTCTGATGCTCGAAACGAATAACTAGGACGGCCTAGGGGAAAAGTACGCATACCGATGTAATCGGGCGAGTTTCTGCATTCAAATGCATCAGAAATTTTGCGGATTGGTCAATCCGTTCGCGAGATATGGCAGTTTGGATGTAAGAAACGCTTGAGAAACTCAAAATTTTCGCAGTTCTGATGCTCCAAACGAATAACCAGAACGGCCTAGGGGAAAAGTGCGCATACCGTTGTAATCGGGCGAGTTTCTACTTTCAGATGCAACAGAAATTTTCCGGATTGATCTAT
This sequence comes from Ptiloglossa arizonensis, assembly GCF_051014685.1. Taxonomy (NCBI): domain Eukaryota; kingdom Metazoa; phylum Arthropoda; class Insecta; order Hymenoptera; family Colletidae; genus Ptiloglossa; species Ptiloglossa arizonensis. The sequence goes on along the minus strand of NW_027478881.1, from coordinate 2,966 downwards.
CCGTTCGCGAGATATGGTAGTTTGGAGGTAAGAAACGCTTGAGAAACTCAAAATTTTCGCAGTTCTGATGCTCGAAACGAATAACTGGAACGGCCTAGGGGAAAACTACACATACCATTGTAATCGGCGAGTTTCTACATTCAAATGCAACAGAAATTTTGCGGATTGGTCAATCCGTTCGCGAGATATGGCAGTTTGGAAGTAAGAAACGCTTGAGAAACTCAAAATTTTCGCAGTTCTGAAGCTCGAAACTAATAACTAGATCGGCCTAGGGGAAAACTACACCTACCGTTGTAGTCGGGCGAGTTTCTACTTCAGATGCAACAGAAATCATGCGGATAGGTCAATCCGTTCGCGAGATATGGCCGTTTGGAGATTAGAAACGCTTTAGAAACTCAAAATTTTCGCAGTTGTGATGCTCGAAACGAATAACTAGAACGGCCCAGGGGAAAACTACACATACCGTTGTTATCAGGCGAGTTTCTACTTTCAGATGCAACAGAAATTTTGCGGATTGTTCAATCCGTTCGCGAGATGCGGCAGTTTGGATGTAAGAAACGCTTGAGAAACTCAAAATTTTCGCAGTTCTGATGCTCGAAACTAATAACTAGAACGGCCTAGGGGAAAACTACACCTACCGTTGTAGTCGGGCGAGTTTCTACTTTCAGATGCAACAAAAATCATGCGGATTGGTCAATCCGTTCGCGAGATATGGCCGTTTGGAGATTAGAAACGCTTTAGAAACTCAAATTTTCGCAGTTCTGATGCTCGAAACGAATAACTAGAGCGGCCCAGGGAAAACTACACATACCGTTGTAATCAGGCGAGTTTCTACTTTCAGATGCAACAGAAATTTTGCGGATTGGTCAATCCGTTCGCGAGATGTGGCAGTTTGGATGTAAGAAACGCTTGAGAAACTCAAAATTTTCGCAGTTCTGATGCTCGAAACGAATAACTAGAACGGCCTAGGGGAAAAGTACGCATACCGATGTAATCGGGCGAGTTTCTACTTTCAGATGCAACAGAAATTTTGCGGATTGGTCGATCCGTTCGCGAGATGTGGCAGTTTGGATGTAAGAAACGCTTGAGAAACTCAAAATTTTCCTAGTTCTGATGCTAGAAGCGAATAACTAGAACGGCCCAGGGGAAGAGTGCGCACACCTTTGTAATCGGGCGAGTTTCTACTTTCAGATGCAACAGAAATTTTGCGGATAGGTCGATCTGTTCGCGAGATATGGCAGTTTGGAGGTAAGAAACGCTTGAGAAACTCAAAGTTTGCGCAGTTCTGATGCTCGAAACGAATGACTAGAACGGCCTAGGGGGAAGTGCGCATATCGTTGTAATCGGGCGAGTTTCTAATTTCAGATGCAACAGAAATTATGCGGATTGGTCAATCCGTTCGCGAGATATGGCCGTTTGGAGATAAGAAACGCTTGAGAAACTCAAAATTTTCGCAGTTCTGATGCTCGAAACGAATAACTAGAACGGCCCAGGGGAAAAGTGCGCATACCGTTGTAATCGGGCGAGTTTCTACTTTCAGATGCAACAGAAATTTTCCGGATTGATCAATCCGTTCGCGAGATATGGCAGTTTGGAGGTAAGAAACGCTTGAGAAACTCAAAATTTTCGCAGTTCTGATGCTCGAAACGAATAACTGGAACGGCCTAGGGGAAAACTACACATACCGTTGTAATCGGGCGAGTTTCTACATTCAAATGCAACAGAAATTTTGCGGATTGGTCAATCCGTTCGCGAGATGTGGCAGTTTGGAGGTAAGAAACGCTTGAGAAACTCAAAATTTTCGCAGTTCTGATTCTCGAAACGAATAACTGGAACGGTCTAGGGGAAAACTACACATACCGTTGTAATCGGGCGAGTTTCTACTTTCAGATGCAACAGAAATTTTGCGGATTGGTCGATCCGTTCGCGAGATATGGCAGTTTGGAAGTAAGAAACGCTTGAGAAAGTCAAAATTTTCGCAGTTCTGATGCTCGAAACGAATGACTAGAACGGCCTAGGGGAGAAGTACGCATACCGTTGTAATCGGGCGAGTTTCTACTTTCAGATGCAACAGAAATTTTGCGAATTGGTCAATCCGTTCGCGAGATATGACAGTTTGGAGGTAAGAAACGCTTGAGAAACTCAAAATTTGCGCAGTTCTGATGCTTGAAACGAATAACTAGAACGGCTACGGGGAAAGTGCGCATACCGTTGTAATCGGGCGAGTTTCTACTTTCAGATGCAACAGAAATTTTGCGGATTGATCAATCCGTTCGCGAGATATGGCAGTTTGGAGATAAGAAACGCTTTAGAAGCTCAAATTTTCGCAGTTCTGATGCTCGAAACGAATAACTAGAACGGCCCAGGGGAAAAGTGCGCATACTGTTGTAATCGGGCGAGTTTCTACTTTCAAATGCAACAGAAATTTTGCGGATTGGTCAATCCGTTCGCGAGATATGGCAGTTTGGAGGTTAGAAACGCTTGAGAAACTCAAAATTTTCGCAGTTCTGATTCTCGAAACGAATAACTGGAACGGTCTAGGGGAAAACTACACATACCGTTGTAATCAGGCGAGTTTCTACTTTCAGATGCAACAGAAATTTTGCGGATTGGTCGATCCGTTCGCGAGATATGGCCGTTTGGATGTAAGAAACGCTTGAGAAACTCAAAATTTTCGCAGTTCTGATGCTCAAAACGAATAACCAGAACGGCCTAGGGGAAAACTACACATACCGTTGTAATCGGGCGAGTTTCTACATTCAAATGCAACAGAAATTTTGCGGATTGATCAATCCGTTCGCGAGATATGGCAGTTTGGAGATAAGAAACGCTTTAGAAACTCAATATTTTCGCAGTTCTGATGCTCGAAACGAATAACTAGAACGGCCTAGGGGAAAAGTGCGCATACCGTTGTAATCGGGCGGGTTTCTACTTTCAAATGCAACAGAAATTTTGCGGATTGGTCA